>NC_056725.1:1855960538-1856290538 GCF_019279795.1 Protopterus annectens
TATAATGCTTTACAGAATGAAGATGTCCTTATAGAATTTGTATGAGCTTTATCCACTTTTAGTGCAGATATAAAACTGGAAACTACTACCTTATCGGATCGGTTTACCTTCATATGTCCGTAAATAACATAAGCGAATACACTATTGTGTGACTCAAAACTGCGAAAAACGTAACGTCGAATGTCATCAAAGTTCAAAAATCAAAATCTGGAAAAGCAGATTTGATGATTTTTGAACAAAAAATGTGAATGCACCCCTGCACCCCCCATGTGGGGGGCTGCACCTCCACACCCTCCTACTTTAATATACTAACTCCAAGATTGTACTACAGTGGGGAATGGGACCATTTCCTGATCCTCGCTATAGTGCAATCTGCACCCAAAATGCCGAATCTACAATGAGCGAATGCCAATGTGCATTCACTCATTGCACATTCGGACAACTTTTTTTCGATTTTGTGGATATTTGTGAACCTCCTTTCAACCTCCTTGTACTTGCCCATGTGCATCACACACATATGAAGGTAAACCTATTGGATCTTACCCCACTTAACTAGTAGTACACCAGGAAAACAGTTGGTATGGCTTTTTCCAAATACAGGCATGACTTGAATACAGCCATCTCTCTATAACAAATGAAAGAGTGACATCACACAATAAATTGTAACTTATACCCAGCTTATCAAGTATAGACTTCACATTTGTGTACAATGCATGATACACACCTAAGAAATGTAAGTCACAATACGAGCCCTGTGATGAACAGTAGGTTTCTTAGTTATCTTACAAAGATAAGGAAAACCCTAGCCTCATGAAACTTCACCCCCGAGGAGCTACTATGTTATCGTGACATACAGCTACTTTTGCTTTCTCAGAGGAGCCCATTTATGGATTTCAAAATCTAGTACTTTCCCTACTTCTCCAAAGGATATAGATGCAGGGATCTAGTGGGAAGTGGAAACTAGCAAAGGTTGAACAAAAGGTCTCTGCAAGAAACTCAACAGTACTGTATAAAAATAGTTAGAGAAACAGCACTGTAGTTGCATATTTTGGACTAGATAAAGCAGCCTGATCTGCCAAGTGATGAGACAGCAAATATCCAAAGTCCACATCTGGAGCAAGGAGTAAGGCTCAAAATCAGATTTGTGGCCAAACAAGCACTTCTCCCTTACAAATGAAGAAGTAGTTAGCAACAAGGCAGACAACAAGACAGTCAAAAATGGAGGAAATGCATTGAGCTGCAGTCTTCAAAATTACACAATTCATTGAACAGGTCTCCCTGAATGCAAGTTAAGCATTTCCTTAAAAATCAGTGAGAAAATTTTAATTCCATGTCAAGTGAGATGTTTCCTATGGTCCAGTGGTTCAAGGTTTGATTTCTTCAACCTCCATTGCATAACTATGTGACTTTAAGCAAATCACTTAACCAGACACACTGCTCCCAGGCTGAATCTGATAAAGGTCCATGGATATCAGTATTCTACCCAGAAAGCAAATATAAATAAATAAACAAATAAATTAAAAGCAGCAGTAAAAATGCACTGATTAGTGTAGCAGAAGGCGGATACCAGCTGATAAATCAAAAAGTCCAGGTCAGGAACTGAGTCACAAACCATTGGGCTAACAAACAATTAATCAAAAAACCTTTCCAAAATACTCCTTCAGTAAAACGAAAGTAGTCTCTTTTTCTCTGTTTGCCTTTTGTCTGTCTGTCTATCTTTCTCTATCACACACACACACACACACACACACACACACACACACACACACACACACACACACACAGATGCACACAAACATGTGCAAGTGCCAAGTTTTTTAGCTATGTCAGCACGTGTCTGAACTGTATAATTTATTATCTATTCAATGTTAGTTGATCCAAGAGTTTAGTTGATTATACTATTTGATCAGGAAAATAACAGACTTACAAGCATATAGGAGTATAAAAACAGACTACAAAAGTATTTGGGAACCACTTAAGCAGTCAATAGTCTTCTGATTTTCCTCTCTAATTAAAACTCTACAGACACTAATTAGCCCACACAGCTTTATGCTTTTAAAATCTCATAGATTGATATCTCAAATTTTTGAACTGGTAGCCCACTGAGAAGGAAGGTTATTCCATGTTCATCTTACATGAGGGGTGGATCCAGCATTAGGTGACCTAGGCAGTTGCCTAGACCATTGTGTTGGCTGGATAGCCCATTCATAACTTGTTGTTTATCTTTTCGGCTTTTCCTGGTTAGGGGTTGCCACAGCGGAACTCCGGTCTGCTAATGATTGGCAGTAGATTTTTATGGTGCCGAGTTGCCAGCCCAATGCCCAACCTTCAATGAAGGCACGTCCATTCATGCATGTCTTTCGAATGCCACTCAACCGCGGAGAGGACATGCAGACCACACAGAAGGCACTCAAGCCAGGAATTGAACAGGAGAACCTTTTGCTGTGAGGCAACAATGCTACCACTGCACCACCACGGCTTAGTAGCCCAGCCACAACATTTAACTTAAAAATGTTTCCTCCTTATGGCCAAATCATTTTTTTAAGTGTTTACTATACCTTTTCATGTCTAAGCACTGCTGCTATTTCAGTTCCTGCTCAGTGTGAGTGTATGCCTATAATGAGACACTGCACATTCATGTCCAAACACTGCTGCTGCTTTCTGTTTATGCTCTGCATATATGCAATCAATGAGACACAGCATGAATCTCTGGTGTGAAATTTAATCTCACAGTAGCATGGGGACATAACATCAGTGGATGGAAATTAAATTTCTTGCTGCAGAACAGGGGCAAGTAGATAGAATTTTTCACAGCAATACTAGGTAAGAGAGAGATGGAATTTTTTTTTTTGTGTGTGTGTGTGTGTGTGTGTGTGTGTGTGTGTGTGTGTGTGTGTGTGTGTGTGTGTGTCATGCCCCAGACAGAGGCATTATCTAGTTAAGTAGATTGCTCAGAATCAAACCCTGTACCCTGGCTATTGAAGGCAGAAGCCATAATCCTCCACACCAACTGCAGACTTTCATTAATTGTTGGCAATTCACTAAGGATTAGAGTTTGATGTAAAGGGAGGAAACTGATTGTAGCGAAAAGGAGCTTCATCATTATTCTTTGGATGTAGTCCTTTGTATTCTTAATATGTTGGATGTCGACATTATCTTTTTTATTAAGCTGTAAATAAATTGGATAACATGAAGTCTATGAGTTTTAACTGTGAATACATTTTTAATGTGGCTTGTTTTTGTGGGCAAGGTGTGAAATGCACTGTGTTTAGGTTACAACAGTTTGTCTAGCACTTGGTGCAGATGAGTATGGCTATAAGCTGTTAAAGAGCTGTTTCCTGTAGTTCATGGTTTGATTCACACAGTCTTCATTATTTGTCTTCCATATGACTCTACCAAATAATTTTACCAGGCAGTACTCTTGGACTGCTCCTGAAAAGGGACACATGTCCAGTGGGTTGCCCCAGGCTGTTAGCAAATGTATTATACATTTGTCTTTTTAATACTTGTACTCTTCACATAGGCGCTAACTAGTATTTTACTATATGGTATTTGTGTATGAATCCCAACACATATTTTGCAGTTGAATGGATTGCCAGATGCACCTTTACTAAATATGAGTTTCAGAGGAAGAGAAGTTTACTGTTTCTCATGGCAAGTTTGTTTTCAGTGTGAAAATGTTTTGTTTTGTTTAAAAATGGCTGTCACTGTTTTTTCTGTAAAGCCTGAAATACATTTAAATGAAATCCAAATGTATTTGATAATTGTAAAAGTAAAGAATTATCAAACAGGTCTGAGCAGTTTATGATAACTGGAATGAGACAGCCAAGTAATGGGATATTTGTATGACTGGTGTGGGGCATGATTCATTACTCTGCAGTTGGCCCCCTTTACCCACAACCTGTCACTGTCTCTGGAGGTATATGTTGCAATACAGCATTTTTAGCCATTCAGGTAGGTCAGACCTGTACTGAGTGATATCAGAGGGAATAACTTTTCTTGATGACAGAGAAGATGTAGGGATGTCAAAAATGAGATGTGTCATGCAAGCCTCCTCCTAAAAAAAAATATGTTGTATGCACTAATATTTCTGGTTTTTGTGTGACTTCTGGGTTGTTGAACCAAAGCTGCTGCAACATTTATCTTGTCTTTAATGCAACATCATATCAGCAAATAATACCTTAAATGAAACAGTTTCCATTGATGATGACTTAAATATGATCAACACATCACTCAAGAGATCAAGAAAATTCACCAAAAATTCGGTCTTCCTCTACAGATATAAACCCTTTCTCACTGACTATTCTAGGAATTCTTTACCAACATCTTATCTTCTTCCTTCACTTCTCTCTTCCGCACCCATCCTGACTATGCTTCACTCCACCTTAAAAATAAACTAGAGGTTTGCTGCAATAAAACAGCTAAGTTTGTATCCATCTTAGCAAACAGTTCATGCCAGTGCCTAGCACTGAAGCATCTACGCTGGCTCTAACTATGTAAATACCTTTCCTACTCCCAACTGCTTAGTGCCCACAAAAATAATACACAAACCTGACCCTTATCCATCACTAAAAAACATCCTCAAACACTAATTCCCTCCTAGAAACTTCCATTCACAGAACAAATATCTCCTGGCCAGGACCAAGTCTCGTAACAGTGCAGGCAACTCTCTTTACTCAACCTATGTTGCTAAGCATAGAAACTCCATCCCACCCACCCACCCTAAAACAATATCACATTACCACACTTTTCAGACACAACCTACGTAAAACAACACAACTTCCTCATGGCTATGCTCATGTTCTCATCCTGACTAAACCCACCTTTCATTCTGTTTCTCTTCTATTGCCAATCTCTCTAGCAATCACCCTGACTCTTTCACCTTTCTTAACCCTGTCTTTCATCCTCAATATTGCCTATTCGACTAACCTATGTATTTAATTGTCTCCTACTAATACCACCTCCTTACCCACATCATCATCTTACCTATTGACTATCATCTCAACCTCTCCACTAGCAGGACTTTTTCTACTTATGTTTTATTGATTATTTCTGCTTTTACCCTTTATCCTCCTCTATTTTCTGTACCTGATTTACTGACATCTTTCCTCATTAATGTCAATATACATATACTGCTTGTATCCCCAGCTATTGCATGTCAGCATGTCTTTGACTTATGTAAAATAATATAACTTCTAAAGTATATGGTACATGTCTTTACTATTCATCTCAATACTACCTGCAAAGTAATGCTTACAATGTTTCATTTTTATTGTTTATTTTAAATACATGTTTTATGTGGAGCTTTTCTCCCTGGGCCTCTATTGAAAATGGAACTTGTGCCCAGTCAGGCTTTGCTGATAAACAAAAGACAATAAATAAATTGTTGCATACTACTGTGGTACATTTTTTCTACAAGATCAGATTGCAAAGAATTCCTGCATTTAGTTAAGAACTGTTACTCTGATAGTTGGTGCAGTGGACTTAAGCTCTAACTTGTTAATGAGCTACTTCCAGTGGCAAGCAAGCAGGGTTTGAATCTTTCCACTTTCATTTACTTACTGTGTAAAACTAAGCAAGTCACTTAACCAAATAGTGCTTTGGAGCAATTGGGAATTTGGACTAGGCTCCTAAAAGATCTCCATAATTACATGTCTAGTAACTATGAACCTGTTTTCATTGTTTGTCAGCCCCTATTGCATAGCTGATCTAGTTCAGGAAATGTTATGTCAGTATCACCAGCACACCTTAATGCAACATAGACAATTTGTTCTTCAATGGCAGAATGCTCAGCAGTTGTAGATGAGGCACCAAAATGCAAGTTGTTTGCCAGCAGCAACCTCTGCATTAGTAGTAATTAACTTTAATGTAGAATTTAGATGAGTTTTACTTCTGCAGACATTTTGCATATTGACTTACTATATGTTATCAGGTGGTTAATATTTTTTATGTTGTCTTAAATACTCTTCTATTAAAACTGGGCTGCACATGGGTGGATCTTATGGCAAGATGATATTGATATTTATACAAGTCCATTTAGTTCATCCAAAGCTAGCAATAACGTACATGCAGTTTTATTTTTTCACGACAGTTAGGGGTGTACACAGTTTAAACAGTCTTTCATATTTTTTTAATACTGGTGTGCATGTGTGAATTAAGTGGAATACTTTGACTACTGTGTGTATGTGTGAAACAAATTAGAATATGTGACCTTGGTCATTATTATGATTATGTTTACATCTGAGAAGAATGCAGTCAACAATGAAGCTATAATTGATGGGTTTGGGGATGTCTTTCAATAAAAATGACTGTCCCTGCTGAGCTGATAAAAGTAAGTCATTAGTTTCTCTCTTCAGGACTAGGGTGCATTTGTGTAAAGCAAATTGGAATACTTTTACCGAAGCCATTTTTATCACAAGCAGACGTGATGTGGCCACAGTCTATAGAATGGCTGTAACTTGAGTACAGATATTGGTGGATTTTGATGACAGTGGTTTGAGAGGCCTTTAATGGTTGAAATGTTCTAAAATGTGTACTTCTGTCATTATTTCATGCATTTTTTTCACTCCTTACTGGATAAAATGTTCTTAACTGCAAATTTAAAATGGATTTTAACAGATGCTATTTTTCAACAAGAAATGTAATTCAAAGCAATCAGGAAGGTGAATCAAAGAAGGCATGCATTTATGCATGGTTCTAAGAATGTGTTTGGGGGTCATGGTTGAAAACAGTTCGGGTCCCAAAGTATACCTAATCTGCCACTGGCTAAATGCATTTTCAATGAATGTGAGTTTCACAGTAAGAAAAATTTACTGTTGCTCATATGTTAAGTCTATTTTCAGTGTAAAACTGTTTTGTTTAGCAAATGACTAGCAGTGTATGTGCTATAAAATTTGAAATATTTTTTTTAATTAAATCCAAATGTCAGCAATCATTGTAAAAATAAAGAAAAAACTAGTATGCACACCGACAACTTCTATGGCAAATAGCCAAGTAATACAACACTGGAAGTGTTCTGGGGGGGGGGGGGGCATGGCTCACTTCCCTGCCTAGGGTCCAGCTCTCTTATGTTCTCTGTGAAAGTGGTTTCTGCACATTGATATCAAGGCATTCTGAGCCATTTTCAAAGTGAGGCCTGTTACACGTGTCTTCTAAAGAATGCTATCTTGTTAAACTTTGTTGATTTGCTTGTAGTATCTGAAAACATCTGATATGTATCCAACCTTCTTTCCGTCTTAAAGAGTATGCCTTCTCAGTGCTTCCTGTGTTTCTTCGATGCAGTCTAATGAAGACCTCATGCTATCTTACTGCACATCTTTTGAGTTTCATTCAGCAAGTCTGTACCTTTGCTGAGACATATTATACAGAGCTGTATGTACTGCAGGAGGTAGCATACCTCTCAACCTCTTAGGTCAAGAAATATGTACAAAGCCATAAATAAAAGTGGGACAGAGGCCCCAAAATAGGGACAAGTTTTAAATATTGCTCTTACAAACTTAGAAAGTTGATAGAACAACAGGTTTTCCCTTAGCATGAATTTTCTGAAAGGTATGAAGTCTGAAACTCAAATGTCTGTCATTATTTTCTAACTTCAGTATTTAATGATTTGCCACTAATTTGGCATAAAAAACACAATTTTATGAAAAATGGACCAAAAATATAAGGCATAAATCTGGACATTCTGTGAAAATATGTACAGTTGAGAGGTTTGGGAGCTGGACTTTTCCCAGCTGTGTTAATGTTATCCAGTTTTCTGCTGCATGTAATTCTTCACATATGTCCTACAATCCACAGTGATCCTTATTGTTTATTTTCATTGTGTAACTACATTTTAAAATCCTGCTGAGATGGTTTCTCTCACCTTTTCTGTTTTAGTTCCTTATCTTAGTTTCCCTACTAGTGTAATCATTCCATTCTTTTTCCTGTGTAGGTGCTTTATTTCAGATCCTTAGCTAAGTTGCTTTAGTTAATTCCTCAGATTTTGTTAAGTTAGAGCTGGCATTATTCTGTTACAAACATCTATACCATCGGCAGAAAGGCATAAATGTTCTTCCTGTCCAATGCAGTATCACTTATAAAGACTTTAAAAAGGACCAGCCAAGCCCATTTGCACACCATTTTTCTCTGAAGTAGCCTCATTTTACAAGAACTGACAGTACTCAGTTGTCCCCTCTCAATATTTTCAAGATTTTACCTAGACTATTCTCTACTTCAAGGGAGTGCAAAACCTTTTTTTGTCGTTTTAGGTCAAATGCTTCTCAAACTGTGATAAACCATATCCATAGCCCTTCTACAACCTACACTTTTTGTCTGTCCCTGTGTCACTTACATATACACACTCAAACACACACACATTGTAGTCTATAATATATATATATATATATATATATATATATATATATATATATATATATATATATATATGTCTATATGTACACACAGATAGACAAGGAAAGAGAAATTTAGAGAGTGGCTACATGTGATACACACACAAAGATACACACACGCACACAGACACATATGTATATATGTGTGTGTGCGTGTGTGTGTGTGTGTGTGTGCGTGTGTGTGTGTGTGTGTGTGTGTGTGTGTGTGTGTGTGTGTGTGTGTGTGTGTGTGTGTGTGTGTGTGTGTGTGTGTGTGTGTGTGTGTGTGTATATATATATATATATATATATATATATATATATGTGTGTGTGTGTGTGTGTGTGTGTGTGTGTGTGTGTGTGTGAGTGTGTGTGTGTGTGTGTGTGTATATATATATATATATATATATATATATATATATATATATATATGTGTGTGTGTGTGTGTGTGTGTGTGTGTGTGTGTATGTACATATACAAAATGGTTTACTATGGAAATTGTGAAGCTGCATCGGTGGACTGGTCACAATGTTCACCCGAAATATTGAATGCATACTGTCAAAAAAGCAGTCAAGTCAAAAATGAATACATCAGCATCCAAAGTTCGATGTATTCAACAGAACAGGAGGTGATGTCAGTCACGCATGCTATGCACCTTAACATACCATTACACTCTACAGTCAACGGTACATTTCTTTCACTATTTTGCAGGGGGGCAAGCCCCCTGCATCCCCATGTGGGGGGCTACACCCCCTCACCTCCTGCAAATTATATATACCGACTCCAAGATCGCACTAGAGTGAGGAAAATCGGTTAATTCCCTCTTCCGCACTGAACTGCTATCTCCACTCAGAATGCCAAACTTAGATAATTGAACTACACTACCCACTCACTGTAGAGTAGTCAATGTTTTCTGGTTCAGCATTCTGCCCATTGGAAAAGTGCCTTTCAAACACATGCTATTCAACTGCAGGTACTTTGCAATTTATATATATATATATATATATATATATATATATATATATATATATATATATATATATATATATATATATATATATATATATATATATATATATATATATATATATATATACATATATATATATATATATATATATATATATATATATATATATATATATAGAGAGAGAGAGAGAGTCTATATGTACTTTACACACAAGCATGCACGCGTGCGCAAGCACACACACACATGCATACACAGAGTGGCAGTACATATGTACTTCTATCACAGACACACACAGACACACACACACACACACACACACACACACACACACACACACACACACACACACACACACACACACACACACACACACACACACACACACACATCTATGCACATTTGAATATATGATGTGTGATTGTACAATATTAGCCAAGAAAGGGTCTATAATCTTAAAGAGTAACATGACATCAACACTCTGGTTCACAATTGTCAGTGTCTTACATTGTGCAGTTTGTTTCATGTTTCTTATCTGTACTTGTATTTTTCTTTTTACTCATAAAAGCCCATTGAATTATTGAATTGAAGTAATTCAGCCAGAAGAATTTTGTTTATTGTCTGAGTAGATCTGAGCTACTAACCTAGTTCCTTACATGTGGCTATTTTACTGTTAGTGATACAGAGATAAAAACAACATACCGCATCAGTGTTTGCTCTGCTTCCAAGACTGTAAAAACATTTTGAAAGCTTTACAGAGAAAGAAACTCCATGTTTATAGTATTCCAGCCTACATGATATGATAAAAATTGCACCTAACCATCTATTTTGGACATTGTTATAGCACTTCCTTTTGAAGACTAGTGTTTGACTCTTTTGAACAAAAGTAAATGCATGATACCATGCTGTTTTATGCACACACACACACACACACACACACACACACACACACACACACACACACACACACACACACACACACACAAATGAATATGTATATTATGTATTCCTGCATCATACACTTCCATACAAAGATGTACATATATACATAACATAACTACACTTTAAAAATATTTTTTACTAAAAGGCAACATGAAGGAATTATAGAAAAATACAAGCCAGGCAATATAAATTTTAAATGTTTAAATATTTTACACATATACACAAATATACATGTATATATGTATATATATATATATATATATATATATATATATATATATATATATATATATATATATATATGTATATATATATATATATATATATATATATATAGTGTGTGTTTATGTTATGTATTCCTGCACCCTTTACATCCACACATACAGATAAACAGATATATATATATATATATATATATATATATATATATATATATATATATATATATAAAACAAGTGCACTTTAAACATATGTTTTACTAAAGGCAATATGAAGGAATTACAGAAAAATGTAAGCCATGCAATATGAAATTTTAAATACTTTACCTTTAAGATGCTAAAAAGTCAGACCTTAAAAAGTGTTACTGGCTCTCAAGTTAGCACTTTGTGTAGATGCTTGCTGCAGAGGTTTCCATCTAACAGATGAGAAAGCAGTAATGACTGAATGCACTCACCAAGATGCTAAATGTAGATTAGTGGGAAAATTAATAGGTCTCCAAAACAAGCACAAGCTTCATATTTATCTCCTGCTACCATGACTCCAGCTTACGCATTTGAGAGGTGGAAGTGATTGAGTACTGTCATGACAAACTGCAAATGTTTATAAGAAAAGGGGTTATTTTGTAGCTGTAGCTACAGAAACATTGTTAAAAGGATTAAACATCATCCATATTTTGATTTTTTTGCTGTTTAATCATTTGAAATGAATATTGCTTTTTATAATGTCAATGGCATTTAAAAAGAAATATGCTGCTGTCATACCTAATACTTTGGAAAGCATTTAATGCATTTATTTAGAAGTTTCTTATTCAATGCAGAACATGTGATCTAAAATATTAATGTTAAGCTGTGCTTGTTCATTACTGCTGTTATCTTTATAGAATAACATTTCTCCAACAGTAGATGTTGGGTGATCCAACGTGCTGGTGCTAGACAATGTTTCACATGCGAATACACCAAAACAAACAAAAATATGAGCAAAATTATACCTAGGCCAAAATAACACAATCACACATGCAAATGCTATAATCGTGGTGAGTAGTACACAGAACTAATAAATATAAGCATGCTTATACCATGTGCAGGTAGTCATTGTACCTCAGTGCCAGATGTCTCTAGACACAATGGTTGAAATAATTCTGAACTGACTATCAATTGCAAGGGTGGATGTAAAAAATATTTGAATGGCATACCTGGGGCACCAATAGTGGAAATCCTCTGGGTATGCTTCACTTCTGCTCCAACATGCAGAACTGCTCTGTAAAACTCTTCTGAGCTGCCCGGATCTCTAATAGTTGACAGGATGTCCAAAATATTAGTGAATAGTGGTTCAGTAGGAGGCCCACTGCCAGTAACCCTTTGCTCTCATGTCTCAGCCTTTTGTCTGACAGGGCCATTTTTAATGGTATCAGTGGCCCTATGTCAGATCATGGTGTATACTTGGCCCTGTCCACCAACAGCATTGACATTGTCAAACACCTGCCATCAAACACAATCACAGAAGGGCTTGGTAGAGGCATGTAAATCAAAGTGCCATCAACCATGGAGATGGAGGGTCTGTATTATGGCATCATTCTAACATCTGAGAAAGGAGGCTTCCATGAGGATGATTCCATCTTATTTTTGGATTTGGGAGCCATATCCCTGTTGCAATGGAAGAAAAAAATAACACGTACAATTTGGTCAGACTGTTATACTTACGGAGAAAAATATACCAATATGGAGTCAGTTAGCAGCATTGTAGCTACAACAGTCTAAACAAAAATGCAAGCGCTATCATTTCCCATATGAAGCCAACAAACAATAACAGATGCAAAAACATATACCTAACTAGCAGAGAAAACATCATAAGCAGAAAAAACAGTGGTTAATGTAAAGAAAACTACTGAACTCAGTCACTCACTCAGTCACATTCTAAACTTTTAAGCATGTTACAATAATGTTAAAGAACTCTGTACACATGAATGCATGTACTTCCCAACTCCCATGCAATATATTTTAGACTACTTGAACAGAAGTTATTGAAATACTGCAGGTACACAACACTTATTGCAAATACTTATTAACATTCTAATAATGAGTGGCTGTATGGAAGAATATATCCCTTGAAAGATTTCATACACTATCCTATGTAGTCCTAATTGAAATTGTTGTCATTACTTTGGTTGACAGCAGTTGGGAAACAAGGCAATCTTCCCCAGCACAATGAAAGTTCCATAGCCCACATTGTGCTTACAAAGTGAAGATATGCCTCTCTTGCATGTGGAATATGTTATTTAGCTTTCAAATAATTATCATTTCTGAATGACTGAATTTGCCTGAAGTGCTGTTTAGATAAACATGACGTTGGTTCCTACACAATGATATGCACCTTCCTGAGCAGTACAAGAGCGGGGATTAAATACTTTTGATTAGCTAATGTCTTACAAGTGTACAGTCAGTGATGCATTAACCATTCCTGCTAATGAGAATTACATTTTGAGAGTTTGTGTCAGAGAAAAACATCTTACAAATATGTTTTAACTTGTGTTTACTTAGGACTGAACCTTGATGCACATATTTGTCAAATTGTTGTAAAAAATATATAAGGTGCTTGTGTGCACATCTCACACATGGATTGAAAAATGGTAACAATGTGGCTGAAACCTACAATACATATAGACTGTAAAAACTTGTTTACATTTATGCCAACATTTAAGACATTCATTGCATAAATGGTACTGCAATTAAATAATATACAATGGCTGTTATCAGTAACTCTGCCTTGTAGGCATGTTTCCTATCCTCACATTCTTTATCATCCTCACATTTACAGTTATCTCAGCTACACAACTCAGACTGTGTAAGGAAAAATAACAGTCTGATAGCATGGTTATACTAAAAAAAAAATGCAGATTTCAGAAACACAATGCTTAGCTTATGTGCTTGACTTTCTCTTTTTTTCATTTAAATATTAATGTGGGAAAACATGTTATTCATTTCAATGTCTCATTGTGATGCCATAGGTGCAGTGTTCAAATCCCGTGAAGGTGTCATTGATGGGAAACCCGTGAAGGTGTCATTGATGGGAAAGTAGGGCTCATTACTGTAATTATTATAATTATAGAAACCCACAAAGTTGTGAAATAATTACAATGACTTTTATAAATAACCATTTTTGGCTTCATCTTTTGAATGCTGGGTGGCATTGTGCATTGGAGTTGGTCATCCATGCCCTGTAGGGAATGACAGTTCCCATGTTATGGCAAAAAAAAAATCTAAATTTTATTTCACATGCGTGAAGATTTAGCCATCACTCTTGCAAACCAGACTGATGAAAGCTTGCTTTACTTAGCACTTTAGACATTACTGAATGTATAATATAGCAATTCTGGTGAATGGCTGTATGGGTTATTCACATATATCCTGAATATAGTGCAATAGGTATGTGTTTGAATTGACATGATGGATGGTATTATTATATGTGGCATAATACACATGATCATTTTTCTTTTAATGTAAGCTGCACTTGCAATTTATAAAGGGAATTTAGCAATTTATTTGTGAACTGTGGCTACTGACCCTGATAATGTGACCGATATGTCACAAACAGTGGTCACATCGCTAGGTATAATAATAACATACCTCTGTGTGTATGCTGTGAAATAAATAGTATTTGTGCAATACCATGTGAAAACATAACCAACAAGGCACTAATAAAGTTCAATATGAAGAGCTTAGCAAAGTAGCTATCAAAATATGTCTGCACACTGCATATCTGTAGAAATATCAAGTGTTAATCCTCATGTAATATGCTTGTAAGGACATCCTCCTCTGTACACTATGTCAGCCCCTTTCTTCAATATTTTCTCTCTGATTAAACAATGCGTATATAATTTAAAACAACAGCACATCATACATATGGACAATAAAAAGTGTTCTGACATAAAAATGCTATTTTTATTATTTGTGCATCAGTGGGCATAGAACACCATCAGTGGCTAGGAGAGAGATAGTAGAGAACTGACACTTCTCGGCCTATGTCAAAATCAAAATTTAATTACGCATAAGCTGAGATTTTAACATCCGCTACACAAATAAGGTTGTCTTCAGAATGCATTAGTTAGCATCACAGATATCAAAACAATTAGTGCAATGAGAAAGAATATTACAAAAAATATCTTTGGCTCAAATTAGTACTCCAATAAAGGAGCACTGTATAGTGTAACACGTACAGGGTTGTCAGACATACATTTCCAGTCATGTACACATTTGTATACTTTTCACGACAATACCCTGCGGCATTACTAGTTAATACACAGAGTTCAGAAAGTAATGTTTAACTTTTTTTACAGGTTCAATTCCAAGGTGCTATCACTGACATGGTTTTATTTTGTATGTGACACTAATGCATCCAGTAATACTGAAGCAAAATGTAAATAATAAAAAGGAGGGACAGCAATATCATGTAGGTGATTTCATATTTGTCTGTCACACTATTAACATTATGAATGCTATAAACTCTCCTTGAGCTCATGCTCAGAGGTGGGACATTGTCATTTGAAATCAAATTCCATTGTAACCAGCATGAGCTGGAATCAGTGTGGAGCATGTATTAATAGTGATCAGCACACCTGATCAAATGTTATTGCCATGATTATTGCCTAAAGTAGACATTGAAGGAATAATAAATGCAGGAAATTCTAACCAATATTTGTGCCTTCTCATATCCAAGTGTGGTTCTCCATCGTGTCTGGCATTATGCACAGACTGGTGCATGCAAGAACTGAATTGGGTGCCATATCCCTGCCATTTCTCCTGAAATCTTTGAAGGGAAGACATGGCAGGTGATGCTGAGGGTAGTTCTCCATTTAGAGCACAGAGGTGGTGAGAGAAGAAGTCTAAGATTTTCCTACCACCCCTTCTCAAGCATTACAACAGAAGGCTTTGACAGTGTGGTTATAGCTTGTCAGTGGAAGGCAGAGGGTTGGAATAGTTTAGCCAAGGCTATCACCAGTGCTCCTGGCATCCCACACATGCGTGAACAGTACCATCATCATTATAGCTTCTTACAAACATGGAAAATGACTTCCTTACCCAATGAGAGGATTATTATAGGTCCCACAGCTGTGCCTCATTTGTGAAAGTATATGGACCAATAACCACGCCACAGACTACCATGACATGGCAACACAAACAAGTCTTTATTACTGAATTTTTTGTATGCATAGCTTCTGCAGAGATTGAATGAAACCAGGAACAGCATCAGGAGAGACTGAGACATTAAATATAGATTCAGGTATCGCTGATTGCCATTTCACAGTAGCACTGATTTGTCAATACATTATTAAGTATTTGGACATTAGTCCATATGTGTTTGACAGACAGCTACATGAGCATGCATAGTCTAAATATGCAAGCAGTAGAGACCTGTATGATTAGCTCATGCAACTTTATATTAGTCAATGGATAGTTAAAGACAGATGTTTGTGGGTTTAGTTTCAGCCAACAGAAAATATTCTCTAATATTCATTTTACAGTTCAGTTATCAATATCTGCAATCATAATGTAGAATAGCATGTATTCAGTCCTATATATATTTAATGAGCTATGCTCCATAAACTAGATTAAAATAGTCACACTTTTTCTAGAATGTTTATAATTGTGAGAACAAGGAATATAATAGCTTTAGTGTAACAGCAATTTATAGCCTCACACATTCGTAGCTGGATGTGAGGATTAGATTCCCACTGTATTCACACTGAATGAAGATGTACCTCTAAAGTTCCATAACTAACTCCAAACATGATGTTCCCCACTGTCTTGTTTCCATCACCATCTCTGCCTATCTTATATGTCCTGTATGCCTACCTGCTACCTAATCTAACTTAACCTAACCTAACCTGCAAAACTACTGCTGTGATTACTAATTACCTTCCCCAGCATTACTGTATCTTTAAAAAAATAAAAACGTACCTGTCCCACAAAAAATATGCCCCAAACATAACTCTTCACTTTACTACTGTATATGTATATATATATATATATATATATATATATATATATATATATATATATATATATGTGTGTGTGTGTGTGTGTGTGTGTATTACACACTTGATTTGGTCCAATTTGCCAATCAATATTTTTAAATTGTCACACATTCTTTATGATGCGAGTATCCAAATTCCCCCAAATTCTTTATACAATTAGAATGTTAGCTTATGAAGAAAAGGAGAGCTACAGTCCTCTCTCACCAGCATCCTGCTTATTCCTTAATTACTCCCCCAATGTCCTACCCTCTGTTTGCTGCCTATTTTCACCACTGTCCTATCAACCCCATTTCATACCTTTAATTTTGTCAAACAACAGATTCTCATACATGGCCATCTATGATCTATAAACAGAAATC
Source organism: Protopterus annectens (assembly GCF_019279795.1). Taxonomy (NCBI): domain Eukaryota; kingdom Metazoa; phylum Chordata; order Ceratodontiformes; family Protopteridae; genus Protopterus; species Protopterus annectens. Next base: position 1,855,977,423 of record NC_056725.1, read on the forward strand.
TCTATTTCTATCCTCAGCATTTGTGCAATACTTGTCATCAGGCATCAGAGATTACTGCTAGTTCTTGTTCTATGGCAAAAACTCAAAAAATAATTATGCATGAACTAATACTTTCCCATGGGTTGTGCAAATGAGCTTGGCAGCATTGCACACTGGTAAGCTATTCTGACAGGGTGAAAGTAATGTAAGTGACCTCTTTTACTTGTATATACTTTACTGGGTCCTTGTATATATGATATAAGGAGTCAAGTGCAATGCACTTGGTGCACTGCTGAAGGCAACTAACAATGGGCTTCTCTCACATTTTCCTCCCCATTGTCACAATGTATTCCGTTGTACTTGTACAATTACATGCATTTTTACTGCCTGGTATTGATAAGCATGGTAGTAATATCAGTTGCATGTATGCCTTGTTATTTTCCTGCATATTGTATACACATAACAGTGACACTGAAGTGATGCACACGAGACTTATTTGCAATGATAAAACATGCATTGATCTGCAGATTAACAGCTGGGAATACATGGGTAGAACTTGACTGTGTGACAGCTGTCACTATTACCAACAACTTGCTGTTGAATAAGTATTACATCATCATTGTGACTTCCATTCTGCACATTTCCTTCACCTGTGACTTGTCATACACATGACAGTCCAAGTCCCTTTGTGATTCCACCTGTGACAGCATTGCTGTGGAACGCATCACTTAGTCTGTTATGACTTTCACTCCAGTGATGCATATGTGGCATCACACTTACACAGATATATATCATTGCCTACATGACAATTCATGTAAAGTAACACATAGCTATCACTTAACAGATATAGACATTACAATGTTGAATATAGCACACAACACTTCTGCTCTCACTGTTGCATAATGCTTGGCATTAAGAAGCAATGTTAACTAATGGTAAATGACAATTCTTGCCCTTTGACAAAAACTGATTAGAATTTGGCTTTGACCGCATTCTTATGGTGGTCCTCATGGCAATAAGCTTAAATCCACTGGGAGGCAGAAAAGCAATATCAATATCACTATAAGTAGATAACTATTATCATACATTTAACAGGCCCAATGGTTTAATGCACTCCTTTGACTTATTTATACAGTATAATGTTGAGAATTGTGATCCGCACAATAATGGCATCTGTCTGGCAAATCACATTTCTCATTTCCCCATATATGTGCCTTTCTCCCTTCAACTATGTGCTGCCTAACACCTGTAATATGAGTTTTCCTGTGACATAAAATGTAATGCACAGCTTTAGAGAATGTGGACTTAGATGCACACATGTTCACATCCATTTATGTGTATGTAGTATAAGGATGTCAGACTATAATAGCAGGCAAGAATGGCTTATCCAACAGATCTGATGTGTACAGTTCAAGTCAGTGGTAACATTTACCAGAGAGAGGGATCCCCAAGTCTTTTACTCTCTTTTAGGGAAACCATGTGCATTCAAATACACTGCTCAAGTCTTCCCTTCAACTGTGTACTTTCTGACATCTGTGACATGGCATTTTCTGTGGCACAGCAGTTAATGCACAGTTCTAGTGAATGTGGACTTAGGCAGGTGATTGAATCTAATGAGTATGTCAGATATTAGCAACAGGCAGGACTGGCTTACTCAACAGATGTGATGTGAATACATTAATCTATTGATAAGAATTACATGGCTAACCCTCTTTAGGGAAGACATTTGCATTACAAACCATTGCCCAGGACATTCCTTCAGCTGTTTGCTTTCTGACAACTGTAATATGGCTTCTATGGAATCAACAGTTACTGCATAGCTCTATAGAATGTGAACGTAGGGAGGCAGGTGTTCAAAATCCAGAGATGTGTAGCTAGTGTGCCTGTGCTAGATAACACTATCAGGCAGGACTGGCTTAATCAACACATCTGATGTGTACCATCAAACTTAGTGTTAACATTTACAAAAACCCACACTTTTCTAGTCACATAAATGGGAATGAGTATGTTCTAATGAAAATACAGAAAAGAACAGGCGAAATAAGAGAACACATAGAGATGATGAGTAGTGGACAGATATATTTAAATAAGATGTATAAAGAAGAGGTAATGGAGAATAATGTGACATGGAATGTTTATGAAAAATAAGTAGCAGGGCTGTTAAGACTTTACAAATGGAAATTAATTTAGAAAAATTACAAAAAGTTACAAAAAGGGAAAAGTGATTCAGTACTGGCAGAAGAAGGCCTAGGTTGTAATTTTTATAAAAAAATCAGAGATTTCTTATGTGTTAACAAAGGAATAGTAAAACATTAGATAAGATGGGTGTAATAAAAGTGATATGGGAACACAATAACAGAAAATTATTACAGAATAGGAGGTCACTGATGCTATGTAAAGTTGCCATTAAAAGTATTAGGTTATTATGTAGGAAACCTTTAATAAAGTTGTTGAAGAAGTAACTGAAGAAGCTATGTATAGTGTTAATGGAAAGGATAGTAGAGAACTGTTATTTATGGTAGAAAAGATAGTGCATGGATTTAAAAGAAATGAAATAGAAGGAAGAGAGATGATGTGCGGTACTAAGAAAGCCTACGATAATGTTAATTATTGTAAACTGTCCAAGATTGTGAAAGCCTATGGAATTTCAAGTAGTATAGTGAAATGTATTAAATCTTTATGCGAACATTCATGGATAAGACTTCTAGCCAATGAATGGATATTAGATAAGATTAAAATATGAAAGGGAGTCAAGAAAGGGTGTCCTATGTGTGACATATTATTTGGTTTACCTTTGAATACAATAAACAATTTAATGGAACAAAAATAAAGAGTGCAGGGATATTGTATAAAGACTAAGTCACTTTACCTGTATTTTTAAATTATGCAAATTATGTGGTATTGATGGTTAGAAATAAAGTATGGATAGGATTTGCTATGAAAGTTTTGAAAGATTTATTACAGAGGGTAAGGCTGGCATTAAGTATAGAAAAAAGTAAAATATTATGGGATACAGTTAAATAAGTGTTTTTTTTTTTATTTTACACTAAAAGACATTAAAGTGCTAGGTATATAATTTGGCAGGGAAGATGTAATAAGAAAGCAATGGGATGAGATAATTAAGGAAACTAAAGCTTAGATATGTAGTTGAAATACATATGACTTATCTTTTCCAGAAAAAAAGTACAGTTGATTCATTTGGTGGTGAAAGGAAATCTATAATAATAATAAATACCTCTCAACTGTATAGATTTTCATAGAATGTCTAGTTTTTGCCTCATATTTTTAATGTGTTCAACCTAAAATCTGTAACTTTCTGGCAAATAGCTGAGGATAGAAATCATTAAATAACGACAAACATTTTCCTTCAGAAAATTCATGCTAATGCAAAACCTATTATTCCATAAACTTTCTAAGTTTGTAAGTACGATACTTAAAATCTGTCCTTATTTGTCCCCCCAAGACGTTGAGTGGTACTACTACTATTACTACTACTACTACTAATAATATTACTACAAATCTACAAACAGGAATGACTCTGTAGAGAGATGGTGCCTGAATGACTGTGTAGAGAGATGGTGCCTGAAACACTTGAACTTAATTTAAAAAAATGACAATGCTTAGCCTTTTTGTCCTAAACAAAACTATTTTAGACTTCTTCAGAACCTGCTCTGCCCTTCAGTGACATCAATAAATAACTGCTTAGTCATGTGACTGAAAATGTATTTTCCAGCATCAAATGTTTGCAATCCAAAAACAAAGATGTAAAACACCAGCACTTATAAATAAATAAATAATAAATAAATAGTTTTATATGCAAAATACATAAACACGAATGCATATAAAACTTTAAAAATCTTAAAAAAATGTAAAATAGCAAATTTAATTTTATGTAAAACAGTTTAAATGTAATATTAAATATTAAAGCAGTTAAAAACGGGATGAATGAAAATACCTCCAAAGAACAAATATTTAATAATACTTAATACTATTTATCATATTAAATAAAATGCATGGACCTTAAAATAATAATTACTAAAGCTTAGTAGCACATAATTTAAGAATACTACTTACTGAAATATTATCATTAAGGCCAGCTTTAACCAGAGATACCAAACAACCTCCTTATGCTCAGTCATTGTTTCCCACTGGCCACCCTTTGGGTTTTTTGGCACAATTTTCAGAACTGCAGACTGAAATTTGTCAGAAAATGTAGCAGTCAGGTGTGTGCCTAAATAACACATTATTTACATTACTAATATGTATGCCATAATAGTGCTCACAAATTCTCCTTCCTAATGTCTTCTCTATTTATCAACATAAAATGAATTGCAGTAATTATATGCACAATATAAACAATGACACTTGTATTGCAGTCACATTGATCAATCAATGTTATGGGCTTTGAATGATCCTTGCTAGACAGACACCACCTTCCAAAATAAATTTACTCTACTTATGACAGCCACACATTCTTGTTCCTTTTAAATTAAAAGACCTATGTCTGACATTTGTTACACCTCCAGATTCAAAACTGTTTTTTAAGTTATGACCTCTTTGGAATACAAAACTGGTTTTATTACCCAACAGCTGGTTCGGTTCTTCACTGAAACCAAAACTACCCCATTTTTTGTAATAATCTTCTTAAAAACCTCTGAATCAGATTAATATTCCAAAATCATAGCCTTGTCAAACATACTGCTGTTAGCCATCTCTCTGCCCAGTTCTCCACTCTGTTAATATCTTTACCTAACAATCTTGTATGCTTGGTATTCCTTCCATTACAGACTTCCAGTTTTATTTAAAAAAAATGACTGGATATCTTCTGTTAAGAAACATGGTCAAAAACCTTTTATACTCATCCTGAAAAATCATCATCATCTTATACCATTCTCGTCAATCTCACCAGTTACCCTTTCAATAAACTTTTTTTCTGTGTAATTGGATGACAACTATTAAAGTGGAGTAGGCATTTATGAAGGTATTCTTCCTAAATATTATTTAAGGAAAGCTTCCCTCCAACTTTAGGAATTAATACATCAAGATAATTAATAGAGTCCTTCAGATATTGATGTGTAAACTTAAAAATTAAGTAGTACCTTCTAGATATTCAAAAAATATTTTAGTCTCAGGACAGAATCCTTCCAAAAGATACAAATATAATCAAGAAATCTTAAATACCGATTCCAACAGTTGGCAAAGTTCAAACCAAACACATATTTTGTCTCCCATGCCCATATAACTAGGTTTATATAAACAGCGGCACATGGTGTTCCCATCACAACACCTTTTATGTGTCTCTAGTACTCAGCATCAAAGAATGAAAACAATATTTGACAATACAGGGTGCATCACATCATGAATTAATTCATTTATTTGGGGATTAAGTACTTACAGACTCTCAAAGCATCCAAAAACATTTCTAAGCCTTCTTTATGGGGAAATCAAGGAAAATAAATCTTCCACTTAGATAGTGACCACACATGAATCTTGATTATAAAAGTCATACTTCACATATCCCAACAAGTCCAAGGATTCCCATTATATATATGGATAGTTTCTTAGAAAAGGATTTGAACTATCTCTCTATAAAATAGCTAAGGTATAAGTCTTGCAACCTTGTGCTGCTACTATCAGCCTTATAGGGGGATCCTTGCAAAACATAGGGATGCTGGCTATTGTTAGTAGAGGAAAGGAAATTAAACAATGTTGGACTTACTACACCCTATAATAAGTTATTAAATGAAATATCAATGCTCTTGTTTGCTATACTTATCACATTTTTAGAGATTTGACTGTATGTTATGTATTAGAATCATAAAATGCTTAGCATTCTACTTGAGTAATCAGTTGTGCTCATTAAATCAATTCTGGCACCCTTACGTGGTGTCTTCCATAAACCAGTCAGTTAGCAACAAAATGAAAAACTTCCTTGTGTTAGCCATAAATGTTTATAGACTTAAAAAAGAAAAGGAGGACTTATAATATTAAAATGGTGTAAGGATGTGAATTTTAATATAATATGCTTATTTGATGCAAGAGAGATCAGTTGTGTAGATAGTGAACAACTGAGAACTCATTAAGGTGAGAATGTGCTATGGGAAAGGAAGTATGTTCTTAAATTATTTTTTTTATCCAGGCAGGGTACCATAGGTAGTAATAAGTATACTTCTGGAAAGTTTGACTATTTTATATTGTGCCATTAAAGTGAATATTTTGTATTTAGTGATAGTATATACATATACAACAGCTGAAATTACAGATAATTTATTTAGGAAATTACAAAGATTTATAGGTGTAAACATATAAATTATATTAATAGGTGATTCAACTGTGATATGAGGAAAAAACAGAAATGAGGAAATGATATAATATGTGAGGAAATTGTGAGGGTAACTAAGTTAAGGATAGGTGAAAAACGAATGCATACAAACTGAAGAAATATGTTAAAGACAAAATATTGTTTGGTTTAACTTTGAATACAGAAAAAAAATTAATGGAACTAAAATTAAAGAATGCAATGATATTGTATAATGAAAGAGTCACTTTACATGCATGTTTAAATTATACACATGATATAGTGTTAATGATTAGAAATAAAGTATGGGTAGAAGTTGCTATGAAAGTTTTAAAGATATATTAGTGAGGGTAGAGTTAGCCTTTAGTGAAGAAGAAAGTAAAAGATTTTGGATGCAGTTAAAATAGGTGGGATTTAGTTTTAAACTGAAATAGAGTGAAGTTCTGAGTATATCATTTGGTGAGGAAGAAGTAATAAGAAAACAATAAGATGAGATAATTAAGAAAGTTAACGATTTGATATAGACTTGGAATACATATGACTTATGTTTTGCAAAAAAGGGTAGAAAATTTATTTGGTAGTGACAATTTAATTACAGAGGAAATATTGTTTCCCCACTGTATTAGAACAAAATATTACTAATTTGATATTTTTTTACTATTTGGAGGTTGAAGCTTAACCCTGTTAAGGGGATTATTTACAACAATAAAGGAAGGGAATATTAGGGTTAATTAATATGGTGGTTTATTTAGGAGCAATGACTTTGTTATGCCATACAAGCAGAAACTTTTACCAAAATGTACAATGTATACCTAGACCAAAAAACAAAACAAAAAAAAACTGAAACTGGGACAAAATACACATAAATATGTGCTTTCATTCAGATAATACTAAACTTCTTCAGACAATTCAAAACAATCATGTGATACCTTTTATGTCCCTAAATCACATGAATCTCAAACACAAGTTACATAAAGCAACTGTAAAATATAAAATATATAAAAAATATATAAAATAGAAAATATATACATCTAACTTAAACAGAATAATCAATTAAAATGCAAATCCTATTTTATAGCAATACACAAACAGTTGTATGACTTAAAAATACAAAAATGTTTTATCCTTAAAACTAACTTAATTTACTAGCCCTGCCATTGAAAATACTTGAAATAGGTACAGAGTCATTCAGACTAGGTGATTGTCATGCCTTTAATCTAAACTGCCACATTATTTCCTTCTTTTCTAGCTTAACATCAGCATCATCCCCTCTGGCAGCCTTAAAGACTCAGTAAATAATAAAAAAATCTGAATATTTTAAAATTGGAACAAGATACTGAACGTTTATTCAAGGCATTAGTATGGTTTCATGTTTTAGCATCATAACAGTGTTCCCTCTTGTTTCCTTCAATTTACAGTTTTCCCTACATAAAATGCCATGCAGTTTTTACAACTACGTACATAAATCACCTGAACTATAACATAGTCACATCTACCTGGATAAGGCAGTATTCGAGGGTAAGTCTCGATAGCTAAGTAGGGAACCTCATGTATGTATCTACATAATTTCCATCTCCCACATTTGGACATACAATGGAATTGGTTAATAGTAAACTTGTCAATGTTCCTTTCCATTAAATTCTTAATTTTAGAGCCTTTGCTAAAAAAACCCATAGGTTGTCCCCTGAATAAAACCTTCATTTCAGTAGAAAAAATAGAATCCTACAGTTGTTTGAACATGCTCATGGTCATTTCCTGGTGAAAGGGTATCATAAAAGGTACCATCCTAGCTTTTTATTGTTTATTGTTCCAAGAATAGAGATATCATTGTCAGATAAAGAATTAAGGGTTGATTCATTCAATAAGTGGGCAAACTTAGTTGCCCTACCTTTAAAAACTTCATCTTTTACTGATACCAACAAGTAGCCAGGGTATCCTCTATACCTAAACATGTTCCATAAATAAAGAATTTCGCTTTCAAAATCACTATCATTACTTATTAATCTAGATAATCTTACCATTTGCCCATTACTATTCCCTTGTTCTGGTGAAAGGGGTGGCAGCTGTTGAAATGTAAATATGAATTAGAAAATGTATTTCTTCTGTAAATATTAGATGTGAATTTGTTTGAATTCCTGTTTTTTGCCAACATCACATCTAAGTAGTTAATCTGGTCAGTATCATAATGGAAGATAAATCTTAAAAATTCTGTAGTGCTCTCTAAATAATTAATAAATAACTTAAATTCTTCAACAGTATCCTTCCATTGAATGAGACTATCATCCAGGAATCTAAAATAATTGTGGGAGAGGGCTAGTAAATGAAGTTATTTTTTAAGGAGAACATTTTTTTTGTATTTTTATAGAATAGGATTTGCATTTTTATTTTTTTTTCTGTTTAAATTAGATGTATATATTTTATATATATATATATATATATATATATATATATATATATATATATGGGTCTACTGCTCTACATCGAAAATACACTTCTTCGAATAGAGCAGTAGACCCTACACTTTAGTGAAAGTCCACTTAAACGAAAGTGCACTTTTGCTGATGTCTATTTATCCGGGCTATCCAAAAAAAAAAACAAAAAAACACTAAAACATGTTTTTGCAGGGGGGCATGTTTTTGCAGGTGCCCCCCACCCACCCCTATTTAAATATACCAACTCCGAGATCGTACTACAGTGGGGAAAAGGGAATATTCCCATTCCGCACTGTAGTGTGACTGCTGAAGTCAATGTTCAAAGTTTCACTACTTCGAACAAGTACACTCGGTGAAGTGGGGTTCGAAGTAGTGAAACTTTGAACATATTGACGGATCCCATATATATATATATATATATATATATGTGTGTGTGTGTGTTATGTATTTTATATTTTACATTTTAGAGTGTTTTACATAAGAGTGACTTCTTTATGTTGCTATCCCACATATCTACATTTTTACATGTTTACATGACCTGGTGAGGTATTTTCAAGGTTTGAATTGCAACAATTATGTTATATTATGTTACAACTTTGATATATTGTTTAAGTTTTTAATGTTTAACTGGCAATTTCCTTTAAGAGATCAAAATATTGCACTATCTATAACTGAAGTATGATTATATAATCAGTTATTCCAATAATAATGTATAGGTCAGTAGCAGAATATTATAGACCTTATTCTTTCAGGCTACCTGATCTTCTTTCAGAATGCATGCCACCCTGGGAACTAGATACACGTGGATAGAAGTCAAGAGTACAGATTAATAACTGTAAACAAAAAGGGAGAAGACACATATGCAGAATGGGAAAAGGATGTTTTCAAAGCTAGAACTACCTTGCTAACAAAGTGTAGCACAGCTTATCTAAACAATAGTGAAAAAGACAAGAGCTCAGTATTAAATTATTCTAATATTCCAATGTACCAGGCACATTGCAATCTCTGTGTTTATCCTCATAAGTATGTTGCACCTTAATAAAATCATCTAGAACTAGAATATGCTGACAACAACATGTTAACCAGAAACTAGAGTCTGTTTACCACCCTTTCTCATAAGAAAGGATACAACCAGAAAGGGACTTCTGATAAGATGAAGGAGGGTAAGAAGTCTTTCTGCTAGTGTGGGTGACAGTAAGTGTCTTGTGAACATGTTAATGCACTATATTTTTCCCACTACAGTTTAATAGTAGAACATGACTGAACCATGTATAATTAATCCACTACACCTCAATGACACCTCCTGCGTGTGTTCTCCTTCATCTACTATTGCTTCATGCGACACCTTCAGTATGTGTCCTCCTTCACACAGTACTGCTTTGTATGAAACTTCCTGCATGTGCTCTTCACCTGGTACTGTGTCTTATGACATCTCCAGCATGTGTCCTCGTTCACCTGGTACTGCCTTGTATTACATGTCCAGCATGTGTCCTCCTTCAACCAGTACTGCTTCATATGACACCTGCATGTGTTCTTCACCTGGAACTGCTTCTTATGATAGCTCCAGCATGTGTTCTCCTTCACCCACTACTGCCTCATATGACACCTCCAGCATATGTCCTCCTTCACCCGATGCAGTTTCTTATGAAAATCCCCAGCATATGCCCTCCCTTCTTAATTTGGCAAATACATGTTGTTACATATGAATCAGGTTAAACTGAATAATGGAGGACACATATTATCCCCTAATTTTCATCCAGGATAACAGAATTTGTTCCAAATCTTTTACCTCAGACATGTAACCTAATTGATACTGCCTACGCATCATTGAACAATGCAGATGATGCTGACATAGGCTGCAGTAAATTATTGAGAATTTGAATCCTGTAAAACACTTTTGTTCTGGGTTGGACGTCAATGCCTTTACAAAATGTCTGACTCCTAAGATGCCATTACTAACTTTACAATACTGCAATGAGAGTGAAACTGCAGATACTGCTGTACCACTGCTCCACTTTTTGAGTCTTGCTCCATTAATAGACTTCAAAGGGCCTTTTTAACTTGTCAATGACTATACTGATATACCAGGAAAAGGATGCCTCACTGAATAAAAGAAACCCAGTGAATATGCCTCTTGTCTGAATAAAGTCTGAGATACAGACACTGGCTCACAAACCAAATACATCTGGGCAATGAAAACTCTGTATCTGACATCTTTCCAACCACATCTCTAACTCCTCCTCCCATACCGCAATGCCAAGTCCCGAAGCAATGAAAACAAAAAGATCAAAATGCAAAAGAAACCATATTGAACATCACTCATCTCCTTTAAACTTGTACTTTTTGACATAGGGAAAGCCCCAGCATCTCCATATGTGAGGAGTAAGGCCCCAACCAACCAAACTTTTATATATATATATATATATATATATATATATATATATATATATATATATATATATAGATAGGATTACTATTAAAATCTCAAAAGTAAAAAGAAAAATGGTACTTATGAGTGAAGCGTTTTGCCGAAAGTACACATCACCTAACAGCCCTAATGTCAAAAAACTGCTGTTATTGCCGGAAATGACGAACACAACATTTTCGGCACTTAACAGCAATCCCACCCTTCCTGTAACTCCCTAACTAGGAAACCTAACATCCCATTTATGCAGGGGGGGGACTGACCCCCACATCCCCCTAACTATATATTCCAACTCCGGGATTGCACTACAGTGAGGAAAGGAATGTATTTCCCTTACCACACTGTACCACAATCCCTGTATATCACAGAATGTTATATTTGCAAATGCACAGACCATTCGCAAATATTTCATTCGATTATGTGGCTGGCACACATATGAACTATTCGAACATCTGTAGTTCGAATAGTTCTTAGGCATGCAATGCTGTGCCGACTTTTTTATATATATATATATATATATATATATATATATATATATGTATGTATGGAGGGTCATTGAACACATAATCGACAAATACACAGTGAATACTGTAAACAATGAATAGCCACATCCATGAATTTTTTCCTCGGGGAAAAATTCACATGGCCATAAAAAAAAACAAAACAAAAAAAAACAAACTTTAAAACACTAATCAAGTCGGGGCTTCACCCCCCTACACTCCCTCTAAATGTACCAACTCCAAGATCACTTTACAGTGAAGAAAATGGCAGTTCCCGATAGAGGCCAACTCAATTTTTTCCTGAGGAAAAAATTCATGGACGTGACCATTCGTGGTGTACAGCATTCGTTGTGGATTTGTTGATTATTAAGTGGAGTAGATTCTTTGATCACATAATATATACCCATATATATATATATATATATATATATATATATATATATATATATATATATATATATATATATATATATATATATACCAACAAAAAGATGATCATATCTTGGAGAAAAGTGAAGATTCTGAGAAATGGCAATCTCAGGCATATTATACATAAATCAAGATTTTTGATCATTCAGTTTCTACATTACAGGTCTGAGAAATGGCAATCTCAGGCATATTATACATAAATCAAGATTTTTTGGTCATTCAGTCTCTACATTACAGGACTCAGCACTGTGAGTCTTGACATTTCAAACTTTTACAGCTTCCTACTTTACTATCTCCTTTCTTGGTCTTCACTGATAACCTCCACATATGCTAGCAGCCAAATGATAAACTCTGAAGTGTTATTAGTACATTCAGGGGGTAGTTCAGCAACCCTAATCCCCCAGCTGTTTCTGATGCCATCAAACTGTTCTTACTCATGGGAGCATTGTATTCTATCAGTACTGGAAAAAAAAAGCCTGTGCAAGGGCTCTAATCGCAAATATAACTTTGAGAAAAAACATGAATTTAGTAATCTGAATTTTTGCTAACAAATAAATTTTCATTTGTTCCACTGCTTAAACACTTTTTCAGCACCTCCAAAACTGGTGCTACATTATAATTCAGCAATTTTCTCTGTATTATGTACATTTTCATTCCTATATAAATACACTGATCCAGGCACATAAGATCACTTAAGAGATGAGACACTGATATATGGCAGTGTCCTACTCCAATAGAGTGCAATCATCCATAAACCAAGGAGATGTAAAAGGATACTCTTGTGAATGACTAATCCAGAGCTCCAGTCTATGAACAAGTTAGTTACCCTAGTCAGACAGAATTTATAACCCACATAAAACCCAAAGACTGTTTCAGGCAAGTCATGAGTATATTTAAAAAATCAAAAGAAAACTCTCCTTTAATTCTTAGCAATGATGCAGAAAATGCCTTTGACAGAGTTTCATGGGTTTATCTTCTGTTCACCTTGAGGAAATTCAGTTTTGTGATAAAGTGATGTGGACATTGAACTCCCTTATGATACTTCCCATGCATGAGTGTCTAAATCATGAATCTCTGACAGGGTATACCTAAAGTGCAGAACCTGCAAGGGCAGTCCCATTCTACCTCTTCAATGATGGTCATAAAGTCCTTTGCACAGCTCGTAATATCCTCCTTATATGAATAGAAAGTCTGGGCTCTATAAGTTTATCAGCTTAATGCCGTCTATGATGCTGCCAGCCCAGCTAGCTGGAATTTTGTAAATAGTTATATGTCATTTGTTACTATTGTTATGATTTATACAGAACTGTATGTTATGTACTGAGCTTCAAGAATGTAACCACAGTGCACCCTACTGGAAAAGAACATAAATGTATATAAACTATATACCTGTGCAAATGTATGTTTTAATAGTAGATGCTGGAACATACAGAGTTAACTTGCAAACCTTCAAGAAAATAAGTTGTAATCAAAATGTTTTATGATTGTGCTATCTCTCAGTTTCAATGCAGCAAGCAGACACAATGTCTAGAGCTAGAAGTTTTTCTATTGTCTTGAAAGTAATTTTAATTACTAGGTTTAAAATGTAAAGTGTGTTATTGCTTACCAGCTGCACATCTGAGAGATATGTACTTCTCACACAGAGATGATAACATTTTGTTGGTATCTGTTAGCCTGAGAACTGAAGGCAGGTGACAAAGAGTGATTTCATTCAAACTGACACAGCAGTAATGTTTGATAGTAATTTAAGAACTCTCTCAGAGAATGACTGTGCAGTTTGTATCTAGTCTTGGACCTAAAAGCATCCATTTGTCATTATCTGCATTTGCCTTGCTCTGTAAGTAGGTTATTTAGGGCACAGTATCTTTTAGATATAGAGAGGAATATAGTAAATATTAGTTTAGATGTTTTCTATATTTATTTGAGACTGTCCTGCAATGTTGTTTTACAATATTACCAGTGATTCTGAACTCTGCAGTTACTGGGTTATTTGAGGATTGTTTTGTTCTTTTATTATTTATTATTAAATATATTTAAGACTATCTTTGTGACTGACATTTGTGAGACATATTTAAGGTCTTAGAATACTTGCATATGTATTTGGTGACACTGTACAGGCCACCCCTAAATAGCCTTGCTCTTGGTCAGACTACCATTTGGATAATAGTAACATTACACAGTAGGATTGGTCACCCTTTGTAAGGGCCTTAAGTAGCTGATAAATAGGGGTTGGTGGCAGTGATAACTGCACTATAGTCTGGGCAGAAGGAGGCATAGCTAGTAAACCTGTGCCAGCCTTCACCAGGTGTGTGTTTGTATATAAATCAAATCTCAAAGTGTGTGTGTGTGTCAGCTACTTGGGCAGGGACACGAAGGAGGGTGCTGGAGGTCTTGGCTTGACCCCTCAGCTGAGATCTTAACCCTATAGCTGTGCCAGTGGTGATTCTTACTGGGGATCTGGAGAAAGAGGGAGAAAACAGCCCCAGACTTCCTGTGATCTCTGTCTGCTCTTAAGGGAAATTGTACTTTACTGTGTGTGTACTTGGCATCCTCCCACTGTGTACATCCCTCACTGTTGCCAGTGGTGAGGATTGAGGCTCCTTGATTACTGGGCCAGTGCAGGGACATCACATATTAATTGGTTAGCAGTGTTGGGATATCTACATCACATATTAATTGATTGACAGTGGTGAGTTAGCTACACAAATATTAGTTGGCTTGTAGTAGTGTGGATATTGAATTCCTGTAGCCTATGTACAGTGCTCACTGAAGGTGTTTGTTTGTGCTCTCAGTCAGCCACCCAGTCAACATTCAGAGTTCATATCACTATTGTTTTATTTTTTTTTTGTTAGCTTAGTTAGTCAGAGAGAGCAGGCAAGCATGTCAGCAGAGGAGTATGGGAAGCTGACAAGGAGCCAGTTGGCTGAGATGTGCCAGGTTAAAGGACTGGTGTGTGCCAACCTGACTAAAGCAAATGTGATTGCTGCTTTCGTCACAGCTGCATCACAGAATAGCAACCAGGAGGACAATCATATTGGCCTTGAAGATATACAACTCTCAGAAAATCGACAGCTCAACCTTTCCACAGAAGACTTAAAAATCCATGTGGAGTTAAAGAGACTTGAGCTAGAGGCCAAGCATTTGGAAATAGAGACAGCAGAGAAACTGAGGTGTTTAGAGACTGAGGAAAATTAGAAACTGCTATATATGAAGTCTGAGGGAAATGAAGCTGAGGAGAAGGAGAGGCAGAAGCAACATGAAAAGGAAATGCTGACTCATAAGAAGAGTTATGGAGGTAATGGGGAAGGGAGTAACTAAACCCCAGAAGCAACAAAGGTCAGTAAATGTCTTCCACAATTTACAGAGAGGGATCATTTTGATAGTTTCATTCATATGTTTGAGAGTATGCAAACAGTATAATGTTGACCAAGGGCTCTGTGTATGGTTCCTGATCCCCTTACTTAATGGGTAAAGCTGTAACTGCAGTTTGTAAACTGTCTGATATTGATTGTTTAAATTATAATACAGTCAAAATGTGTTTGTTAGAATCCTTTAAGTTAACATCTGAAGCTTATAGGGAAAAGTTTTGTGAGCATAGACGTGAGGCAGATGAAAGTGTGTGTGAATATATTGCTGGACTAAGCATTTATTTTCATAGGTGGGTGAGTGGATGTCAGGTCACCACATTTGAAGGGCTGGCAGACCTTTTGGTGGGGGAGCAAGCCCTTAGCACTTTGCCTGAGGACATGAGAATCTGGTTAGCTGATAGACAATGGAATACTGCAGATGAGTTGGGGAATAAGGGAGACGTATACCTAGCTAGCAGGGCATTAATGCACAGGAGAGGGGCACCCAGTTCTGCTCAATGGTCTAAGGGAACCCATGGTGGGCAGCCCAAAGTGCCCCAACAGAGCTTTCCAGTAGCAGGGGAAGCCACTAATCCAGGTACACCTCCAGTACCAAGGGTTAAATGTTTTTAATGCAGACAGTGGGGCCATGTAGCATACAGATGTCCATGGAGGCAAGGTGTGGAACAATAAGGGGAGAGCCAGTAAGTGGGAATGACAAAATGCCAATGGTAGGTTGTCTCGAGACAGCAAGGGTACCCATACTACCACAAGAGGTTATATCCTATCTTAGTGAATGGGAAAGAAGCCATGGCTAAGAGAGACACAGCCTCTAACCTAACCATTGTGAAGCCTGCAATGGTTACAGAGGAGTACTACTTGCTTGGGCAGTCTACTACAGTCAGAGCTTTAGGAGGGACCCCATTCCAAATACCTTTGGCTAGGGTTCACCTTGACAGGGAGGCTGGAAAAAGAAGCCAGCAAGTAGGTGTGTTTGAGGATATCCCTGCAGATGTCTTCATAGAGAATGATTTTGATAATGCAGTACACTGTGTGCATGCAGTTACATGCAGTCAGGCTTGGAGACAAGCATGTGGGTCTGGCAGCCTGGGGGAGACCCAGACAGACTGCACACTTGCAGCCAGGACTGGTGAGGTGGTTACATCTGGGAGGGAGCTACCCTGGAAACCTCAGCTTTGGCCGGCTAAGAACTTGCTGTATTCAACTGGACGTATAAGAGAATTTAAGTACCTTTATCTGCACTTTTTTTTTTCAAAAATACAGTATTTAAATTGATTTTAACTGTGTGTTGCAGGAATATTAACTGAACTGGAAGTTAGTCAGTGTTTGCTGAATTTTGTTATTTGCTAGTAATTACAGGTGTGGGGGTAGCCACATTCTTTGATTTCCTGTCCTTGCCTATTTAAGTGGTACAGTGTGAAATATTTTCTGCTTAAAAACCTCAGCTTTGGCGGCTAAGAAGTTGCTGTATTCAACTGGACATATAAGAGAATTTAAGTACCTTTATCTGCACTTTTTTTCAAAAATATACAGTATTTAAATTGATTTTAACTGTGTGTTGCAGGAATATTAACTGAACTGGAAGTTAGTCAGTGTTTGCTGAATTTTGTTATTTGCTAGTAATTACAGGTGGGGTAGCCACATTCTTTGATTTCCTGTCCTTGCCTATTTAAGTGGTACAGTGTGAAATATTTTCTGCTTAAAAACCTCAGCTTTGGCCGGCTAAGAACTTGCTGTATTCAACTGGATGTATAAGAGAATTTAAGTACCTTTATCTGCACTTTTTTTCAAAAAATACAGTATTTAAATTGATTTTAACTGTGTGTTGCAGGAATATTAACTGAACTGGAAGTTAGTCAGTGTTTGCTGAATTTTGTTATTTGCTAGTAATTACAGGTGTGGGGTAGCCACATTCTTTGATTTCCTGTCCTTGCCTATTTAAGTGGTACAGTGTGAAATATTTTCTGCTTAAAAACCTCAGCTTTGGCCGGCTAAGAACTTGCTGTATTCAACTGGACGTATAAGAGAATTTAAGTACCTTTATCTGCACTTTTGTTTTCAAAAATACAGTATTTAAACTGATTTTAACTGTGTGTTGCAGGAATATTAACTGAACTGGAAATTAGTCAGTGTTTGCTGAATTTTGTTATTTGCTAGTAATTACAGGTGTGGGGTAGCCACATTCTTTGATTTCCTGTCCTTGCCTATTTAAGTGGTACAGTGTGAAATATTTTCTGCTTAAAAACCTCAGCTTTGGCCGGCTAAGAACTTGCTGTATTCAACTGGACGTATAAGAGAATTTAAGTACCTTTATCTGCACTTTTTTTCAAAAAAATACAGTATTTAAATTGATTTTAACTGTGTGTTGCAGGAATATTAACTGAACTGGAAGTTAGTCAGTGTTTGCTGAATTTTGTTATTTGCTAGTAATTACAGGTGTGGGGGTAGCCACATTCTTTGATTTCCTGTCCTTGACTATTTAAGTGGTACAGTATGAAATATTTTCTGCTTAAAAACCTCAGCTTTGGCCGGCTAAGAACTTGCTGTATTCAACTGGACGTATAAGAGAATTTAAGTACCTTTATCTGCACTTTTGTTTTCAAAAAAATACAGTATTTAAACTGATTTTAACTGTGTGTTGCAGGAATATTAACTGAACTGGAAGTTAGTCAGTGTTTGCTGAATTTTGTTATTTGCTAGTAATTACAGGTGTGGGTAGCCACATTATTTGATTTCCTGTCCTTGCCTATTTAAGTGGTACAGTGTGAAATATTTTCTGCTTAAAAACCTCAGCTTTAGCCGGCTAAGAACTTGATGTATTCAACTGGACGTATAAGAGAATTTAAGTACCTTTATCTGCACTTTTTTTCAAAAAAGTACAGTATTTAAATTGATTTTAACTGTGTGTTGCAGGAATATTAACTGAACTGGAAGTTAGTCAGTGTTTGCTGAATTTTGTTATTTGCTAGTAATTACAGGTGTGGGGGTAGCCACATTCGTTGATTTCCTGTCCTTGCCTATTTAAGTGGTACAGTGTGAAATATTTTCTGCTTAAAACCTCAGCTTTGGCTGGCTAAGAACTTACTGTATTCAACTGGACGTATAAGAGAATTTAAGTACCTTTATCTGCACTTTTTTTTTAAAAAATACAGTATTTAAATTGATTTTAACTGTGTGTTGCAGGAATATTAACTGAACTGGAAGTTAGTGAGTGTTTGCTGAATTTTGTTATTTGCTAGTAATTACAGGTGTGGGGGTAGCCACATTCTTTGATTTCCTGTCCTTGCCTATTTAAGTGGTACAGTATGAAATATTTTCTGCTTAAAACCTCAGCTTTGGCCGGCTAAGAACTTGCTGTATTCAACTGGACGATAAGAGAATTTAAGTAACTTTATCTGCACTTTTGTTTTCAAAAAATACAGTATTTAAATTGATTTTAACTGTGTGTTGCAGGAATATTAACTGAACTGGAAGTTAGTCAGTGTTTGCTGAATTTTGTTATTTGCTAGTAATTACAGGTGTGGGGTAGCCACATTCTTTGATTTCCTGTCCTTGCCTATTTAAGTGGTACAGTGTGAAATATTTTCTGCTTAAAACACTCAGCTTTGGCCGGCTAAGAACTTGCTGTATTCAACTGGACGATAAGAGAATTTAAGTACCTTTATCTGCACTTTTTCCAAAAATACAGTATTTAAATTGATTTTAACTGTGTGTTGCAGGAATATTAACTGAACTGGAAGTTAGTCAGTGTTTGCTGAATTTTGTTATTTGCTAGTAATTACAGGTGTGGGGTAGCCACATTCTTTGATTTCCTGTCCTTGCCTATTTAAGTGGTACAGTATGAAATATTTTCTGCTTAAAAACCTCAGCTTTGGCCGGCTAAGAACTTGCTGTATTCAACTGGACGTATAAGAGAATTTAAGTACCTTTATCTGCACTTTTGTTTTCAAAAAAATACAGTATTTAAACTGATTTTAACTGTGTGTTGCAGGAATATTAACTGAACTGGAAGTTTTGACTCTGCTCTTCAGTTAGTGCCACCCACCCTCCCTGTTTTTGTTTTGGTGTTAATCTTAGTGGCCTTGAAACTGCCTGCCCCTCTTGTAAATTTGTGTTTGGATACTCCTTCTGGGCCCATCTCATTTGCTCACTCAACTGAGTGCAGTGAGATCATATTCTGATTTCAGGCACTCCTACTGTGTACAAAGAGAGCATCTGGGAAACAGAAAAAAAAATTAAGCTTGTTTCCTGCCTTTCCTGTTAAGTGATATAGACTATTTGTAGGCTTCTGAGCCCCCAAGCCCTTCTGTGTTGGAGGGAAGCCTTCTAGCTTAGTTTTGTTTTTCTTATAACTAGCCAGTTTTCTAGTTTCAGCACTCAAATCTGTTTATTTGATCTCAGCACTTGTTCAGAAAAAAAAAAAAAATTCATCTGCTTTTACTGTACTTGTGTTTCTACCTACTTTATTTTACTTTTGCATCATCTTAAAAGTACTCAATTGTATTTATTACTGCTTGGTGTAACTCATTCTAAGCCTTTTGGTTTAAACACTTGGGCTTCAGATCAGTTGTTTTGCACTGAGAGGGTTTGTGGTCTGCACTGTAGTGGCAGAACAGGTAGCTTACATCCTTCTAGGTTGGGAACTGCTGATTGAGGGCTCAGTGTCTGTTATTCTAAAAGTGTATTATTTCTGGTTTAAGCACTTGGGCTTTCAGGCCAGTTATTTTACATTAAGAGGGTTCGTGGTCTGCACTCTTGTGGGAGGAGAAGCTGGACTCTGCCCTTCTGAGCTGGGAATTTCTGGTTAAAGGCTTATAGTGCATTCATATCTGAACTGCTTCTTACTGAAGTTGGTGCGCCTTGTTTGCTGTGGCATAGACTGGATTCGGGCCTGCTGGATCTAGCTTTGTTTGTGTAACTTGAGCACTAATCCAGGCATTCTCTAAACTATTCGACTGTATTTATTACTGCTTGGTAGTAACTTGATTAAAGTGTAGCTATCATTCTAAGTCTTTTGGATTAAGCACTTGGGCTTCAGACCAGTTGTTTTACATGTTTTACATTAGGAAGGTTTGTGGCATGCACTGTGGTGGCAGGACAGGTAGCTTTCATCCTTCTAAGTTGGGAACTGCTGACTGAGAGCCCAGTGTCTGTTATTCTTAAAGTGTATTAGTTCTGGTTTAAGCACTTGGGCTTCAGGCCAGTTATTTTACATTAAGAAGGTTCGTGGTCTGCACTCTTGTGGGAGAAGAGGCTGGACTCTGCCCTTCTGAGCTGGGAATTTCTGGTTAAAGGTTTATAGTGCCTGAATATTTGAACTGCATCTTACTGAAATTGGTACACCTTGTTTGCTGTAGCATAGACTAGATCCAGGCCTGCTGAATCTAGCTTTGTTTATATGCTTGTTGTTTGTCTGCTTGTTATTTCCCTGGAATGCTAATTCCACCTAATATGCGGCTTCTCGTCACTTCTGTGGATCACTAGTGATATCTGCATTGCTTACTGTACTTATTTCCTTGTTTCACTTGAAAGAAAGTTACTGTTTGTCATTTTTGCATTTAAGTTACCTGTAACACATTGCACTTAAGTTACCTGGCACTTGCTCGCTAAAGCAATTATATAAGTCAGCACTAAAAATTAAAAGCACTACACCCTCACTCCCCACTGGCCCTTGTTTTCAATTATTAAGGAATTCCCAATATTATTCTAGCATGTCCAAAGGTCAGTTGTCAATCTCCTCTCGGTCCAGCTGGTGAATCTGGGAATCTTGAGGCAATGTTACAACTGCCTCATGTACACAGACAACCCTCTCCTCCTCCCAACAAATTCCAACACACGTGAGAGATGCAACCATATAGCCAAACTGGAGGCTAAGCTCTCTCAACTCAGTACTGGCATAACCAGTCAGGAGGAGAAGGAAACCACACTCACTACAATTCCAGTCTCACATAGACCTACCACGACAGCAAACCAAACACATAATCACACAAAACATACTGGAGGCTCTAAATAAAGATCTGCCTAAGCAGTAGAGACCTCCAAAGCAGACACCCAAGCAACCGCTACCCCAAAACAAAACATGTGCAACACATATCTCACAAAGCCAGTGTGCCTAACAGTCACAGCCCTTAAGACTAAACAACACACCTGATACACTTGTAATAGGTGACTCTCGTCAGGCACACTGACGTCCCGCTCACCAGGCTGAACAAGGAGAGGGTCATGGTGAGCAGCCTGTCAGGCGCTAGGATCCGCCACATAACACAAGCACTCAGGTCACTCCAAGGCAAGCACAAATATGACTCAGTCATTGTCCATGCTGGTGTGAATGACCTGAGACGTAGCTCTCTGGACTACATGAAAAGAGACATAAAGGAACTCTCTGAGCATGTAGCCCAGGCCAGTATGACCCTGACCTTGAGTAGCATCTTACGCTCACCAAGAATGATGCCACAATATGAAGACAAGATGATCAATTTCAACAATTGGCTTAAGTACTGGTGTCATTCAAAGGGGATCCAATGCCTGTCAGCTTGGGATGATATGCCCGACAAGCCACGATGCTTCGCTAGGGACGGCTTGCACCTGTCACCCCTGGGCTTTCGGATATTGGCAAAGGCTCTTGCTACCCCCATAGTGCCTTTTTAGGCAAGGCTCAAAAGACAAACCCACCTCCATAGGTATCACAAGGGATAAGAAACTAAGAGTAATGCTACTCAACGCCAGAAGTCTAAACCTCAAGATGCATGCACTCGAAACTCTCCTTAGCATGGAGAACATCGATATCTGTGCAGTAACAGAAACCTGGTTCAGGGCTCCCGAGAGCACCCCAGCACTACCAGGTTATACCTCATACCATGCTTTTCGGCCCCAAAACTTGGACTGAACCACAAAAGGAGGGGAGTATCGATATTCATCAAAGATACCCACACCTCCAGGTTGGTGGCAAAGCATGAAGCATCAGAGACTATCAATGTGCAACTAACAGTGGGTAAAACTGCCTTCCAGTTTATAGCCTGCTACAGACTACCCTCCCAAACCCAGGAACCCCACTCGGCCTTTCTGAGAACACTGGAAAATATGAAGGTCTCTCCAAACACCATTATATTGGGCGACTTCAACTACCCAAACATAGACTGGGAGCATTACTCTAGCTCCAACACCCTAGCCCAAAGGTTCCTAGAATTTATAAACTCAAATGCTATGGAACAACTTGTTACCACTCCCACAAGAGGGGAAAACATACTGGACCTGATCATCACCAACATGGGGACTCTATGCTCCAGACCAGAAGTGTATCCCTCACTGGTAAGATCAGACCATAAACTAATCTCACTGGATATTCACATCCCGACCCCACCCCTGCCCAGAAAACCACAGTGAAAAACTTCTCTAAAGCAAATTTCACACTCCTCAAAACCGAGGTGGAATCCTTCAAAGCCCCGGCCTGTGGAAAATACGCCCAGACCGCAGAATCCTTTATAAATGCATTCTATGAACACCTTCAGGAATGCATGGATCATCGATCCCAAATAAAACCAAGACCCAATCCTCCAAAGGCAGACGTCCTGTCTGATGGACCCCAGCCATAAACAAACTATACAATAGAAGGAGGAAGCTACTAAATGATAGAGCAAAATCCCAAAAAGGGAAGGCATCACTGATCAGTATTAGCAAAAAACTACGGGCACTCATAAAATTGTCTAAGGCCAGCTTCGAGAGAAAAATTGCACAGGACACTAAGGATAATCACAAGGCTTTCTTTAGTTATGTTAGGAACCTGGGTGGTAATTCCCAGATATGCTCAGAATTACTCCAAAATGACAAAAAATACACTGAACACACAGACATTGCCAACATCCTAGCTGACAGGTTCAGCGCAACTCCCCCCCCCACCAAAAGGACAAATATCTATCCCAGCAGAGTGCTGCCCCCCTGACATCTCAGATGCTCAGGTAAGAGCCGCCCTCTCGAAAGCAAAAAACACAGCATCAATGGGACCAGACGGTGTCCCAGGCTGCGTCCTACATGAACTCCAAGAAGAGCTAAACCCAAACATAAAACTACTGTTCAATCTCAGCCTTACTACAGGATATGTGCCCAAAGAGTGGAGTACAGCAACAGTGGTCCCTCTCCATAAAGGTGGTGCCTCAACGGATCCTGGAAACTATCGCCCCATAAGCCTGACTAGCTTGGTCTGCAAAGCTATGGAAAGGATCATCATGGACCTCATAAATAAAGATATTGGGGACCTACAGACACTGGATCCTACCCAGTTCGGCTTTGTTAAGGGCAGATCCTGCCTATTAAACCTGGTTGATTTCTTTGAAACAGTCACCAAGGCCATTGACGAGGGGAAGGTGGTCCACACAGCTTACCTGGACCTCGCAAAAGCCTTCGATACAATACCCCACTCGGGCATTATATATAAACCCCTATGTCACTAGATGGATTGCAAACTGGCTCAAGGACAGAACCCACATGGTTAGAATTGCTGGAGCCATGTCAGACTCCAAACCAGTTACAAGTGGTGTCCCACAAGGCTCAGTCCTGGGACCTCTCTTGTTCGGTATATATTTCTCAGAGGTACAGGCCAACACGGAAGGACTGTGGCTGACCAAGTTTGCAGATGACTGCAAACTGGGCGCCATAATCGACTCTCCAGCCGACACAAGCATCCTCCAAAAGGGCCTCATAGAAACAGACAACTGGTGCCAGAGCCATGGCCTCAAGCTAAATGCCAAAAAGTGTATAGTCATCCCCTTTGGCAAAAACAAAGTGCCCACAAATTACCACATAGGTGGTAATCCATTAAGTACAGAAGAAGTAATTAAGGACCTGGGGACCCAAGTTGATAGCAATCTCTCATTTGACAGCCATGTGGCCAAGGTGGTTAGAAAAACATTTTATATAGCCCACCTAATCATGAAGGGATTCACATCTAGATCAGGGGAGGTCATTGTGCCTCTTTACTCATCCCTCATCAGGCCCATAATTGAGTACAATGCCCCTTTGGGATGTACCTTACCAGACACCTGCAGCAACTGGAAAGACCCCAAAAGTACCTCACCAAGAGGATCAAAGGGCTCAAACAGATGCCATATGCTGCCCGGTTAAAGAAACTCCAGCTCTACTCAGTGGCATACCACCTGTTCAGAGGCGATCTGTGCCTGACGTATAAAGCCATGTCCAACCCGGAATTAATGGACATGCTGCACCTCAGAAAATCCAAATCCCATCGAGCCACGCTCGAGACTTGAACCTCAGCACTGAAATAAATAGGACATGCTGGAGGGACAGATTCATAACCCAGAGGCTCCCTTCACTCTGGAATAAAATCCCAGTCCAGGTTAGGCAGAATCCCTCATTGACTCTCTTCAAGAGGAATCTTGATGAGTGGATGGGAGATCGTAGGTTTACCCCGGGTATCACTTCTGTGTCACTGTTAGACAGAGGCACAGTATACTAACCTCGAAAAAGGGCATAGCAAAATAAATTTAAAATGGGTGGCGAAAGCCAAACACATTCTGGCTAGGCTTATAAATGCCCTAGGGCAGATAGCCTAGTATGAACCTATGAACCTATGAACCTATGAGACTGAAGGTGAGCCACATCTCCTTGTGGATACTGATGTTCCTTTGGACAGAGTGCAAGGGCAGAGGTGACTAGTAGTAGTACCCAGGCTGACAGTGAGGCACCGTTGTCAGAGGATGTCAGACTTCCTGTGGAAGGGGAGCTGGGAAGGGTTACAAAGAGAGAGTTGAGACAGGCTCAGCTCTCAGACCCTAAATTACAAGGCCTGAGGGAGGTAGCTAGTGAGGCACCTGATTCTCAAGGGAAGGAGGAATCTGTACACTGGGACAAAGGGTTACTGTATAGAGAGTGGACCCATGAGGGAGGGCTAGATGGTGAGAGAATACAGCAGTTGGTAGTGCCCAGAGTCTACCATCTGGCACTTCTAGCCATAGCCCATGATATTCCCTTTGCAGGTCATATGGGCATAAAATGTACAAAGAGACATATTATGCAGAACTTCTATTGGCCTGGGATTTCCAGAGCTGTAACAGGGCACTGCACGACCTGTGAGCAGTATCAAAAGGTAGGCAAGGCAGGAGACAAGGTGAAAGCTCCTTTGATCTCTTTGCCTGTGATTGAGGAGCCATTTCAGAAGGTAGCTATGGATATTGTGGGGCATCTGAGTACCCCAAGTTCCACAGGGAAAAAGTATATCCTAGTGGTAGTAGATTATGCTACCAGATACCCTGAGGCAGTGGCTCTGTCCTCCATTGAGGCAGAAAAGGTGGCAAATGCTTTGTTAGAAATTTTCAGCAGGGTAGGTTTTCCAAAAGAAATGCTGGCTAACAGAGGTGCCAATTTCATGCCTGACCTGCTGGCTTGTCTGTGGAAGCACTGTGGGGTGAAGCACATAAAGACCACCCCTACCAATCCCTCACTAATGGTCTTATTGAGAGGTGAAACTCTACACTCAACATGATGCTATGGGCATTTGCAGACCAGTTTAAGAGAGAGTGGGACAAGTATCTGCCCATCTGTTGTTTGCTTACAGAGAGGTGCCCTAGGAATCCACAGGTTTTTCACCCTTTGAGTTGCTGTATGTGCATAGGGTGAGGGGACCTCTAGATTTGATTTGGGATGAGTGGGAGGGTCAGTGTGAATCCCACAAGGAGTCTGTTGTGGCATATGTCCTAAACCTCAGGACAAGGCTCAGTGAACTCATAGTCTTGACCCAGGAGAATCTGGCAGAAGCCCAGCAGCAGAAAAAGGTTTGGTATAACAGGAATGCTTGAGCTAGAGAGTATGCTCTAGGGCAGCATGTAATGGTTCTCATTCCTGTCAGACACAACAAGCTGCAGGCAGCTTGGCAGAGCCCTACAAGGTGGTAAGGAAAGTCAGTGATGTTAACTACATTGTGGAACTGCTAGGCAGGAGTCAGGGGCACATATTGTACCATGTTAACATGATGAAGCCTTACCATGATAGGGAGGCCCTTGTGCTGAGTATTTATAGTGGATGGCAAGAGGAGTCTGAGGGGGATCTGGTGACTGACCTCTTTAGTGAGGCTTGGACTGACACCTCAGTGGAAGGGATAGCAATGTCTGAGCAGTTATCCCTTACCCAGGTTTGAGAAATCTGAGCAGTGTTACAGGAGTTTGGGGGCATGTTCACTGGGAAACCAGGGTGCATCCACCTGGTGCAGCACCATGTGGATACAGGACCCCAAAAGGCCTATTAAGCAAACCCCTTATAGGGTGCCTGAGAGAATAAAACAGACTCTGAGGGAGAAGATACAGGAAATGTTGGAAATAGGGTAATTCAGAAGTCCAGCAGCCCCAGGGTCTCTCCAGTGGTGCTGGTACCAAAGAAGGATGGCAGCATCAGGCTCTGTGTGGACTATAGGTTCATAGGTTCATACTAGGCTATCTGCCCTAGGGCATTTATAAGCCTAGCCAGAGTGTGTTTGGTTTTCACCACCCATTTTAAATTAATTTTGCTATGCCCTTTTTCGAGGTTAGTATACTGTGCCTCTGTCTAACAGTGACACAGAAGTGATACCCGGGGTAAACCTACGATCTCCCATCCACTCATCAAGATTCCTCTTGAAGAGAGTCAATGAGGGACTCTGCCTAACCTGGACTGGGATTTTATTCCAGAGTGAAGGGAGCCTCTGGGTATGAATCTGTCCCTCCAGCATGTCCTATTTATTTCAGTGCTGAGGTTCAAGTCTCTTGAGTGCGTAGCTCGATGGGATTTGGATTTTCTGAGGTGCAGCATGTCCATTAATTCCGGGTTGGATATGGCTTTATACGTCAGGCACAGATCGCCTCTGAGCAGGCGGTATGCCACTGAGTAGAGCTGGAGTTTCTTTAACCGGACAGCATATGGCATCTGTTTGAGCCCTTTGATCCTCTTGGTGAGGTACTTCTGGGGTCTTTCCAGTTGCTGCAGGTGTCTGGTAAGGTACATCCCAAAAGGAGCATTGTACTCAATTATGGGCCTGATGAGGGATGAGTAAAGAGGCATGATGACCTCCCCTGATCTAGATGTGAATCCCTTCATGATTAGGTGGGCTATATAAAATGTTCTTCTAACCACTTTGGCCACGTGGTTGTCAAATGAGAGATTGCTATCAACTTGGGTCCCCAGGTCCCTAATTACTTCTTCTGTACTTAATGGATTACCACCTATGTGGTAATTTGTGCACTTTGTTTTTGCCAAAGGGGATGACTATACACTTTTGGCATTTAGCTTGAGGCCATGGCTCTGGCACCAGTTGTCTGTTTCTATGAGGCCCTTTTGGAGGATGCTTGTGTCGGCTGGAGAGTCGATTATGGCGCCCAGTTTGCAGTCATCTGTGAACTTGGTCAGCCACAGTCCTTCCGTGTTGGCCTGTACCTCCGAGAAATATATACCGAACAAGAGAGGTCCCAGGACTGAGCCTTGTGGGACGCCACTTGTAACTGGTTTGGAGTCTGACATAGCTCCAGCAATTCTAACCATGTGGGTTCTGTCCTTGAGCCAGTTTGCAATCCATCTAGTGACATAGGGGTTTATATTTAAGCTGGTGAGCTTATCTATAATGCCCGAGTGGGGTAATTAAATAGTCGCACAGAGTCAGATGTTTATCCCATGCCTAGAGCAGATGAAGCCCTACAGCAGCTGAGTGGAGCTAAGTATCTTACCACTATTGATTTTACCAAGGGTTACTGGCAAATGCCCTTGACTTCCAGTGTTACAGAGAGGTCAGCCTTTGTGACTCGTTTTGGCTTGTATGAGTTCACAAAGATGTCCTTTGGGATGAAAATGCCCCAGTGACTTTCCAAAGGATGGTAGATCATATCCTAGAAGGAGCAGGAGATTTTGCCCTTGCTTAACTACATGATATTGTCATCTACAGTCATTCCTGACAAGAGCACCTTCAGCATATCAGGGAGGTGCTGGGCAGACTACAGAGGGCAAGGTTGACCATTAAGCCTAGCAAATGTCAGGTGGGTATGGCAGAGGTCTCCTACCTGGGACATACAGTGGAGAGTGGTAAGATCAGGCCAGAACCTGCCAAAGTGGAAGCCATTCAGGCATGGCCTGCCCCTGTTACCAAAAAGCAGGTGAGGGCATTCTTAGAGACAGAGGGGTACTACAGAAAGTTTGTCCCTAATTATAGTACCATAGCTGCTCCCCTCACAGATCTGACAAGGAAAAACAGGCCAGATAAGATAGTGTGGACCCCAGCATGTGAGCAGGCATTCCAGAAGTTTAAAGGAGCTTTGGGAGAACCTGCTGTGTTAGCCAGTTCAGATTACAGCAAAGAATTTATGGTGCAGGTGGATGCTTCAAACCATGGCATGGGGGCTGTACTTAGCCAGGTTTCCTCAGAGGGAAAAGAGCACTCAGTGGTATATCTCAGGTGTAGGCTCCAACCGAGGGAGGAATGCTATGCAGCTGTAGAAAAGGAATGCCTAGCCATAGTTTGGGCACTGCAAAAACTTCAGCCTTATCTGTATGGAAGGAAATTTGCTGTAGTTACAGACCACAATCCCTTAACATGGCTCCATCGAGCCAGACAGCAAAATGCCAAGTTACTAAGGTGGAGCCTAGGGTTGCAAGCATATGATATGACAGAGCAGCACCGCAGTGGGGTTAGCAATGCCAACGCAGATGAGCTCTCAAGGCAGGGAATGGGATAAGGTATTCCCAGATAGGCTCAACCCTCTCAAGCAACGCTTCTCAAGGGGCACTTGAAAAACTAGCATGAGTTTTCGGGGGGGGGTGGTTGTGATGCTGCCAGCCTAGCTAGGTGGAATTTTGCAAATAATTCTGTCATTTGTGAATATTGCTATGATTTATACAGAATTGTATGTTATGTACTGAGCTTCAAGAATGTAACCACAGTGTACCCTACTGGAAAAGAACAGAAATGTATATAAACTATATACCTGTGCAAATGTATGTTTTAATAGTAGAAACTGGAACATACAGAGTTAACTTGCAAAACTTCAAGAAAATAAGTTGGAATCAAAATGTTTTATGATTGTGTTATCTCTTCAGTTTCAGTGCAGCAAGCAGACCTAATGTCTAGAGCTAGAAGGTTTTCTATTGTTTTGAAAGTAATTTTAATTACAAGGTTTAAAATGTAAAGACAGCAAGAACAATAAAATCACTTGTATGCAGGTCCTTGTGTCCACAGCAAAACTACAGCAAAGTATCCAAAACAACAAGAGGACACAAGATAGGCTCCAGGTTATAAAGCTTTAATCAGGCACAAGCGCTTTCACATCTGCTTCTTTAGGTGCATAAAAACAAACTGAAACTAGTCATACTTTTAAACATTGCTGAATACATCACATGACAACAATACACCACATGTCTATATACACTCCATTACTATAAAATATTGAAGCTATATGGTAACCACAAAATAACTAAATATTCAAAGAAAATCATAAAAATATAATCATAACATATGTCTTGTATACTTTGTGCACTATAAAAACATTGTTAAAATTCATATTCTTAAAACAAGTACTTTACCTACGTAGAAGTCTGGCCTTTAACTTTGGTCTCAGTGGTATTTGTTCATTGAGACCATGCCCCATGTTAGCTCTGAATAAGACTATCCATCTAGCTTCCAGTTCCTCTGTTTTGTTACATATGTCCCCCCTTTTACTCACAAAACTCCTAGCAATGGTCATAAACTTAAATTTATGTTGGTTGTTAGTATTCACAGCATGTTTGGCAAGGGCATTACTTCTGCTTTGTTTGCCTATGTGCTAAATGTGTTCTCTAACCCTCTCCTTGAGTGTACGGTTTGTTTTCCCAATATAAAATTTCTTGCATACTACACAGTGAGTGAGATACACTATATGCTGTGTATCACAGGACCGGCTATATAAATTTAAAGTGCAAGCTACACAATTCTTCACAACTTTACTCCTGACATTCTTCAGTATTAGAAGTTTCTACTGTGATAAGTCCAAAAAAACAGTAAAGAATATGCACTTCCTTCAACACATAGGCCCAGGTTATTGATTAATATGGAATCTAAAATTCATGCTGAAAATGCAAGCCTTTCATTTGGAAAAGAAATAATGTGACTTCTAAGCATACATCAGTCTGTTTTTTGTCACAGGCTGCACTACTTTCTCCAAGTTCATACTACAACTAAGGCTGAATGTTGCTTTTGAAATGGAATTATTTTTAAAAGTATAACACATGAACTAGTACTAAAACAGAATACCTACTAGAATGGGAAGGTGTGTGATTGCTATGAAATGGTGACATCTAGTGGCAATTAGCTTTGCTACATGGCTTAAAGTATTTGTTTTCAATACTGTACTTTTTAGCACTACAGCTAGTAAACTATTTACAATGTTTAAAAAATGACTTAATGGTTAGCATGTTATAAGAGACACAGAGGATATTTTTTGTCCCACGGGAATGGAGATATAATTACTGTGTAACTAAGTGTGTATACGTGTGTGTATTTTTGTGTGTGGGTGCGTGTGTTTGTGTGTGTGCGTGTGCATGCGAGTATGTGCATTTAATAAATATTTCTACATGAATATAATGTTACAAGATATTGGGAAAGCTTCATGTGAAACTAGCTAAAGTTGCAACTTTTAGTAAAAATAAATGCAATATTTTATATGAACCTATGTATACCTTGAAAGCAAACATGCACTTACAATGACAGTGGCTAAGTAACATGCATTCATGGGAGTGTTCCATCACACAACATACATCCTGGGACATAGCACTGCTCTGAGAGTGCCTGGTGTATTTGACTGTACCTGCAGTGCCATCTTAGCAGCAAGCAGGGAAGCTCAGTAACGATACAACCGCAAGGACTAGCATTTCTTGAACTTTCAGTTTTGTGTCATAAGGATGACACCAAAACTCAAATGTCAGTGCAGTATGTATGATGCATGGATCACATGCATGCCTCATTCATAGATTCATAGAGTAATACATATATGTGCTACTAATGTGGTTGTCCCAAATGGATTAATGCCTAAGTACTTAGTTACAGAATGCAAGAATGTGGAGTAAAAAACTGAATGAGAAAAGAAATAATTTAATTTATAATGTGATTGTGCAAATAAATACAGAACACAGTGCCTATTCTCTCCAAGCATGGCTAATGGCTCCAATCAGAAATATTGACATTTCAGCATGAAATACATATCATAAGCCAACAAACATGCAAGAATGGGGATGCTATGCACGAGTGACAGTTCTGGTCTTTGGATATATCTGACACTGTTCTACAGTTCAAATGTATGTTATACTGCACAGTGACTACGTTCAATTACAGTTGCCTCCCACTGTGGGGTATACAAATTGTAATTGTGCTACCAAAACCACAGGCAGCAAAATGAGGTTATTTGCCAGACAAAGAAGATGACATTGAATAAGAAACTTGGGAGGAGTAAAATCAGTGTCAGGGAGGACACTGGGTTGGGCATGCCCAGACACAAGTGATATGGTATTGCCTGGTAGAAAACTGAGGTACCTTGATATGCCAGTCATGTGCCCAGCAAAAACAGTAACATGATGCATGCATTTAGGATGTTGCAATAATATGATACCTATAGGGCACACTGACCAGTGTATTTCCTGACTCCTTGCAGGATTAGACATTACAAGCATTTAAACTATTGCTGATAGTTCACATTTGGGCTTGGCATAATGGATAAGGTATTCACATCATAGACACAAGGTACAGGATTTGATTCTGATCTCAGTTTATTGGCTAGGATTGAAATAGACCTTCAGGGCAGTTAGCCTAGTATTCACCTATGCAGTAAAGCTATCAACACCTGTTGAGATGTTCTGCATATACCAGGTTGGTAAACAGTGGATATGTTAATAAAATTCATAGCTTTCAGTGTGATTTCCCATGCTGAGTTGAGGGATGACTGTTGCCTTTCTCCATTCATGAGGCACAAAGCATGTTTGGAGGCTACAGTTAAATAGTAATTCCAGACGTCCCTGATAGGTCATGTTTCATGCTATGCAGAAGGCATCCTGGGATATTGTCTGAACCCATTGATGCAGTGTTCTTGGTGTCAGAAAGAGCATTAAGGGCCTATTCCCTAGTGATAGTAGGTGGGGTTATATTTGATTATATTTCCTGAGGGAAGGTTGAGGGGGAGAGAAGGGTAAAGTTGGAGCTGAATTTATCAGCCAGGAAGTTTGCTATATCTTCTGGCTCAGTATAGGTGGCTCCATTTACAATGACCTCTGCACACAATTCTGTATTGCCTTTGAGTTTGTGGACATAGCTAAAGAATGCTCTGTGGTTGTCCTTGGCCTGGGAGGCCAAACATACCTCAGATTTGGCTTTGGTAGACTTTATTTGTCCTCTCAGTTGTTTGTTTAGTTTGATGAGAGTCCTTTTATCCTGCTGCGTGCTACACCTCCTAATTTTTGCCATGATTTTCTTCCTCCTGTGATACAGCCTATTGATTTTGTGATTCCAGCAGGGTGGCTTGTTTTTTGAGTTATTTCTCTACTTCTTCCTGGTGGGTACAGCTGCCTCTATGCAACTATTAACATACTTGTACAGGGTTTCTGTGAACAGCTCTGCATAGGCAGCAGAGTTCTTAGGGTTTATGGGGGATTGAAATTTTGCCAGGTTATCACTTAATAGCAGGAGGTTAGCATTAGAATAGTTTCTGAAAATTCCAGGTTTAGCTGGGGGTCCAGGTTTTATTTTTACTTCAAAGGAAACAATTTTGTGGTCTGACCTTACCAGGGAAGGCATTACAGTTGGGGTGTGCAGCCATCTCACATATTAGTGTGCACCAGATCCAGTATGGTTCCACCCCTGGTTGGTGTACTGACTATCTGGTCCAAGGAGTTTGTGTTTACAAAATCCAGGAATCTCTGTGCATGTACGTTTGGTGTCATATAGGATTCCCAGTTAATAGTGGGGTAATTAAAGTCACCCATGCATATGGTATTGGGTTGGATTGTTTGTGTTTCTTATAGGTTCATAGTTTCATAGGTAAGTACTAGGCTATCTGCCCAAGGGCATTTATAAGCCTAGCCAGAGTGTATTGGCTTTTGCCACCCCCTTAGATTAGTTCCCTGTGCCTCTGACCAGCAGAGCCATTAGTTCCCTGAACCTCTGTCCAGCAGAGCCACTGCAGTGATCTCCGGGGTAAATTTTCTGTTTCCCATCCACCCGTCAAGGTTTCTCTTGAAGAGTGCTAGTAAGGGGCTAGCCTGATGTATACTGGAATCTTGTTCCAATGCATGGGGAGTCTCTGGGTCAGAAATCTATCCCTCCAGCACGTCCTATTTATCGTTGTGGTAAGGTTTATATCCCTAGAGCATGTGGCTCTCAGGGATTTGTTTTTTTTTTTTTTTTAGGTGGAATATATCCATCAATTCTGGTTTGGACATGGCCTTGTATGTCAAGCAGAGATCACCTATGAGTAAGCGGTATGCAACCGAGTACAGCTGGAGTTTCTTTAGTCGGGCTACATAGGTCATCTGTTTGAGACCGGTAATCCTCTTGGTGAGGTACTTCTGTGGTCTTTCCAGCTTTTGCAGGTGTCTTGTAAGGTACATCCCAAATGGGGAGTTGTATTCTATAATGGGTCTAATAAGTGATGAGCAGAGAGGCACAATAACCTCCTTTGTTCTGGATGCGAACCCTTTTGAGATTAGGTGGGCCACGTAGAAGGATTTTCTAACTACCTTGGCAATATGATTATCAGAGGAGAGATTGCTATCTATTTGGGTCCCCAGATCCTTTATTACTTTTTCTGTATTTAGGGGACTGCCACCTATGTGATAGTTTGCGGGTACTTTGTTTTTTCCAAAGGGGATGACTATGCACTTTTTGGCATTCAGCTTGAGGCCATGATTTTGACACCAGGTTTCCGTCCCAGTGAGACCCTTCTGGAGCGTGTCTGTATCAGCCGGAGAATCAATTATGGCCCCTAGTTTACAGTCGTCTGCTAACTTGGTCAGCCAAAGTCCTCCTGTGCTTAACTATAGCTCTGAGAAGTATATACCGAACAGGAGGGGTCCTCAGACTAAGCCCTGGTGGACGCCACTTGTAACTAGTTTAGTCTGACCTAGAGTCTGCAACTTTCACTGGGTGAGTTCTGTCCATTTAAATACATGGTATGGGTTTCCTGGGTCATAGAGGGGGACCTATAGCTTGCAAGGAGGTGGTATTGGATTTTTCTCTGGTGATTTGAGCATGGAGCAGCTTAAGTACATTGTCCTGTTTGACTAGCCTTGAAGTCTATTTAGTTTTGATGTAAATAGATACACCTCCACCTTTAGTCCCTGCATGTGAAGTAGCTGGCCTAAATGTGTGGATGGCATTATAGCCTTGCATTGTTGGTGTGCTCTCTGTGGCTTTAAACCATGTGTCAGTGACCTCACAAATGTCAGCATTCTGTAGGGTAAAGAGAGTTTCTAGGGAGTGGAGGTTTTTGTTTAGACTCCAAGCATTGAGCAGTAATACCTTTAGATTTTCTTGGTTTTGATTTGCTATGTTGGAAGTACTTTCAGTCTGGCATTGCCTAAAAAAGGCACTATGGGGGAAGACAATGTTTTAGCTAATATTCAAAAGCCTAGAGGGGAGAGGTGCAGACCATCCCTGGCAAAGCAGCATGGTCTGTTGACTGTCTTCTTCCATGCTGACAAATATTGCACTCCCTTAGAATGACACCAGAAACCAAGCCAATTATTAAAGTAAATCGTCTTTTTTTCGTATTGCGGTATCATCCTTGGAGAAGTTAAAATGCTGCTCAATGATTAGTACTAAGCTAGCTGCCTTGTGAGCCATTTTAAGCCTAGCCAATTATCCCTTGTGAGATTCAAACCCTGCACCTTGTGTTTTAAGGCAAACACCTTAACCATTAGGCCACCCTCCCCTCATGCCTGAGATAGATATTCTGAGAGCTCCATGTTGTCTCTCTTCAGGTCTACTTTTAAATCTCGAAAGACTGAAAGACTGAATTTCAGTATCTTGAGACTTAAACACCGAACACCCACTATACCGAATTATTAAAAAAACAAATGTCACTACACCGAAAATTCATAATACCGAATTTTCAGTAAGCAACGTTCAGTTTTTAAATATAACCTCCACCACAACATCACAAACACCACCTCCCCACTAAACCCCATCTAAGACACTAAACACACACACCTACAAAACCCATACATAAGCAGGGGGGCAAGCCCCCCTGCACCCCCCCCGCTACTTATATATATCAACTCCGAGGTCGCAATACCACGAACTACAAAAGAAACCTACCTTTACACACCCTACACTTACTTCGCATACCATCACACATACAAGCAAAAAACACACATACTTCACATCCAAAAAACTCACTGCCTTCAACACTAACACATACAAAAACTCACCCGTCTAACCCATCCAACTCCCAAAACTTTCTACAAAAATAAAAAAAAACAAAAAGCCCTTCCCAAAACCCTTAAGCACTTACAAGCTACCTGAATCTCCATAGAAAGCCACATATTGTCTAACATCTCAAACTCCCAGACCACAATGTACCGCAAACATAAACCACAACAAACCACACCAACAGCAGGTTTGATAATATAATACTCGGTAAAGTGCAATTTCGATTAACTGGGCTTTCGCTATTTTAGTCTCGAGATACTGAAAGTCGATCTTTCAGTATTTTGAGATTTAAAAGGGATCCTCTCTCTTCATATAGTCTAGGGGGTTATGTCTCAGGTCATTTACTCCCACATGGACTATGACAGATTCATATTGGTAATTGTGGTCCAATGACCTGAGTGCATGCGTATAATGGCAGATCCTAGCCAGTAATAAGCAACTGACCGTAACATTCTCCTTACTCAGCCTGGCGAGAGGGACATCAGTGTGTCTCACGATGGAGTCTCCAATGACTAGAATGTTGGATTGTGTGGTGGCTTGCCTTATGGGCTTAGAGGTAGAGACTCCATGAGATGTAGTTCTATGTGTTGATGTGGGTATTGTTTTGAAAGGGTGCATTTGGGGCTGTTGAGGGTAATTTTTATATTTACTTCATCTAGGAGGTCTTTGTGGTTTAGGAAGGTTACATGTAAGTGCCTCAGCATATGTGGGTTGATATGTCTGCTTTGACTTTTGCGTGATGGGTGCAATGTGTGCACTACTGACAATCTTATTGACATTAGAAGTACTTTTATGTGAGAGCTTTGCCTCCAGTGACATTGTGTAAATACATCTGTCATAAACCATATCAGTTTGTTTGAGAATTAACTGGTTGTCAGTAAACATGAGGCAATTTCTACATTGCCTCAGGATACCCATGTCCACTAAGCTGGTACTGGAGACAGTAGGAAGGTTCATATCCATGGCAACAGGCCCTTTTTTATTGATTAGACAGTTGGAATGAGAATAACTGTCAGGAGTACCTGGTTTGCAACTATGTGGACAGTGCTTGTCACTGCAAACTAGTTGTCCTGTGTGCAATTAGGTATTGGAGAAATTTCAATTGTGCTTTTACAGGAAAAATCTCATTTAAGGTATCTGCGTCTGTACAGAGCACTGCCAAATACTTGAGGGAAACTAATATGTTAACCCTGAAAATTTAAGGATGAATTATTTAGGCAGTTATTCTGAAGTTAGAAACAAATCACGCAGTACTTACTGAAACGTTTTCTTTATTTGCCCCCTATCTCCCCACGGTTTCTTCCACAACAATCTTATTTCTGCTAACACATCACCCTCTTCCATATTCTTGTTATATAACAAATTCTCACATCTTTTTTCCCATATCACCCATACTGTCACCAGCAATACTTTATCCAATGTATCAATATCACATTTCTTTAATTTATCATACTTTCTATATGGGAAGATTACAGCCACTCAAGACCTAGCTGCTCGAATTCCACTGAATCACAACTGGAGATTAAAACAGCTGTTAATTCTGACGGACCAGCTACTCAAATAGGTGTGCGAACTCAAACGTGAGTTCAGTGACACAGCTGCTGCAACAGTCAGATGCAATTAGATGCATGCCACAGAACAGTTAAGTGGGGAAGTGAAACCAGGGGGCACTATAGATTTAGGAAGGGGAGAAGGAGTTTAGGTTAACAGAGAGGATCAGAAGGTTAGAGTTATGGAGGGGAGGGGATGTTAGCTTTTTGGACTGATCAGGAGTTTAGGTTTAGGGGAGGGTTGAAAGATTTTAGGATTAGAGTCAGTATTTTGGGAGGGATGGCTAGCCTTTGCTAACTTTACAGGAATTGACTCAGTGGGTGTTAGGGATACTTGCCAACATGAGTGAATGGCAGTAGGGAAATGTGTCACAAGCTAAAAGTGCTCAAGCACTTGTAGTAGACCCTTCTCATACTAATGCAGTTAAATTCTTCTCATCTGCATTCATTTTTAAACTTTTCCAAACAAGTTTTATTTTTCTTTTAATCCAAAAAAAAAGCAAAAACAAAAAACAAACAAAAAAATCATTGTTTCTTCTTCACTTCAGTCAACCCATTTTTCCCATCAATTTATATTTCATTTTCCCGTTCACTGATAACTTGTCTAATAACATTTTCCAAAAAAAAAGTCCTCTGCTTCATAACATGTTCAGATCTGCTTCTTTCATCTTTTATTGCCTTTTTATCTTCTTTTAATTTATTACATGAGTACAATGTTTTGTTTTCTAAACTCATGTTATACCATACTTTTCTTTTATCTTCAACCTCACTTTTAACTTCTGTAGTTTCATGTTATTCTCATATTCATTTTCTTCCACTCTGTCCTTTTTTTCTTTTCATTTCTTTTCCCTGCATTTCTTTCCATACATTTTTATACTTTCATATAACATCTTACATGTCATTTATTTTTGTTTTCCTTTTATCTTTCTAATTACTCAAAATAAATGCATAGATGCTAAATATACCACTGGATTTTTTCAGTTGAAACCACCTTCTTCTTTTTTATAGTAAAGCATCCTTTTCCTCACTGGGTTCAGGCTTGAGCCCCAAACAAAGCTAAGAAAATCTCTAATAACACATTTTCAGTTTCTGTGAAAAACATATATATAGCCCCCAAAATATATTTTCATAATATGTAACTTTTCAACATGTAAGTCTTTTTCTGAAAAAAATGTTTCTACCAAGCTAACAATTTTTTTATATATTGCAGTATATCTCTCCATTGGCTTATTCTGCTTTCTAAATGACCAAATGTCACTAAATGCCATTCCCCAAACTTTTATTTCCTTTCCTGTGAAATATATTCCATTTATTTTTATATCATCAAATCCCTTATATTTCATTTTGTATAACTGCAGACCAGAATTATTAACAGCTTTTTGAACCTTATCAGAAAACTCAGTTATAGAGCCCTTATTTGTTATTATTAGAACTAAAATATATTGCTAATATATTTCATCTCCCATCTTGCTTCCTTCATGTCATACATGCATGCCTGTACTACTGCATTTATTACTAATACAAATAAGCACATACTGATTGGGTATTCCTCTCTTAATACTTATGTTTTCCCATCCATCCATTTCTCATAACTTGTATCCATGAATTTTCATAACATTTCATATTTACATTAATATTGTTTTCTACTATGGCTTATACCTCTAAAATTTGCTATATCACTTCATGGCTCACTTCACATTACATGGTATCAGTCTTACTTCT
Organism: Protopterus annectens; assembly: GCF_019279795.1. NCBI lineage: Eukaryota > Metazoa > Chordata > Ceratodontiformes > Protopteridae > Protopterus > Protopterus annectens. Next base: position 1,856,016,542 of record NC_056725.1, read on the forward strand.
TTATTTTATTTCAGTATAATCTCTACTACTTCTTTCACTATAATTAACATTTCTTTCACCTCTCTTCCTTCTGTACGATACATCCCTTGTCCTTATACCTCATTCACTAACTTCTCCATCCCTTTTTATATTTTATAGTATTTTCATAAATATATTATAGACAGTATTCCCTAGTGTTATAGGCTTCCATTTTTTATATCCTTTCTTTCTTCCATTGTCCATATATTTTTTATCACTGCCCCACATCTTCTTGCATTATGTCTTACTTCATTTACTCATTTATAATATATAAAAACCTCTCTTTCATCTCCTTTATAATATTCATAGCTTATATCATCCAGTCATGACCATGATTCATTCTAACTTTCTTTTATTACCTTCTCTATTTCTTCTACTGTTATATCATTTTCTAATAATATCTTTGTTTTTTCAGATATTTTTTAACTTTCAGTTATTCTTGTCCATTTGTTTCCCCTTTCTCATATATTTTCTCTATAAAATTTGCTACCACATCCACAATATATTCTTGTAGTATTTTATGCCTTTCTTGCCACAAAGACAGCATCCAGCATTCCTTCTCTCATTTGATTTCTTCTTCTAAATAAAGGGGACCTCCTCTTTCTTTCTTTCCTTTCAGAAAAAAAATGTTTGCTACTCAACATCATTTTTTACTTTTCTCTGTTTTTTTCAAGTATCTGCCTTTTTATTTCACTTATTTTGTAACTTCTTTGTTCTACCTCCTTCTCATAATTCTGCACAATGTGTTCATATTTCAACTTCTTTTTCCATTCTTTTCTACTTCTCAATATATTTTTATACTTTTACTTATACATTACCCAACACTGAGTCCAACTTTTATAAAATGGCATCATTGTCATAAAACCTTTCTGTACTATTTCTTTCTGTCTTATTGTTTCTTTCTCCTCTTTCACACTCTGCAGTTAATCAATATTTATCCCTTTTCTATCATTTATTACTCTCTGTCTTTTCCTCTTCTAGCCCATTTTGCTCTGTGGTCTGAAAACTCTGCCACCTGTACTCTCCCCGTTATTTCTTTCATGTTTTTAGGGTAAACCATATAAGTAATTTTAGTTTTAAAAGCTCCCCTTTTATTCTTCTGTTATCTGTTCTTTCCTACTGCACACTTTATAAAGTCCCTTAATATCTTACTATACTGTGTTATTTTTCCTCTTTCTTTCCCCTGGTTACAATTAAAATCTCCTGCCATCACAATTAACATATTTACTAACACACTTTTTATTTCTTCAAACAACTGTTTTCTGTCTGTCATATTATTATATACATAAGTCACTATTAATTATATATATATATTGTCATATCACATATCCCTTTCCTGTTGTACTAGAATGCTTATTTATTCATTTTTATAAAAAAAAAAAAACTCCTGTTCCAGAACATCTCATTTCCTACTGGCCAAACAATTTGGTCCCCTCTATGTTGCCTGTATTCTTTTTTTTTCTTCTTTGTCAGATCTGGATTTTGGGGAGCTTAGAATCTAGCCAATGTGTTGCTTAGTAGAGAGAGGTTCACCTTGGAATAGTTCCTAAAGATTTTAGTTTTTTCTGGATTACAAGATTTCATTTTTATTTCACGTAATATTGCCTTATGGTCAGATATGACAAGCAAAGATTTTACTTTGGGTGAGGAACATCAGCCTCCCCAAGTTCATGGGAACAAAGTCAAGGATGTTTGTATCTCTGGTAGGAGAATGGACCAACTGTTCCAGGATGTTGGTATTAACAAAGTTTAGGAATCAATGGGCTTGTGCATTAGAAGTGGTGTAGGATTCCCAGTCTATAGTAGGGTAGTTGAATTCCCCCATGAATATCATATTGGGTTGAATGGTGAAGGAATCCTGTACACTGAGATAGGTGGTAAGGGTTTCCTGGGACATGGAGGGGGACCTGTAGGTTGTAAGGATAGGGTATGAGACCCTGTTTATGGTGAGTTGCATATGAATGAGTTTCAGTGGGTCTTACACTTTAGCTAGTCTGTATGTGAGGTTGGTTTTAATATAGATTGAGACTCCTATACCATTAGTTCCCTCCTGTGCAGTAGTTGGCCTAAAGGTGTGAAATGCATTGTAACCTTGCATTGCTGGGGTACTCTCCACAACTTTAAACCATGTGTCTGTTACTACAGAGAAGTCTACACTCTCCAGGGAGAGGAATGCTTGTAGGCAGTGCAGTTTATTGTTAAGACTTCTAGCACTGAGCATTACCACCTTTAGTTATTCCTTCATAGGTTTAGTTAAGTCAGTAGGTTTATCAGTTTGGGATTGCCTAAAAAATGCACTATGGGGGTAGAAAACATCTTTTCAAATATCAGAAAGTCTAGAGAGGATAAGTGAAAAGCATCCCTGGCAAAGCAGCATGGTCTGACAACCATGTCCTCCCAAGCCATCAAATATTGGGGTCTATATTACGTGATCAAATGATTAGGTGATCGAACACCTAATCATCGACCACATAATATCGAAAGCAAAAAACAGCGAATGACCAATTTAACACAGGGAAAGATTTCCCTTGGCCGTTCTCTGGATTTTTCTGTTTTCTCCACTGTGGAGCGATCTCGGAGTTGGTATATTTAGATAGGGAGGGTGTGGGGGGGCACTTAGTTTGGCTGTAAAGTTAATATTGTTTTTTGTGTCTGATGGTAACGTTTCCCGACGGCATTCGGTATTTTGCAGTTCGATATTACGTGGCTGATGTTTAGGTGTTCGATCACCTAATCATTTGTTCACGTAATATAGACCCCAGATATTGTACCCCCTTGGATTGACACCAGAAGCTAAGCCAATTATTAAAATCAATCATTTTCTTTTGGTAATATGGCATCATCCTTGGAGAAGGTGGTATGCTGGTTAGTGCTAGGATCATACCTGCCTGAGACACATAATCAGTGAACTCGATCATGTCTCACTTCATATAATCAAGGGAGGTACATCTCAGGTCATTGACACCCACATGGACTATGACAGAGTCATACTGTACCTGTGGTTCAATGACCTGAGTGCCTGGTGACTTGATCGATCCTAGCCCTGGAAAGGCAGCTAACTGTGACTCTCTCCTTACTCAGTCTGGTGAGGGGGACATTGGTGTACCTTACTATAGACTCAACAATGACCAGAAAATTGTAAACCACAAACCTTTATAATCTAAAAATAACTGGTTTGGAGCCCAAATGCTTAAATCAGAACAAAGACACTTAGAATACCAGGCACAATAAGCCTTCAGCAGAAATTCCCAGCTCAAAAGTGTGAAGGCTATCCTCTCCTCCCACAAAAGTGTAGATCACAAACCTTCTTAATGTAAAATAACTGGCTTGGAGCCCAAGCACTTAAATCAAAACTAAGACACTTTTAGAATAACAGACACAATAAGTCTTCAACCAGCAATGCCCAACTCAGAAGGATGTAAGCTACCTCTTCTGCTACAAGAGTATAGACCACAAATCTTCCTTATGAATTATAACTATTTTGAAGCCAAAGTGCTTAAATCAAAACTAAGAGGCTTAGAATAACAATTACAATATAAGCAGGCTACTTATAAGCAGTAATAAATGCAGCAGATTAAATGCAATTGAACACTTTAAGAATGTATAGCAAAAAGCTAAATAAAGTAGGAAGAAGCACAAAGACCAATGCTTTTAGTAAGTGAGAAAGGAGGACAGAAAAGAAAACTCAAGTTTAAGAGACTAAGGGGGGGGGGCTTCCTTTCTGATCTCTCAAGTATTCAGTAGAATGAGCTGATTAGATGTGACTGGGTAGAGTGTCCAAAATCAGATTTATAGTAAGGGTGGGCAACTCAAAAGCTACCACGTTTAACAGTACAAGCAGCAGTGCTGGTGGGTGGGAAAAAACTAAAATCAGATGCAGACAGAGGTAGTCAGATAAAGAATAATAAATTAAACAAGTACCACAGCTAAATAAAGATGCCACTAAATATCTGTAGTTAATTGAGTAATGCTATTTCTCAGCTCCTCCAACTAATTAGTTGGATGTTATTCATTGTCTGCGAAAGAATTATTTTCTAACTGACTCCCATCACCAAAAAAACCTAAAACAAAACAAAATGCAATATAAGAAAAAGAAAAAAATAGAAGTAACCAAACCTAAAATGAATAACTTCAATCCAAAATCAAATGCAGATAGAGATCAGCAATGGTGAGGCAGAGGACAAGTCAAACTAACTCTTCATTCTTTAATCTTTCCTCAGTATCTCCTTCACCTATACCATTTTCTCTTTCAACATTTTCTGCATATTTTTTTTAACTATTTATCATTCTTCTTACATTTCCTCTTCATCTATTCCTTCCATTTTTAATATGGGACAGTCAAACCAGAAGTGCCCAAATTCTTTACATTTAATACAAACAGACTTATAGTTTTGTGTTATCTATTCCCTCTCCCCACATTGGCCACACCTTAATTTGTTACAGTCTTGTACAAATTATTTTCATCCCCACAGAAATAACATGCATAAAGTAGGCCGCATTACCTAAGAAATCCTCTCATACCAGTCACAGTTACTGTATTTGAAATAAGTTGAATCTTCCAATCCTTAACACCCCTTGTTACCCAAACTTCTCAAACCGTTCTTAATTGTAACAAAATCCGTGTTGCAGAGGTAAACCCTTAATACTGGCTAGCCCACCAGCCAAGAATACCTCCAGTGTTTTTTTTTCACCAGCAGTCACTTCTATTTTCAACTTCTCAGTTTCTTCCTCCTATAATACATTCTCCGCCGTGTCTCTCCATAGTGCTATCTCTCCTTCTTTTGGATCTGCCTGGTTCACCAAATCTACGTTCACTGGTGTCCCCAGTCCTCCAATTTCTAACTCTGTAACAACTATTTTGTCTCATCCTCCTTTCTTCAGTAGGTTTTCTCCTATTCCTGTCACTATCTCTGATGTACTCTCCTCTATCTTGGAATTCCCAGAACTGCTGTAGTCCTCTCACATCACCTAGTAGCTCCAAAGAATGCTTTTCTTCCCGTCCTTTAAACAGTGTTTTCTTTTTATTTACAAATTATTCTACATTATTTACACATTTTTGCAATCCCATATCCAATTATTTTAATTATTTCAATTCTGCTTAAATATTTTCGTTGCATTTAGTGGCCTGCATGGTAATATTAATACTTTGTACTCTTCTGCTCTGTTCCATCTGTTTGCATTTTTAAAATTATTCTAGGACCTTAGTCTTGTTTATTAACTGTTGTGGGAAGATTGCTTTTTTGTGTTACTCTGCACCTTTATTTCCACAAGTAGAATTACTTGTAAAAGGTATCCTTTTATATTTTAAATCCTGCTGGCATGTAGATTGCAGTTTAATTCACAGTGGTGGCAGAGCTGTGTAATCCTGTGAGATTTTACACCTTAGTCATTTATTTTTGCATTTTTTTCATAAACAGTGGTACTGGTAAATTTCTACATAGTCTTGGCCTTAAACTGTAGTAGATGGTCAATATTGAGAGAATTGTTTCTGCTCCAGTTTGTGCTTCAGTGTTTTTATATTCTGCTTATCATTTACCTGCTTAAAGCTGCATTCTGTGTCTACCTAGTCTCACACTAACACATTAAGCTAAAGTTTCTGAAAGAGCTCCAATATTGCCTTTATTTGACTGTATGCCTCTGTAGCTAGCCGGGTTGGTTTTCTCCAATTCTCCCACCCTTATTGCTGGTGTTGTCTTATAATAAGGCCATGTCTGTGACCTCCACACCTTATGATAATCTAATCTCCCTCCCCTATTTTATTGTTATAGACTGTTGTATTAGCTATTTATGTACTCTTTCCACTCATTGCTTTCCATAGACCCATGATACTGAGTGCCCACCCAGCACACCAGTGTTGTTCTTGAGTAAACCTCCTTTACTGCATATTGTCTCCTGCTCAGTTTCTAAGATTTCAGCAAAGCCTGGAGTCCTTGCCTGCATTCAAGTAGTGTTACTTGTATCCAGTGCCATCAAGGCAAAGTTAAGTTCCTCTGATTGCTAAATCACACAAGTTATGTTGAGTGATTACTACTGTTTCATGCTTTTATGTGTGCATTACACTGATTTTTTTTTTTTGTAAAAAAAATGTGCTCTTCCTCACACTATTACTACTGTATGACATTTAAGTTGTTTGTGGTAACATTGCACTTGTGAGTCTCTTCTACTATGTTGTTGACTTGGGTTTATTTATCTTGTGACGGCAGGTGTTTGCCTGGTCTATTTGAGTTGGGAAATATACAAAAGGACTCACATTGCAGTCATTTTATTGGCCAGAGGCTCATTAGATAGTTTTCTGGTTTTTTTTCTGTGTTCCTATAAATTTTGTGCATTTACATGGGTTAGCAGTGTCCTGTACTGTAGCCAATACCTAGAAAGAATGGTTCATAAAACTGTACCCTGTAAAGCAGCAATATAGCATAAATACCTTGTGTCCCTACAAGCTTAGAGCAGCTAGTTGGGAGTCAAGTGGCAATACTACAGATTTAGTTGAATTCAGTTTTGTGTAAACATTAAAGTTAGAATTTAGTACTGTTTATAATAATCTTCTCTGATAGCGCACCCTTAATAGCCTTCACATCCCCAATATACCTCCCCATTGTAGCTCACAAATCAAAGGAGTGGACAGTACTAATGTGACATTTCCTAACTTCTCTGTAATCAGCTTGGTGGGTATGTGCATCTTGAGACACTGTATCAATTTCCTCATGTCTGCTGACAGCCACATAATCCTTAAAGAAGCAGAGTCAGTATGCAAGAAATGTACTTACACAATGACACTAGAAGATAAACTGCACATACAAGTCACACCAGGTTGTTAAAACCATGTACATAACACACACATAGAGTAATGTATGCTGAGGCACTTAAAAGCAATGTTCCTAAACAACAAAGATTGCCTAGATCACCTGCTGTTGAAGCTATGTCTCAGCAAGCACAAAGGGACTTGGAAAAAACACCTAACATCACACATGCTGCCACTCTGGGTGGAGCCCCAAACAACAAGACCCTAAGGTAAACAAACACACCTCCCAAGGCCCTCATCACAGGGAACTCCATTGTAAGATATAACCAGGCTGAACAATCAGATGATAATGGTTAGTTGCTTATCTGAGCCAGAATTGACCAAATCACACATGTACTCAAAGCATTACAACACAGACCAGTATAATTTCATCGTAGTCCATTTAGGTGTAAATGTCCTGAGATGTACCTCCCTGGATTGTATGAAGAGAGATATTATGGAGCTTTCAGACTATGAGCCTGACACTGAGAGCATATTAACATCACCAAGGATGATGTCACAATTTGAGCAAAAATGACTGATTTCAAAAACTGTCTGTCTTTCTGGTGCAATTCTAAGGGATCCAGTATTTGTCAGCTTGAGTTAACAGACCATGTCACTTTGCCAAGGATAGTCTGCACCTTACCCCTCTTGGCTTTCGAATACTGGCTAAAACTTTATTTACCCCCCATAGTGCCTTCTTTAGGCAATGGCAATTTGACAAACGTACCGACATAGCAAAATCAACTCAACAGAACCTGAAATTGTTACTGCTCAATGCCAAGAAACTAAACAAGAAACTATACTCCCTCCAAATCCTCCTTACACTTGAGAATATAGACATCTATGCAGTTACCAAGACATGGTTTACAGTGACATCAGAGCACTCTGGCAGTGCAAGGTTTCTGTGTCTTCTACACTTTTAGACCAGTGACTGCACAGACAAGAGCTAAAGGTGGAGGTGTCTCAATATACATTAATAACAAGCAAGATGATGAACTGGAGTTTCCGTGTGCAGATCACCATATACACAATCCTGTACCATATCTGATCCAGCTATAGGTCACCCGCCATGCCCCAAAAAGCTCATGATGTATACTTGGACCTACTGTATATACATACCATCCAACCTAACACCCTACTCATGGCAGAATTTACTTACCCCTCTATAGACTGGGAATCCTACACAACCTCAGATCTACAGGCACAGAGATTCGTGGACTTCATAAATACAAACACCCTCGACCAAATAAGGAATACACCCACTAAAGGCTCACACATACTGGACCTAGTGCTTACAAATACAGGAGAATGCTGTACCCCCCCCCCCCCAGTGCCTCCTCCTCCATGGTAAGGTCTGACCAAAAACTGGTCTCCTTCAAATCAAAATCAACTCCATAACCTCATTAAAACCACTACCAGATAGAAACTATCCCAAGACAAATTACCTTTTATTAAGCAACAAGCCAAGACACTTGTGGAAGAAGGTAAGTCCACTCCAAGTACTGTAGTTCCTTTTCTTTAATATAGCACAAGCAAAAAATAATAATAAAAAAAACAGGATATATATTGAAGTAGATGATAAAACAACTGTGAACACAAAGCGCTTTTTGTCCCACCTGGTGGTTAGACTTCTTCAGGTAAAGGCATTCACTTAAACCAGTGCATTTAAATACAGTCCATGGTGCAAGCATGTTGTTAGTCAGTCAATGGGTGAGGGCTATTCCCAACACACTGATAATGCTATGAGGGTCCACTCAATAAGTAATTACTTCCTTTAAGAGTTTCTTACTTACCTTCTTCCTCAAGTGTCTTGGATTGCTGTTTGGTCTCCTACCTTTTATTAAAAGATGGATTGTCAAACTTCTATGCTCCTCCAAACCCACTAAGGTCAAGAACATGGCCTCAGTGGGCCCTGATAACTTCCCAGGGTGCCTCCTGAAGTCTAAAACATGACTTCTCAGGACCCATGGAGTCATTATTTAACTATAATCTTAAGGCAGGGTTTGTGCTACTTGAATGGAGGACCTCAGCAGTCATCTATCTTCATAAGGATGGACGTTAAATAGATCCTGGAAACTACAGACCCATTAATCTGACTAGTCTTATTTGCAAAGCCATAGAAAGAATTATCAACAAAATTGTCAATAAGGACATATGAGACCTTCAGACACTAGATTCTTCACAGTTTGACCTTGTCAAAGGATGGTTATGTTAGCTGAATCTGGCGAGCATCTTTGAAAAGGTCACTAAGGCAATGGATGTGGGGAAAATGGTGTATACTGTCTACCAAGATCTGGCTAAAGTATTTGATATAATATCTCACTTGGGTATAGGTTCATAGATTCATAGGAAATTACTAGCCTATCAGCTTGACAGCCTTTACAAACCATGCCAATACAACCTGATTTACCAGGTGCATGTCTGCTAGAGGCAGGAAGTAGGCATGAGTCTGTGCCTATGTCTTGGTATTTTTAGATTTTGCAGATTGACCCTATTCATAACAGATAAAGGTGCCACCCCAGGTGTGAAGTTATGGATCCTCATCCATCACTTCAGATTGGCCTTGAAGAGGGCCAGGGAGGGACTCTGCTTCACGTGAATAGGAAGCCTATTCCAAAGAAGTGGCAAACTCTGAGACACATATCTGTCCCTCCAGCATGTTCTGTTTGACACATTGACTAAGTTCAAATCACTGAAACGGGTGACTGTTTGTCTTGCAGATATGCAGCAGCTCTCTCAGGGCTGGATTTGTGACTGCTTTGTAGGTTAGACACAGGTCACCACTTAACAGTCAATAGGAGACAGAGTAAAGGGAAAGAGCTTTCAGCCTACCCACATAGGACATGTTGCTTATACCCTGCATTTTCTTTGTGAGGAACCTTGAGGTCATTCCAACTGTTGAATGTGTCTGGTGAAGTATATTCTGAATGATGCATTGTACTCAATTATTGGTCTAATGAGGGCTGTGTACAGTGGGTCTATAATCTTCCTGGATCTGGAAGCCATACCTTTACTTATAAGTTGTGCCACATAGAATGACTTCCTTACCACTGTGGATATATGATGGCTGACGTTTAGGTTACTGTCTACCTGGATACCCAGATCCCTTACCTCCGAGTGTACTCCTAAGGGTGTGTTATCAATGTTGTAGTTAACAGGGGTATTTGTTTTCCTAAATGGTACGATAATGCATTTTGTTGTATTTAGTTTCAGGCAGTGGTTCTGCCACAAATCATTTGTTTGGTTTAGATCTTCCTGAAGGATATCTCCATCATTGGGATTCAGTGATAGTCCCCAGATTGTAGTCGTCTGCAACCTTTGTCATTCACAGGCCACATTTGCCTTGGCTTCTGCAAAGTAAATTCCAAACAGGAGTGGTCTCAGCACTGAACTAGTGACTGGTCTCCTGATGGAACTTGAATCATCTACTTTAACCACGTGTCCTGTCTTTGAGCCAATTGACTATTCATTTGCTAACATAGGGTTTTATGCCCAGTTCTGTGAGTTTATTTATAATACCTGAGTGGGGTATTTTTTCAAATGCCTTAGCCAGGTTGAGGTAGGCTGTATGCACTGTTTTAGCCTCATCCATGGCCTTAGTGACCTTTTCAAAGAAGTTCACCAGGTTTAGCAGGCTGGACCTACCTGTAAAGAACCCAGAAAATAAGAAAACTGCACTGAAATGAGGGCATATAAGGTTAAAATGTTCCTTTATTGGAACATACAAGAACCATATTGAGCCCTTTCATCCCTACAACCTGGGACTTCATCAGAATATGTAATTCCTCTTGCAAGGAAAATAAATATCCCTCCATCTTACATGAATGGCTAAATAATTGATATCCACATCCCGCCCCCACCCCCCATTAATGAAACCACAATAAAAATTTTCTCCAAAGCCAACTTCATGCTTCTTAAGACAGAAGTGGTGAACTTCATGACACCCATGCAGATGGACAATACAGTTACAACTGCTGAATCCTACACAAATGCACTCTATAAGCACTTACATGAGTGCATGGATCATGCTATCCCAAACAGAACCAAAATGCTATCCTTCAAAAAAATGGAAGCCAATCTGGTGGTCCCCTGCCATAAACAAACTGTACAACAGAAGGAAGAAACTGTTGCAAAAGAGAGTAAAATCCAATGAGTGGAGGAGCTCCCTGGTCAGCCTTAGTAAGAAGCTGAGATCCCATATAAGATCCTCCAAAGATAGCTATGAAAACAAAATCACCACTAATTCTAAGGACAACCACAAAGCATTCTATAGCTATGTCAAGAATCTCAATGGCAACACCCAGATCTGCTCTGAGTTACAGCACAAAGGCACGAAAATTACAGAACCAACTGATATTGCCAACGTCCTGGCAGATAGGTTCAGTGCTAACTTTACCCCCCCTCACCCCCTAAAGGGTCCATATCTATGCAGGAAGAATGCAGAGTCCCTGTAATCACAACTACGCAGGTAAAAGCTGCACTCTCTAAAGCCAAAAACACAGCATCCATGGGACCAGACAACATCCCAGGCTGCGTTTTACACAAACTTCAGAATGAACTGGCTCCCCACTGAAGCACCATGTCCAATAATAGCCTTGCATCAGGCTTTGTGCCAACTGAATGGTGCACAGCAACAGTTATCCCACTCCACAAAGGGGGAGCCACCACTGATCTCGGGAACGATCGACCTATTAGCCTAACGAGCCTGGTCTGCAAGGCCATGGAACGTATCATCTTGGAACTCATAAACAAAGACACTGGTGACCTCCAAACTCTGGATCCCACCCAGTTTGGGTTTGTGAAAGGCAGATCATGCATCCTGAACCTGATTGACTTCTTTGAGGCAGTCACCAAAGCCATAGATGAGGGTAAGGTGGTTCACACAACCTATCTTGACCTCACCAAGGCTTTCAACACCATCCCCTATTCTGGAATTATAGCTAAACTCACTAAACTAGGTATAAATCCCTACATCACAAGATGGGTTGCCAACTGGCTTACTGACAGAACCCACACTGTAAAAGTTGCAGACTCCAAATCTGACCTTAAAGCAGTGACAAGTGGAGTACCACAGGGTTCCGTCCTGGGAGCTCTCCTGTTTGGTATCTACTTTTCTGAAGTACAGGCTAACATAGAAGGCCTCTAGCTACTGAAGTTCACAGATGACTGCAAACTAGGAGCCATAGTCAAGTCCCCAAATGATGTGGACATCCTACAGAAGGGCCTCGTTGAGACAGATGCCTGGTTTCAGAGCCATGGTCTCAAACTCAATGCCAAAAAAAAGCAGTGTCATCCCCTTTGGTAAAAAGTCTGTACTCATGAACTACCACATAAGCAACAATCTACTTAACACCAAATGTGTGATAAGAGACCCTGGGACCCAGGTGGACAGCAGTCTCTCCTTTGATAGTCACATCACCACAGTAGTCAGGAAGTCCTTCTACATGGCACACCTCATCATAAAAGGGTTCTCATCCAGGAAAAAAGAGGTCATTGTTCCCCTCTACTCGACACTCATTAGACCCATTATAGAGTACAATGCCCCTTTTGGAATGTACCTCACAAGACATCTGCAGCAGCTGGAAAGGCCACAGAAGTACCTCACAAAGAGGATTACTGGCTTCAAACAAATGCCTTACACTGGCTGCCTCAAAAAACTCCAGCTTTACTCCGTAGCATATTGCCTACTCCGAGGTGATCTCTGCCTAACATATAAAGCTATGCCAAACCCAGAGCTGATGGACATGCTACACCTAAAGAAATCCCAATCACTCCAAGCTAAACGCTCTAGGGACCCAAACCTTGTCACCACAATAAACAGGACATGCTGGAGGGATAGATTCCTGTCCCAGAGACTTCCCATACTCTGAACAGGCTACCCATCTATGTCAAGCAAAGTTCTTCATTAGCACTCTTCAAGAAAAATCTTGATGAGTGGATGGGAAATAGGAAATACACACCGGGGATCATTTTCTTTGTCTCTGCTCAACAGTGGCACAGGAAAATAACTTTCTTGGGTGGCGTAAGCCAGGGAACCTTGTTGCCTAGGCTTACGTAGGCCCTTGGGCAGATAGCCTAGTACCTACCTATGAACCTATGAATATTACTCCAATAAATCACAAAATTAAAAGCCAGAATTAGAAAGTTTCAGTAGGGATTTTAACTGTATATAGGTTCATAGGTTCATACTAGGCTATCTGCCCGAGGGCATTTACAAGCCTAGCCCATAGTTTTGTGGCTTTACCACCCTTTAGTATGGGGAACTATACCCATTATTTTGCTGTGCCTCTGTCGAGCAGTGACACTGAGGTAATCCCTGGGGTATATCTGCGATCTCCCATCCATTGGTCAAGATTTCTCTTGAACAAGGCCAGCGAGGTGCTCTGCCTCACATATACCGGGATTTTATTCCACAGCATAGGGAGTCTTTGGGTGATGAATCTATCCCTCCAGGTTTAAGTCTCCGCCCTTGTGGCTCTGACGGATCTAGATTTTTGAGGTGAAGCATATTCATCAAATCTGGGTTTGACATGGCCTTGTATGTTAGGCAAAGGTCACCTCTGAGCAAGTGGTAGCGACTGAATAGAGCTGGAGTTCTTTCAGTCGGGCAGCATAGGACAGATGTTTGAGACCCTTTATCCTTTTGGTGAGGAACTTTGTGGCCTCTCCAGCTGCTGCAAGTGTCGGGTCAGATACATTCGAATGGGGCATTGTACTCAATCATTGGTCTGATGAGTGATGAGTATAGGGAGACTATGACCTCCCTTGATCTAGATGAGAATCCCTTCATGATAAGGTGGGCAATGTAGAAGGTCTTCCTAACTACTTTAGCTACATGGGTGTCGAATGACAGACTACTATCAACCTGGGTCCCCAGGTCCTGATAACTTCTTCTGTGCTCAGTGGATTGCCACCTATTTGGTAGCTAGTAACCTTGTTTTCTGACTATGCATTTTTGGCATTTAACTTTAGGCCATGGCTCTGGCACCAGTTATCCGTTTCTGTGAGACCCTTCTGAAGGATATCTGTGTCAGATGTGTTTTCTACTATGGCCCAGTTTGCAGTCATCTGCAAACTTTGTCAGCCATAACCCTCCTGTGTTTGCTTGTACAAAGTAGATGCCAAACAAGAGTGGGCCCAGGACTGAGCCCTGTGGTACACCACTTGTGACAGGCTTTGAGTCTGACATGGCCAGCAACTCTGACCCTGTGGGTTCTGTCACTCAGCCAGTTTGCAACCCATCTTGTGATGTATGGGTTAACATTTAAGCTGATGAGTTTTTCAATGATAGGGTATTGTCGCCAGATCGAGGTAGGCTGTATGGACTGCCTTTCCCTCATCAATGGCTTTTGTGACTGTTTCGAAAAAGTCAACCAAGTTTAGAAGGCATGATCTGCCTTTGACAAAGCCAAACTGGGATGGATCCAAAGTCTGCAAATTCCCTATGTATTTATTTATGAGGTCCATTATGATCCTCTCCATGGCTTTGCAGATAAGGCTTGTCAAGCTAATGGGGTGGATGCACCGCCTTTGTGAAGTGGGACCACAGTTGCAGTGTGCCACTCCTGGGGTAATATCCAGAGGTAAGACTATGATTAAACAGCTGTCCTAGCTGTGGGTTTAATTCCTCATTGAGTTCGTGGAGCACACACATATGCCCTCATTTTAGTGTAGTTTTCTTATTTTCTGGGTTTAGTCTGTTCTAACGCACTGCACCATTCTTAGTTTGTGTTCCTACCCTTAAAGAAGCTGAATTGGGTTAAGTCTATTGTTTGGAGGTGTCCTATTTCTTTGTTTTTCAAGTCTATGATTAGACTTTCCATGGCCTTACAAACAAGACTAGGCAACAAACTTATAGATTACGTTCATAGGTTCATAGGTGTTTACTATGCTAATGACCACAAGGGCCTTTTAAGCCTAGCCATGCATCCCAAACCTCTGACAAGTTCTGATACCCTTGATGAGTGTAAGCAGGGATTTGAGAGATGAAGCATTTACATGCAGGGGCCTGGGAGATGAACCATTTACAGGTTGCCTGTGTCCATTAGAGACATAGGTGCTAAACCAGGGAAGAATTTCCATATCACAGGCAAGATTTAAGTCTTTAGAATGGATAACGCTGGCACTGTTTGTTTTGTGGATATGCAGTAGCTCCATCAGAGCAGGGTCTGAAAATGCCCTGTATGCCAGGCATAGATCTCCCCTCAAAGCCTGTAGGAGACAGAATACAGGGATAGGGCCTTGAGGGGGTCTGCATAGGACATATTACCTACACCATGTATTCTTTTAATGAGGAACCTCTGTGGACATTCTAATTGTTGTATATGCCTGGTTAGGTACACACCAAAGTGGACATTGTTCTCAATGATAGGTCTGATGAATGCCGAATACATTAGAACAATGACTTCCTTGGCTTTAGATGCCATACCTTTGTTTATAAGTTGCACAACATAGAATGATTTCCTCACTACTGTAGACATGTAATGGTCAAAGGCTAGCTTACTATCAAGTGTGTCCCTAAGTCCCTGACTACTGGGTCAGCTCTAAGGTGTGTGTTGTCAATATGATATTTACTACGGGTAGTTGACTTCCCAAAGGATAGTATTATGCATTTCTTGGTATTTAGTTTTAGTCCATGGCTCTGACATCAGATGTTTGTCTGTGTCAGCCCCTCCTGGAGAACATTTGTGTCAGTGTGGGATTCGATGACTGCTCCTAATTTGCAATCATCTGCAAACTTAGTCATCCAGAGACCCCTGACATTGGTCTTGACTTCAGAGAAGTAAATGCCAAAAAGGAGTGATCCAAGGACTGATCTCTGAGGGACTGCTTCTTTGTAGAGGTGGACTCCTCAGTTCTAACTTCCTGGCTCCTGTCTGTGAGTCAGTTGGCTATCCAGTGGGTGACATACCAGTTTGTACCTAACCTCTTGAGTTTGTCAACAATGCCTGAATGGGGTGTTGTGTCAAATGCCTTGGCCAGGTCAAAGTAGGCAGCGTGAACCATTTTCCTTCATCCATTGCTTTGGTTACCTTCTCAAAGAAGTTAATCACTTTGAGTAGGCATGATCTGCCCTTGATGAAACCAAACTGGGTTGGGTCCAGTGTCTGGAGGTTTACTATATCTCTATTTATCATTTCTATGGATTTACATATAAGATTAGTGAGACTTATGGGTCTGTAGCTACCAGGATCTGTAGATGGCCCACCTTTGTGCATTGGGATGACTGTTGCCTTTCTCCATTCATGAGGCACGAAGCCTGATTGGAGGCTACAGTTAAACAGTAATTCTAGAAGCCCTGATAGGTTATGTTTCATGCTATTTAGAAGGAATCCTGGGATATTGTCTGTGCCCATTGATGCAGTGTTCTTGGTCTTTGAGAGAGCATTAAGGACCTGTTCCCTAGTGATAGTAGGGGGAGTTATATTTGATGGTATTTTCCTGAGGGAAGGTTGAGGGGGAGAGAGAGAGGTAAAGTTGGGGTAAAGCTGAAGCTGAACTTATCATCCAGGAGGTTTGCTATATCTTCTGTCTCAGTATAGGTAGCTCCATTTACAATGAGCTCTCCACATGATTGTATATTGCCTTTGAAGTTGTAGACATAGCTAAAGAATATTTTATGGTTGTCCTTGGCCTGGGAGGTGAAACTTACCTCAAATTTGACTTTGGTAGAATTTATTTGCCCTCTGAGTTGTTTGTTTAGTTTGATGAGGGTGCTTTTATCCTGCTGGATGCTGCACCTCCTAATTTTTCCAGGATTTTCTTCCTTCTGCTATACAGCCTATTGATTTTGTGATTCCTCCAGGGTGACTTGCTTTTTGAGTTAGTTCTGTACTTGTTCCAGGTGGGAACCACTGCCTCTGTGCAGCTATTAACATGCTTGTACAGGGTTTCTGTGAACAATTCTGCATAGGCGGCAGAGTTCTCAGGGTTTATGGGGCCTTGAAATTTTGCCAGGTTTTCACTTAATAGCAGGAGGTTAGCCTTAGATTAGTTCCTGAATATTCCAAGTTTAGCTGGGAGTCCAGGTTTTATTTTTATTTCAAAGGAGATCATTTTGTGGTCTGACCTTACCAGACTAGATCTAGTATGGTTGCACCCCTGGCTTGGTGAATTGACTATCTAGTCCAGGGAATTTGTGTTTACAAAATCTAGGAATCTGTGTACCTGTAAATTTGGTGTCATATAGGATTTCCAGTTAATAGTGGGATAATTAAAGTCCCCCATGAATATGGTATTGCATTGGATGGCTAGTGTTTCGAATAAGTTTAAATACATGGTATGGGTTCCCTGGGCCATAGAGGGGGACCTATAGCTTGCAAGGAAGTGGAATAGGATTTTGCCTATGGTGATTTGAACATGGAGCAGCTCAAGTGCATTGCCCTGCTTGACCAGCCTTGAAGTATATTTAGTTCTGATGTAAATAGAGCACCTCCACCTTTAGTCCCTGCCTGGAAAGTAGCTAGTCTAAATGTGTGGAAGGCATTATAATCTTGCACTGTTGGTGTGCTCCCATGGCTTTAAACCATGTCTCAGTGACATACCTCTCAACCTCTTAACACAAGAAATCTGGACAACGCCATAAATAATGGGGGGACAAAGGCCCTAAAATAGGGACAATTTTTAAATATTACTCTTATAAACTCAGAAAGTTGATAGAATGATGTGTTTTACATTGGCAAGAATTTTCCGAAGGGTATGAGGTCTGAAATGTATATGTCTGTCATTATTTTCTCTCTTTAATCCTCAATGATTTGCCACCAAATCAAGAATTGTATGAGGAACAGATGAAAAACTTGAGGCAAAAATCTATCTGGACATTCTGCAAAAATCTGTACAGTTGAGAGGTATGCTCAGTGACCTCACAGATGTCAGCATTCTGTAGGGTGAAGAGAGCTTCTGGGGAGTGGAGTTGTTTTGTTTAGACTCCTAGCACTGAGCAGTAATACCTTTAGATTTTCTTGGTTTCTTGGAACTAGGTATAAACCCCTGTGTGACATGCTCATAGGAGCCAGGAGGTTAGAATTGCTGAGGTCACCTCCACAAAGAGGATGGTGACCAGTGGAGTCCCCCAGGGCTCTGGGCTGGGCCTACTCCTGTTTGGCATCTACTTCTAGGATGTCAAAACCAATATCAAAGGCCTTTGGCTGACCAAGTTTGCATGTGATTGCAAACTGGGAGAAGTCATTGAATCCCGCAAGATGAGAACACCATTCAGGAAGGCCTAATACACATAAACACTTGTTGTCAAAGTCATGGCTTAAAACTCAGTACCAAGGAATGCATTATAGCACATTTTAGGAAGTCTACCACCATGGGTAACAATGTCATTAATATAACACCCTTAAAAGTCGATTCACTAGTCAGAGATCTGGGAACTCATTAAGACAGTAACCAAGCCTTTGACCAGCATGTATCCAAGGTAGTAAGAAAATCTTTCTATGTTGCTCAACTTATAAGAAAGGGCATGACATCTAGGTGCAGAGAAGTCATCATACCACTGGACTCGCCCCTCATCAGACCCTTCATAGAGTATAATGCCCCCTTCGGCATGTACCTGACCAGACACATGCAACAACTGGGACATCCTCAAAGGATTCTTACAAAACATAGCACCACATAACACATGCACTCAGGTCACTCCACAACAAGTGCAAATATGACTCTGTCATTGTCCATGTTGGTGTGAATGACCTGAGACGTACCTCCTTGGACTACATGAAAAGGGACATGGAGGAGCTGTCCGATCTTGTAGCCGAGGCAGGTATGACCCTAGCCCTGAGTAGCATCCTGCCATCACCCAGAATGATACCACAGTACAAGGACAAAATGATTGACTTCAACAATTGGCTAAGCTTCTGGTGTCATTCTAAGGGGATCTAGTATCTGTCTGCCTGGGATGACATGATCGACAAGCCACGATGCTTTGCCAGAGATGGCCTGCACTTGTCGCCCCTGGGATTCCGGATACTGGCTAAGGCTCTAGCAACCCCTATAGTGCCTTTTTAGGCAAGGTTCAAATGACAAATTTACCACCCTAACAGGTACAGGCAAGAAAAATCTGAGGGTATTGCTACTCAATGCTAGAAGTCTAAACCTCAAAATGTACTCTCTCGAGGCACTCCTTAAAATGGAGAGCATCGACATCTGTGCAGTGACAGAGACCGGGTTCAAGGCTCCAGAGAGTACCCCTGCATTACCAGGCTATAATTCATACCACACCTTTCAGCCACCTAATCTAGACCGAAACACTAAAGGTGGAGGCGTGTCCATATTCATTAAGGATATCCACACCTCCAGGCTAGTTGCTCAGCATAATGCATCCGAGATTATCCAAGTGCAACTAACTCCGCAATCCAAATTGTAGCTTGCTACAGATCCCCCACCATGCCCCAGGATTCCCACTCCTCATTTCTTAATACACTGGAAAATATTAGGGTACAACCTAACACCCTAATAATGGGTGATTTCAACTACCCTACCATTAACTGGGAAAATTACTCATGTTCCAACTCTTGTGCTCAACGTTTTCTGGAATTCATAAATTCCAATGCCATGGATCAACTTATCCACACCCCCACCAGGGGCAGCAATATCCTAGACCTGGTTATTAACAACATGGGCAACCGGTGCTCCACACCAGAAGTCAGTTCCTCGTTGGTCAGATCCGGCCACAAGCTAATCACCCTAGAAATCCACATCCCTCTCCCACCCCGCATTAGGGAAACCACAGTAAAAAATTTCTCCAAAGCCAACTTCACTCTTCTTAAGACAGAAGTGGCAAACTTCACAACACCCATGCTGACAGACAATAGAGGTATAACTGCTGAATCCTACACAAATGCACTTTATAAGCACTTACATGAGTGCATGGATCGTGCAATCCCTAACAGAACCAAGATGCTATCCTCCAAAAAAAGGAAGCCAATCTGGTGGTCCCCTGCCATAAACAAACTCTACAACAGAAGAAAGAAACTGTTGCAAAAAAGAGTAAAATCCCATGATTGGAGAAACTCCCTGGTCAGCTTCAGTAAGAAGCTGAGATCCTTCATAAAATCCTCCAAAGCTGGTTATTAAAACAAAATCGCCGCTGACTCTAAAGACAACCACAAAGCATTCTATAGCTATGTCAAGAATCTCAATGGTAACACTCAGATCTGCTCTGAGTTACAGCACAATGGCACTAAATATACAGAACCAATGGATATTGCCATCATCCTGGCAGATAGATTCAGTGCTAACTTTACCCCTCTGTCATCCCCTAAAGGGCCCATCTCTATACACGAAGAATGCAAAGTTCCTGTAATCATGGCTGCACAGGTAAAAAAACACACTATCCAAAGCCAAGAACACAGCATCCATGGGACCTGACAACATCCCAGGCTGTGTTCTACATGAACTACAGAATGAACTGGCACCCCACCTAAGTACCATGTTCAATCATAGCCTCACCTCAGGCTATGTGCCCACTGAATGGCGCACAGCGACAGTTATCCCACTCCACAAAGGGGGAGCCACCACAGACCCCAGAAACTACCGCCCAATTAGCCTAACGATCCTGGTCTGCAAGGCTATGGAGCGTATCATCATGGAACTTATAAACAATGACATTGATAATCTCCAAACTCAGGACCCCACCCAGTTCGGGTTTGTAAAAGGCAGATCATGTCTCCTAAACCTGATAGACTTCTTTGAAGCAGTCATCAAAGCCGTAGATGAGGGTAAGGTGGTTCACACAGCCTATCTAGATCTCGCTAAGGCTTTTGACACCATCCCCCACTCTGGAATTATAGATAAACTCACTAAACTATAAATCCCTATGTCACAAGATGGGTTGCCAACTGGCTCACTGACAGAACCCACACTGTGAAAGTAGCAGACTCCAAATCCAGCTTCAGACCAGTGACAAGTGGAGTACCAGAGGGTTCAGTCCTGGGTCCTCTCCTGTTTGGTATCTACTTCTGAAGTACAGGCCAACACAGAAGGTCTTTGGCTAACGAAGTTCGCAGATGGCTGCAAACTAAGAGCCATAATCAAAACTCCAAAAGATGTGGACATCCTACAAAAGGGCCTTGCTGAGACAGATGCCTGGTGTCAAAGCCATGGCCTCAAGCTCAATGCCAAAAAGTGCATTGTCATTCCTTTTGGTAAAAACTCAGTACCCATGAACTACCACATAGGTGGTAGTCTACTTAACACCGAAAGTGTGATAAGAGACCTTGGGACACAGGTGGACAGTAGTCTCTCCTTTGATAATCACATCACCACAGTAGTCAGGAAATCCTTCTATGTGGCACACCTCATCACAAAAGGTTTCTCATCCAGGAAAAAAGAGGTCATTGTTCCCCTCTACTCGTCACTCATTAGACCCATTATAGAGTACAATGCCCCTTTTGGTATGTACCTCACAAGACATCTACAACAACTGGAAAGGCCACAGAAATACCTCACAAAGAGGATTACCGGCCTCAAAGAGATGCCCTATGCAGACTGTCTCAAAAAACTGCAGCTTTACTCCGTTGCATATCGCCTACTCAGAGGCGAACTCTGCCTAACATACAAAGCTATGTCAAACCCAGAACATTTAGACATGCTCCACTTAAAGAAATCCCAATCCCTATGAGCTACACGCTCTAGGGACCTAAACCTCGTCACCACAATAAACATAACATGATGGAGGGATAGATTCCTGTCCCAGAGACTTCCCATACTCTGGAACAAACTACCTATCTATATCAAACAAAGCTCCTCATTAGCACTGTTCTAGAAAAATCTTGATGATTGGATGGGAGATAGGAAATTCACCCCGGGGATTATTTCTGTGGCTCTGCTCGACAGTGGCACAGGAAGATAATTTTCTTGGGTGGCGAAAGCCAGGGTACCTTTGGCTAGGCTTATATAGGCCCTAGGGCCAATAGCCTAGTACCTACCTATGAACCTAGGAACCTAAAAAGAATACAGGGAGTGAACACAATGTACTAGGCTGATCGAATCTAAGCCCTGTCTCTTTACATGGTATCATACAGACTTCTGAGAGGTGATTTCTGCCTGGCATACCGGTCATCCCTGGACCCTGTTTTGATGAATCTTTTGGACATCTGCAAAACATCAGAAATGCTTGGAATACTAGATTAAAATACCTAAATTTTTCTTGCAACATAAATAGGATATCCTACCTGGTATTAGTATTGTAACATCTAATATTTTAATTTCTTTGTTTCCTATCAAAATACCTGTACCTGAGCAGTCTTCATTTCCTACAGGGCATATACTTTCTTCATATTTTCCCCCTTTCTATGATCTGTATTCTTCTTGTTAGTTGATCAATTTCATGACACAAGACTGATGGTATAGCCTTTAGATTTGAAACATTAGAAATATCAAGATGAAATCAATTATCTGGTGCCAGTCCTTCAAGATTTGCTTTCAAACTACACAAAAGTACATGGAAAATCAGAGAGCCTCTTTAGCATATTGTCTCACTGTGTAGTGCTACCAGTCTCTTAATGACAGTACCATGTACTATATGCCCATTACTTCCGAACCAGTACATTGTTTTTTAGAACCAAAAAATCTCCCAGCAATATCAGGAAGTCACTGCCAGTATCTCTGGTTTGGCTCTCGGCGATAATCAAGTGGTCAGAAAGAAGGAGATACAGTGTTCCAACATCTCTAATGGAGCAGTCGGTGGATTGAGACCAGACAGAACTTCACCATAAGTGACTGTTGGTGAAGAAATCACTAGGACAGCAAAAGAGCACAATCTTTATGGAGTGCTCCATGAGGAATGAAACAATTTTCCTATCAACGATAAGACCACCACTACATTTTTTTTGAGATCAATGACTGGTGCAGAAAAGCGAATTTGCCTATAAGTGATAATTCAATAAAAGTGAAAAAAAAAAAGAGTCTTGTTTTAACCCCAATGCAGAAATGCTCTGTACAGATCAAGTTACTAATTCTAATGACTACAGTCTTAATGATTTTATTATGCTACTGGACAAAAAATATATAAATTTACGTAGCTTACAATTAGATAATGCAACTAGCACTATTAGAACTATCATATCAAAGTTAAGAGAGTGCCTAAGGGTCTGAGGATTTATAAATTTCCGAATGGGACAGTTGAGGGGTTGTCTATGCATGAAGAACTTTTAAAGATGTTGAACAGACACGGTATTGAACTCATGAAATTATTAGTTAAAGACAATACTAAGGTTATCGACCTAGATACGAATGAGCTAAAAGACTTGGACAGAAAAATTAAGCAAGTTTTATTGTTCAGACATTATCCTGAATTTTACAGCTCTATTTTTCGTAAGGTTAATAGGTACTGAGAAATGATCAAAAATAAAAAAGAAAATATGATTCTGAGGGATATCAGAGAATATGAAAACAACACTGCATACGTATTACCTAAAGTGGCTCACAAAAATAAAAACAAGTTTCAGACACATTTTAATAATGACAATACTAATACAAATGATGCTTTTGAAAATGATGATCCAATTGCAGGTGGTGAAAGTTCCTGTTTAAACTTTAGTGGCCCTTTAGTGTACTCTCCCCACTCCGCAGGTCAGCCCACCTTGCAAGTTGAGAACCAGTGAGTTATTTTCCACAAGAATAGTGTGGGCAAGAGATGAAGAAAAGCATGCGAACTCCTGCAAAATGGAACAGAAGGACGAGGAAGGCAAACTATCAAAGGGAAATGGGGGACCTTCCCAGGAGAGAACCATGCTAGGACTGATTCACACACTAGATCACATAACTGGTAACATTGAAGTGAAACTTCTTATGGGATGGTGTGAGAGCTTGGAGTGTAACGGAAAAATGAAACAGAAGTATGTAAGTCAAACTCCTCCCTTAAGGGTGGAGCTTGATTTCCGTACTTTTACTTCAGCTTTTCAAACACACACACAATGAAGAGTTAGAGCAAGAGAGCGATATCACACACACACACACACACACACACACACACACACACACACACACACACACACACACACACACACACACACACACACACACACACACACACACTGACAGTGAAGAGTGAGAGTGAGTGAGCAATCCCCCCTACACACACTCAAAAAGAGGGACAGGAGACAGAAGATCAAGAGAGAGTGAAAGCAATCTTGTGTGAGTAAATGCATGTATGAAAGTAGAAGACATGATGTGTGTGAGAGATTGAGAGAGAGAGTGAGAGCAACAGAAAAACAAGAATTAGGGAATGCCTGGGTGGGGTGATAAACTAGAAATCACAGACACATCTGTAAAGTGCCGCAATGGCATTAACATTACTACAGAGAACAGGGATGGGGTGGGAAGAACCACCAGACACCAGGGAATGGTTTAAGAGCAGTAATAGCACCAACATTACTATGTGGCTGGGAAAACAGAGGGAACCACTGGACACCAGGGATTGCTTTAAGTGTTGTGGTGGTGATGAAATTACTATGGGGATCAGGGAATGGGGAGGATGCACTAGACTAACAGGGCTTATATTAATTCCCATGATGGCACCAGTTGCTACAGGGATTGTGGAGGTGAAGGCCATGAGGTAAACCACCAGGGCTTAATTTAAGTGCCATGATAGCACCAACAATGCTACGGAGTTCAAGGGGGTTGTGAGGCACCAGGGATAAAGTGAAGTGCAGTAGTGTCACAGATATCATAAGGAGGATCACAGAGTGGGCAGATACATTAGACACAAGGGATGAACCTGTTAAATGCGGTACCGGTGCCAGCATCATGATGGGGATGTGGGGTGGGGGATACATGACATCACCAGGGCCTACTATATATGTACCATAATAATACTGAACTATTATGGGCTGGGGAGCCATGGCAGGAAAGATACAGAAGGGACAGATCCAGGGACTGTGGTATGTGTGTGTATTTATGTGTGTTTCTATTTGTGTGTTTGAGAGAGAGAGTGACTGTGGGAAAGCCATGAGAGACAGTGAGAGGGATATTCTGTGAGTGAATGTGTGTATGAAAGCAGAAAAGACTGTGTGTGTGAGAGAGATCAAGACAGTGAGAGCAATCCAACAAGACTGTGCATGTGACAGACTATGAAGAGTGAAAGCAGGAAATCCCCTGGCAGAAGTGAAGAGGTTTGCGCATACCTCTTAACCTCGTACATCAAGAAATCTGGTATTTATACTTCCTTGCAGAAGTTTCACTTCTAACGTGCATGTCAACCATGCACATATTTTTTATTCATCCTAAGAATGCTTTTTAATATTTTCATTTACAGTAGTGTGGACATCACTGACTCTCACTTTAAAATTTTTCAGAAGGGTTTAACCTTTGTCTCTTCTGTTAGATTCGACTTGGATTGCTTAACTGAACTTAGGCTTTTTACAAGAAAATTTATCATAGCTGTGTACACACGCAATAATGAACTTACGAGAAAGAAGGACAATATTTACAAGAAGAGTATGCTTAATCATCCTTCACACCCATTAGTGCATATGTTTGATCAAAAATGTTCGACAAATTTCAAACACGACCATTTCAGCTTTAATAACTTAATCAAAGAGGAGAAAGATATTTGGAAACAGCTCACAACTGACAAATCTGTGAGAGTCATGAAATCAGATAAAGGAGGAGAACCATGAAATAAATACTTCACAAAACCAGTGTGCCATGCAATCACAGCCCTTAAGGTAAAATAACATACCCAACATACTAGTAATAGGTGACTCTATAGTCAGGCACACTGATGTCCCACTCACTAGGCTGAATAAGGAGAAGGTTACTGTTAGCTGCCTGTCAGGTGCCAGGATCCGCCACATAACACAAGCACTCAGGTCACTACAGAACAAGTACAAATATGACTCTGTCATTGTCCATGTTGGTGTGAGTGACCTGAGCCATAGCTCTCTGGACTACATGAAAAGAGACATGGAAGAGCTCTCTGATCACATAGCCCAGGCCGGTATGACCCTGACCCTGAGTAGCATCCTGCCCTCACCAAGAATGATACAACAGTATAAAGAAATAATTTTCAATTTCAACAATTGGCTAAGTTTCTGGTGTCATTCAAAGGGGATCCAGTGTCTGTCTGCCTGGGATGACATGCTCGACAAGCCACGCTGCTTCGCTAGAGACGTCTTGCACCTGTCACTCTTAGGCTTTCGAATACTGGCCAGAGCTCTTGCCACCACCATAGTGCCTTTTTTAGGCAAGGCTCAAAAGACAAACCCACCGCTGTAAATAGCACAAGTAACAAAAAAGGTAAAGGGTAATGCTACTCAATACCAGGAGTCTGAACCTCAAAATGCACGCACTCGAGGCACTCCTCAGTATGGAAAAAATTGATATATGTGCAGTAACAGAAACCTGGTCTAAGGCTCCAGAGAGCACCCCAGCACTACCAGGCTACAACTCATACCATACATTTCGGCCACAGAACCCAAACCGAAATACAAAAGGTGGGGGCATATCCATATTCATTAAGGATACCTACACCTCCTGGTTAGTGGCACAGCACAATGCTTCAGAGATCATCCACTTGCAACTAACAATGGGCAAAACTGAAATTCAAATTGTAGTTTGCTACAGATCACCCATCATTTCCCAGGACCCCCATTCCACGTTTCTGGAAACACTGGGAAACATAAAGGTCCTACCAGACACCCTAATATTGGGTGATTTCAATTACCCAAACATTAACTGGGAGAACTACTCAAGTACTAACTCCCTTGCCCAACATTTCCTAGAATTTATAAACTCAAACGCCCTGGTTCAACTGGCCAACACTCCCACCAGAGGTGACAACATATTGGACCTGGTTATCACCAACATGGGCGACCAGTGTTCCACACTGGAGGTCAACACCTCGCTGGTTAGATCTGACCAGAAACAAATCACTTTGGATATCCACATTCCGTCCCCACCCCCGGACAAGAAAACCACCGTGAAAAACATTTCAAAAGCAAACTTCACATTACTTAAGACCGAGGTGGAAAGTTTCAAAGCCCCCATGCTGAAGGATAATGCTGTCCAAGCTGCAAAATCCTTTACTAATGCATTCTACAGGCACCTACAAGAATTCATGAATCATGCCATCCCAAGCAAAACCAAGACTCACTCCTCCAAGAAATGGAAACCAGTCTGATGGACTCCTGCCATAAACAAGCTATACAAAAGAAGGAGGAAATTAGTACAGAAAAGAGTAAAATCCCAAGAAGGGAAGACATCCCTGATCAGTATCAGCAAAAAACTATGATCCCTCATAAAATCATCCAAAGCGAGCTTTGAAAGAAAAATTGCCAAGGGCTCCAAAGATAACCACAAGGCATTCTTTAGCTATGTCAAGAATCTAAGTGGCAATGCTCATATCTGCTTGGAGTTAGTGCAGAATGGCACAAAATACACTGAACTGACCGATAACACCAACATCCTGGCAGACAGGTTCAGTGCAAACTTCACCCCCCTCTCACCCTCAAGAGGGCCCATAACCATACCAGAAGAATGTAGAGTCCCTGAAATCACAGACACTCAGGTTAAAACAGCCCTCCCCAAAGCCAAAAACACAGCATAAATGGGACCGGACGGTGTCCCAGGCTGCGTCCTAGATGAGCTCAAAGACGAATTAACCCCTCACCTAAACACACTGTTCAAACTCAGCCTCTCCACAGGCTATGTACCCATAGAGTGGCGCACAGCAGCAGTTATTCCGCTCCACAAAGGTGGAGCCACAACAGACCCCAGGAACTATCGTGATATAAACCTGACTAGCTTGGTCTGCAAGGCTATGGCGTGCATTATCATGGAACTCATTAACAGAGACATTGGGAACCTCCAAACACTGGACCCTACCCAGTTCGGCTTTGTTAAGGGCAGATCATGCCTCCTAAACTGGGTGGATTTCTTTGAGACAGTTACCAAGGCTATAGATGAGGGAAAGGTGGTACACACAGCCTACCTAGACCTCGCAAAGGCCTTCAACACCATTCCCCACTCAGGTATTATAGACAAGCTCATCAGCCTGAACATAAACCCCTACGTCACAAGATGGGTTGCCAACTAGCTCACAGACAGAACCCACATGGTGAGAGTTGCGGGAGCTAGGTCCGACTCTAAATTGGTTACAAGTGGAGTTCCCCAGGGCTCAGTCCTAGGACCCCTCCTGTTCGGCATATACTTCTCAGAGGTACAGGCAAGCACAGGAGGACTATGGCTGACCAAGTTCGCAGACGACTGCAAACTAGGGGCTATAATTGACTCTCCGGCTGACACAGACATTCTCCAAAAGGGTCTCACTGAGACGGATACCTGGTGTCAAAATCATGGCCTCAAGCTAAATGCCAAAAAGTGCATAGTCATCCCCTTTGGAAAAAACAAAGTACCCACAAACTACCACATAGGTGATAGTCCCCTAAATACGGAAGACGTAATAAGGGATCTGGGGACCCAAGTAAATAATAATCTCACCTTTGATAATCACATTGCCAAAGTGATTAGAAAATCCTTCTATGTAGCCCACCTAATCACAAAAGGGTTCACATCCAGATCAAAAGAGGTCATTGTGCCCCTCTACTCATCACTCATCAGACCCACCATAGAGTACAATGCCCCATTTGGGATGTATCTGACAAGACACCTGCAACAGCTGGAAACTCCACAGATGTACCTCACCAAGAGGATCCCTGACCTCAAACAGGTGCCCTATGCAGCTCGACTGAAGAAATTACAGCTGTACTCAGTTGCATACCGCCTACTCAGAGGTGATCTCTGCCTGACATACAAGGCCATGTCCAACCCAGAATTGATGGACATGCTCCACCTAAAGAAAACCTTGTCCCCGTGAGCCACACGCTCTAGGGATCAAAACCTCACCACAACAATAAATAGGACGTGCTGGAGGGATAGATTCCTGTCCCAGATACTACCCATGCTTTGGAACAAGATCCCAATCTACATTAGGCAGAGCTCCTCACTAACACTCTTCAAAAGAAATCTTGACGAGTGGATGGGAAACAGAAAGTTTACCCCGGGGGTCACTTCAGTGACTCTGCTGGACAGAGGCACAGGGAACTAATCTAAGGGGGTGGCAAAAGCCAACACATTCTGGCTAGGCTTATAAATGCCTATGGGCAGATAGCCTAGTACCTACCTATGAACCTATGAAACTATGAATCGTCCTTATGAACTCCTAACAATATTCCAGCAAAATGTTTGATATACTATTTGACTCAGACAAATACACGCCTGTGTCTCAGAACACCATTCGGACTAGTTTCAAGGGTATTGATTTACTTTTGGATGATTTACTCTTACAGGGAGTAATTTCCCCTACTGAATACAAGTTTTTAGTTTGTGAAAAACCTTTTACGCCACAATTTTTGGGATCCCAAAGATCCACAGGAGCATTCAGGACCCACCTTTGAGACTGATTGTTGCTGCTCAAGGGTTAAAAACCTATCCTCTATCAGCATTCATAGATTGAAAATTGAAAAACTACATTACTAAATTTCCTCATTTGATTAACGACTCTTGAGATTTTCTCAGTAGATTAAAACAAGACTTGTTTACTCATGACATAAATTTTGTTACCACTGATGTTATAGATTTATTTTCTGTCACCTCGCTTCAAACAGGTTTGGACTACTTTTCTGATATTGTATCATGTCTAGGGTTTTTAAAAATACCGAGGTTCATTTAATAGAACTAATGGATAAGGTACTCAAAAACAACTTTATATACTTTGAGTAGAACACTTCAAACAATGCAAGGGTGTGGCCATGGAGGCTGTATGTGCCTCCACATATGCTAACTTAGTTATGCTCTTTTGGGTGGACAATTTTGTTTTTAACTCAAGGTTTTGGGATTACTGGGACTTGTATATTGGCTTTTTGGATGACATTTTCATTCTATGGAAGGGTTCCCATGAAATGCTTAATGAATTTATGAGTTATTTAAACTCAACCTTAGAATTTTTGAAATTTATCCATCACAGCTCCTTTGAACAGATCAATTATTTAGATGTCCAAATTAGTAAAAATAATGATCACAGTGGATTCAATTCTTACATTTACAGAAAACCCACATTCTCAAATTCATACATATGCTGCAATAGTTGTGATTCTCTTCATCAAAAGAAAGGGTTGGTCAAAGGTCAGTTTGTGAGGCTAGCTAGGATGGTGTCTGATGACTGTGAACATGAGATCCAAGCGGATATTTTGACCAAAATGTTCTTAGAGAGAGGTTACCGGAATAATTTGGTTAATGATTTAAGGGGTAAGGTTTTGAGAGGTAGACATAGTAAATATAAAGTTGTACTAGGAAGAGAACCCGTCAGTATTAGTGATTCTGGTGTAGCAACCAATGGCCAGAGTAATAACCATTCCTTCAACTCAGCCTTTTTGTTGAAATACTTTTATGATTTTCAGAACATAAAGAATATATTACACAAGAAATGGAAAATGTTCACCTTTGATCCAGACATTGTAGGAATTTTAGGTAGCACCCCGCAAGTTGTATTCAAGAGGAGTTTCAACCTCAAAAATAGCTTGACCAAACAGCGATGGTAGAGCAAGCTTGAAATACCAAAACCAAAGACAAAAGGCTTGCTTGGAAAGTCAAACAAAGGACTGAAACCTGGTAAAACTCTTTTATTCAAAGCGAGTATAAGGCGACATCCAATAACTCAAAAGGACTGACCATTCACAAAAGCATAAACGCCAAAAAAATTGAATACGTTTTCGACCCTAATACACCAAGGTCTTCTTCAGAAAAACTGAATGTCATCAATAAAGTGCCTTTTATGCAGGATCAATCAATTAAAACCATCAATTAACCAATGAAAATCCATACATAATTAAAAAATGTACAGCTATTAAAAACAAGTAAAATCTTCTCTAGTGATAAAAAACATGTAATGCATTCCATAAAGAAATAAAAAACAATTAAACCATGTTTAATGTATGAGAAAAACAATGAATAAAAATTAATATTCAGAATGTAAAAATGACATTTCCTTATGTTTAAACCATATTACTTTAATGCTACTAAATATTGTATAACTGTGCCCCCTTGTGGTAACAATGAAAAACTTCATAATTTAGCTGCCCTGAGCTTAAGCACTGAGGAGATAGAAAGTGTATCATTGAGACCTGGGGATTTAGTGGAGTCCAGAACAATTTGCCAAAAAAGTTCTTCGTACTCTAACTTGGCTTCCCAGATATCACCCCTGATCTCTTTAGGGACAATTTCCAAGACAAAAAAGGAAAAAGACGCTTGAGGGCATTTTAAAGTGTGTCTAGACAATGCATTTTTTTTTGTATTGTCTCCTAATTTCATATAAATGCTCATAAATACGTTTTTTCAACTTTCTTTCAGTTTTCCCCAACTAATTATGAAGTTTTTCATTGTTAGCTTTATGTTATTTTGTGTGGTGGGTATTGCTGGTTTGCATCTAATTCCAGTCAGGGATGTAGCTAGGATTTTCAAATTTGTACTCACAGCTCTCAAACTGCTACCCCCCTCCCCAGCCAAGCTACGGCCATTCTTGTAATTCACGGTTCGCTCTTTTAGTATCAATGAAGAAGCATTCACTGTAATGCCTATTCAGTAATATGATATAGATTCACTCAAACTCAGTTCCTTGAATTGAAAATGAACCTGAAAGTCAGCTCTTTGAAAAATGCAGCATGGTAGTTGGGGTAGAGGATTCATGCTTTTGTTTTCTGTAACTAAGGTACAGGTTTTGAGCTTGAGTAAATTACTAACCACCTGCTACCCCTAACTAGGGTGTTTCATTCACACACACACCCCACCTACTTCTTAGTGCAAGAAATATGGACAAAGCCTAAAATAAACAGGGACAGATATTAAATAATGCTCTCGTGAACTTAGAAAGTTGCTAGAATAACAGGATTTATGCTAGTATGAGAAAGTTGCTAGAATAACAGGATTTGTGCTAGCATGAATTTTGCTAAAGGGCATGAAGTCTGAAACTCAAATGCGTCATTATTTAGTAACTTCAGCCTTCAATGATTTTCTAGAAAATCACAAAATTTATGAGGAACAGACAAAAAATATGGGGCAGAAATCTGGACATTCTGCAAAATTCGGACAGTTGAGAGGTATGCTACCTACCACACACACACACACACACACACACACACACACACACACACACACACACACACACATACCTCTCAACCTCTTAGAGCAACAAACCCATAAATAAAACTGAGGCAAAGGCCCAAAAATAAAGGCTTTTTTTTTAAATATTGCCCTTATAAATTTAGAAAGATAATAGAATAGTAGTAGGTCTTGCATTAGTACGGATTTTCTGAAAGGTATGAAATCTGAAACTCAAATGTCTGTCATTATTTTCTAACTTCAGTCTTTAATGATTTGCCACTAATTTGCCAGAAAACCACAATTGTATGAAAAACGGACCAAAAATGTGATGCAAAAATATAAAATTGCCAGACAATACAGCTGGGAACCTGTCAAAGAAGGGACACCATTTTAATATGAGCACTGTTAACTTGAGCAGCTGACAAAATTAGAGAATCTACATGCATTTCTGAAATAGAAGTAATGTATAACTCTGATCATTAGTTATTTATAATTGTAAAGCCTCCACGTTTTCTTCCAAAATTGCTATTTTGTGGAGGGATTATTAGGGGGGAGCAACATTTTGAGTCAAAATTGTGAACAGTTGAGAGGTTTGGATATTCCTAATTCTATAAAGCAATTTATCTGCACATACCTCTCAACCTCTTAATGCAGGAAATCTGGACAAGGCCAAATATATTGGGGGAACATACAAACAGTACTAAAAATTGATCTTGTATAAACTTAAGACAGTTGATAGTATAACAGGTCTTGCTTTAGCATGCATTTTTCTGAAGGTTATGACTTCTGAAACTTAATGTCTGTCATTATTTAGTGACTTCATTCCTAAATGATTTGCCAGAAAAGTTTTATTTTGCATTTTACAGCACGGTCACCAATAAATATCTGCTAAACAAAGCAATGCAGTCTCACAATGAAACTAGACTTGGCATTAAAACTTCTCTGCCCTTGAAACTCACATTCATTGAAACAGCATTGAAACCCACATTCAAAGAAAATACATTTTGCCAGTGGCAGATAAAGATTAACTCTGTGCTGTTTTCAAATCATAGGCCCCCTTGCACATGGAACATACACTTGCTCTATACTACACCTTCCTGATTGTATTAAAATATATTCCTTGTACAATACAGTATAGTTGTTAGACAGCATTTTAAAATTATTGTTTTGAACATTTTTCCAGTAAACAATGAAACAAAATGCATGCACCAATAATGACAAAACAGCCCAATTCAGAACATTTCCATCATAAAAGTCTACTCAAACTTTTACAGTCCACCAGTATCAGTAAATATGCACAACCTCTGAACTAGTAAAAGCCATCTACGCAATTCCACATTAAAGAAATCTGTAACTAATGAAGAAGTTGCTGATAGCAAACAACTTTATATTTCATTGTTTCATCTACAAATAAAGTGCCTGTTGCCCTTGAAGAATAAATTGCCTATGTTGAATTAAAAAAAGTGATACACTAGTAATATTGCAATAGGGAATGGATGGCAAACTGATAACAGGTTCATAGTTACTACTAGATATCTTCGACAAAAAGGACTACAGCATCCACCCCCCCCCTTTACAACACAGTACAGTATCAGCAATGCAACTACCTACTGTGGGAGAAGAACCCACAGCTTTCTGCATCAAAAGCAAGCAAACTACCTGTTGTTAACAATATAAGCAGACTCACTATAAGCAGCACTAAACTTTAGTTCCCCTGCAGCTCTCAGCTCCTTGTAAAATGTACTCGACACTCAGCTGTATCTATGAACTTTGCAGCACAAGAAATCTGGAAAAAGCCAACATTTATTGGGGGGGGGGGGCAAAAGCCCAAAAACCAGAGACACATTTTAAACATTGCTTGTATAATTTTGGAAAGTTGCTAGAATAAAATGCGGTGTTATCACCATGCATGTCTTGAACCCAGAACCATATGCACTACAGTCAGTGCAACATACCACTATGCTAAATCAGCAGTTTGACAAATGGCTATTAGATAGCTCTCAACCTCTTAGCACAATAAACCTGGACAAACAAAGGCAATAATGAGGGAATACAACTTCAGTTCTCACTTCTCACCACAACTGGGGAATGCAACTTCATTTCTCACTTCTCACCACAACTGGGGAATACAACTTCAGTTCTCACTTCTCACCACAACTGGGGAATACAACTTCAGTTCTCACTTCTCACCACAACTGGGGAATACAACTTCAGTTCTTACTTCTCATCACAACTGAGGAATACAACTCCAGTTCTCACTTCTCACCACAACTGGGGAATACAACTTCAGTACTCACTTCTCACCACAACTGGGGAATACAACTTCAGTTCTCACTTCTCACCACAACTGGGGAATACAACTTCAGTTCTCACTTCTCACCACAACTGGGGAATATAACTTCAGTTCTCACTTCTCACCACAACTGGGGAATACAACTCCAGTTCTCACTCCTCACCACAACTGGGGAATACAACTTCAGTTCTCACTCCTCACCACAACTGGGGAATACAACTTCAGTTCTCACTTCTCACCACAATTGGGGAATACAACTTCAGTTCTCACTCCTCACCACAACTGGGGAATACAACTTCAGTTCTCACTTCTCACCACAACTGGGGAATACAACTTCAGTTCTCACTTCTCACCACAACTGGGGAATACAACTTCAGTTCTCACCATAGCTCACAACTGTTAGAAATAAACATCTGAACAAAGTTCAGAAATGGTGGTGGTTAGGGACTTTAGGCACTTCTTACCCTGAAGCAAATTACAGGGTTTGAGCCTGAACACCTATTGTGTTATGTGGGGACACACACAAATTTCCCGATCTGTTTCATACATACTCTTCTTACTTGATTGCTCCATACTTTCCTGATCCGTTTCCCGCTCGCACTCCTATCTGTTAACGATTGCTCTGTACCCATACAAGCTAATTTCCCGCTTGCAGCCAGCCGGACATGACGTCAGCTCCCATTCGCCTTCACCACAACACCAAGCAAGCATCCTTAAAGAGCCAACGCTTTTTTTTTTTTTTTTTTTTTTTTTTAGTTAAAAAGCTACCCCCCTTCTAAATAAGTTGTACTGAAATCAGTACAGTGCGTATGCCTCCCGACATCCCTGATTCCAGTTTTAGTTTAGCTTTGTTGCAACAGATTTCTTCAAAACTAGACAATGGTTGGGTGTTTCTTTTTCATGAAGTGGGTGGCTTTTTGTTTGCAATTGTGTGATGGTGGAGTTAATGTGTATAAATAAAAAGGTTATGGTGGCAATGCCCCCCTCAAGTGGGCTGCAGAATGACTTATCAAATGCAAGCAGTTTCTTTAACTGCAGATTTCTGCCTTGTGATGTTCAATATTTTGATTTTGAAGATAATGAATTTACTTAATTTTGTTTAAATTAAATGGAGTAGAATCTCGTTTCTAGGAGACCGGTGAGAGTTCCATTTCAAGTTCTGACATAGCTTCAATCCAGAATATTTCTTCAGTCATCTCTGTGGATGTCTCTTTGCACATCTCCCTGGACAGCTCTGTAGATACCTCTGTGATCTTTATTGTGGACAAAGCCTGTTTGCCTTTCACTGTCAGAGATATTCTTGTTTTGGACAAATGTATGCTTCTTTTCAGCACTTTTCCATTTGAAGTTTTCACAGACATCAAACTTGGCTGCATAGGTCTCAACCTCTTAAGAGGTCAATGTGGGACACAGACCTTAATGTGTGACAAATGGTCAAAATGTGGAACACCCTATTTTCACACAGCGCGAAACGTGCCATTGCCATGGATCATGGCTTAGACTTGCATTTCACATTCACCACTTTAGATGTGCTCTACCCCTGTCCTACCGCCAGGTCTGGGCCTGGCAAAGGTTTCTAAAAGGGTACTTAAAAGCAGGACCCTCTACTTTGACAAGAATGTGTCGTTTAAGACATCATGTCTTGGAACAGTAAAGACCAAAAGAATGCAAGATCTCATATCTTTAACCATGAAAAATAAAAACACACTAAGCAGAAGGAAACATACATACCCCAACATTTGTAAACCCTCACATTCATGCCAGTATTACTACAGCGTTGTGTACTTTGAAACCGATTTTTTGCCATTAGTGTGCCATTTGGATTTTAAGGTGGGGTCCCTACCCTAAAATCCAAATAGCATGCTAATGGCAAAAAATCTGATCCAAAGTACATAAAGGCTGTAGTGATACTGGCATGAATGTGTTTAGTTTCCAGTTGTGGAAATACCACTGAAAAAATGCCACCGAGTAAAGAAAGCAAAGCAGAGTGAAGGACAAAACCAGACTTGACAAAAATACTGCTATAAACCTGAGCCATTGACAAGAGAATTCAAAATAAAAATGTTTCTGAATTAGAAGTTAGAATTAAAAAATTAGAACTTAATTAGAAAAATTGCCGATTTTCTAACATGTCAATCAGCAGCACAATACTGTCACTTCAGTATTTTCCTTGAGCAGTTCAGCATCTTGCCATTATGAAAAGACACTAAAGTTACACTAAAGTTCTACTAGAAAACAAAACTCGATACTTTAAAGCATCCCATTGCTACAAAGATGCTCACTTTTGACATCCATCCACATACCTCTCGACCTTTTAGTGCAAGAAATCTGGACAAAGCCCAACATAATGTAAGCAGCACAACAAAAAGACACTAAACATTGCTCTTATAAACTGAGAAAGTTCTAGAACATGATCTGTGTTGGCAATTACTGTCAGAGACATACTAGGGGGACAAACAGCACAAAAATAGAGACACTAAATATTGGTCTTATAATATTTAGCCTATGCCTTGAAAAAAATAAAGGTGTAATCTCAGTTCAAAACAAATATTCATCTCTAGAACCGTACGTGTTACTTGAAAACTGTAAATGGAATGGAAAACTATTCAACACAAAATAATCTTTGCAAAGGCTGCATTCATTTCATTCCTGGTCTTAAACTAGATTTTATAAGTCAAAATAAACACAGCTTCTGATCTCAGCAGCCATTCATGCAACACATACTGCCAGCAGCATTTTCTTCATATACTTGTGAGGTTTCATATGAGGCTAAGTAGTTATATCAACGTCACTTGGTTTTAGAGATATTTACAGAAATATGCCCAGTATTATTATACATATAAATAGTACAAATAATATTAAATATTTTTAGCATCACTAAATAGAGGTCAAATATCACATCAGCTTTAAAACAAAATCTCCAATTACCCTGTATTCAGCATGGTTTTGGAATTCTTAAAACAAATATGACCAAGCAATATTTGATGTCCAGTGGCATCAGTAAGCTTTAACTACAGAGATACCTAGGCTGTCATAATTATATACATAACACAATCAGTTAATATTTCAATGTATTCACTTTTCTTTTTGCTCACTCTTGCTCTGGACTTTTAATGGAAACAGTGACAAAGAACGTTTAGTGGAAACAGTTAAAAAAACTTTTAGTTTAACCCCTCAAATTATATAATGCATGTTGTATGCAGACAATCTTCTTTAAAAAACAATTAATTTAAATATCTGCAAAACAATTCAGCTACTGAATCCTTTCTGAATGCCCTGGCCACAGCTGCATTTATAAAAAAACACTTACCTCTACCAACTTGTCCCCAGCAGCTCAATACAATCCACAGACTCCATACAGTACACGAAAATCAGCCCAGGTTGTCTAGCAGGCAGGCAGGCAGCAAAACAAACCTCAGACTTGACACTCTTGATCCTCCTAGAACCACCAAAGCAATGGTTATATCCCTGAAGTCCCTTCAGCTGCTGATTCTTTTTCTGGCGCTCGAGTCCTGACCCCCGATGTCTTCAATCCCTAGCCACACTTATTCCTTATTCCCGGTCTTCCGCTGTTGTTGTTGGAAGATCACTGCTTCCTGGAAGCCTTTTTCAAGACATTATTTTGGCGTGATAAGGCTTCCCTGAACATGATTGGCCTATGCATTGGTTTATGTGCTGTGATGCTGATTGCCAGTAATTGCGGTACACAAACCAATCAGAATGTGTGTAGCGGAGCCACTGCTGTTCAATGCGGAACAGCGGAACAGTGGCTTTGCTCGTCGTTAAATGCGGAGCGTTCCGCATAATCAGGAGCACTTGGATGCTCAGCTTGGCTGTTCATGCTTCCTCAAAACAACCAGATTAGATTGTCTCTCATGACAGCTATACTGCACTTTCACCTTATCTTCTTCCTTTAGACAAGAAAAATGATTTGCCCGTTTACAGCACTGTCTCAACTGTTTCTGTCTCAGTCCTCATGAACAGGATTTTCATTCTTATGAGTTAACAGAGAAATAAATGCAGGAATCCTTCTTTTTCTGTATGATTACTAGCTGAGTAGATAATAGAACCATTCTTTGCAGTGGTATATTCTTATAATCTTTATTCTTATAATGCTAAGTGACAGTGTGCATTACAGCTGCTGTTGTGTTGCTTTAAGGCTTCCATAGTAGTGCAGTCTGTATCTCTAAACTTGTCAATTTGAATGTATGTAATTTGGGCAGCATGCAACATAATGAAATTAGCAATAATCCAAGCATCTGTTAAACTTGGCAGTAGTATACTGTGGACCATTATCTGGCCCAGAATTATCTCATATACTGTGTCTGTAGAATATGGCTTTCAATACATTGATTCATCTTTGAGTTACAGTGACGTTTATCTTCATAAATTCTTTAAAAATGTGTAATTCTCAACATAAATCAAAATCCATTCTTTTGATAATTAAATAAATTTGTTTCAGTCTTAATCTATTGGTTACTTGGAAATTAATAAAATAACATTGCTTCTTTTGAATACTAATCTAGTATCATTACATACAGTTGAGTTTTATTTATTCTGTTTGCACAGACAATCTGGGCCTACGTAACACATTATGCATTCTTTATTCATAGTTAAACATGTCCAAGTTGTACTCAAGCATTGCCTCTATCATCCTGACTCTCAGCTAATTTGTCGCTATCAGTTTATCTACTTAAATATCAAAGTATAATACTAGTATTAGTGGCAGGATTATAACAGTGGAAATTTGGATGGCTGCTCAGGGCCTACAACTTCAGGTGGACCAATGACCAGCCTTAAAGTGTACTGCAATTTAATGATTTGATTTTAAAATGTTTTTATATGTTAAGTACTGCAAACTCATTTTAGTTAGCTTATGTGCTGAATATAACTATCACTAACAAAATAAGCATTCATTTTTAGTTTTACATAATGATAATTTAATAACACTGTTAGTATTATCTGTGTATATTTACTCACTGCACCTAGCATTCACACATATGCAGCACTGGCCATTAATGCTGACAGTGTAGTGCTACTTGGCTAGGGGTGCTTTATTTATTTTTTAAAGTGAAGAAGTGATTAGCTACTTTAAAAATAAATACATGAATGAATAAATGAATAAATAAATAAATGCATGGCCCACTGCTGTTCTGTGATTCATAGGGACAGAGAGGAAGAGAAGGCATTCAAATTGAACTGGGTTAAAAATAGTATTAGTAGGGTAATATGCATTTTTGACATGTATGGAAGCACATATGGCTCCTGCATGCATGCAGTATCATAAGTAAGTGGTACAGAGAAGTGCAGAAGCATGTGTTGTTATATTGTGGAATGTATGTGACATGTTGATGTGCAGAGTACTAAGTGATGATACCTGTGGAATAACACGCCATAGGAAACAAAGATATGCCTTACAATGTATGCTGCAACCTGTAATGGTAAACAATAGGGAAATGTATGTCATAAATGTTGTTCAATAATAACCAATAAAATATGGCTGCATTTATACAGATATACATTTGTAACAGACTGTTAAAACATGTAGTAAACATCAAATCAGCTATATAACACAACAGTATTTATTTATTTATTTTTATCATTTTGTTTACCGGGAAAAGTCCAACGTGGAACAAAACCAATTTTCAGTGGATGCCTGGGAAGAAACACTCCAGACGCATGTTTTTGTAAAAATGGAGGAAACCGGAGCACCCGGAGGAAACCCACATGAATGCAGAGAGGACTGCAGACTCCGCACAGAAAGCACCCCAGCTGAGAATTGAACTGAAAACCCTCTTGTGAGGTGACGACACAACCGCTGCCCCACTGCACCATCCACTTAACTTAATTAATGTGACAGTCTAACATGAGATGCTGTACATGTGAACAGACACACATGAAATCTATAATGTAATGACATGCTGACATCAACATTATACAAACGTACTACTACCATGGCATCAGATATGAGAAACATTGCTGTTATGCACAGTGTGTTGTGGTCAACACAGTGGTCATCATTGCCACAGATTTAGGATGATATAACAAGAGGCACACTGGTGTAACAGCTGAAGTAA
Source organism: Protopterus annectens (assembly GCF_019279795.1). Classification (NCBI taxonomy): domain Eukaryota; kingdom Metazoa; phylum Chordata; order Ceratodontiformes; family Protopteridae; genus Protopterus; species Protopterus annectens. The sequence continues at coordinate 1,856,056,815 of NC_056725.1, forward strand.
TGCTAATGTAGATGAGAACTCCCACACTGATGTGGTATGCAAATATTACCCCCCCTCAAAAAAAAAACAAAAGAAACAACATCTCTCCACATCCCTTGCTAACTATGTACACTAACTCCAAGACTGCACAGTCCATGAGGAAAGAGTGTATTCTGCACAATCCCTGGGGAAAGGGATATTCCTCTACCTGGGGATTGTCAATCTCACACACCTGTTGACTCTCTGTATAATTGTCCAAATGCAGTTTATTAAAAAATGTCAACCAAACCAATGGAACCCACATCACCAAGACATCTGCTGTGCTGTTGTAGGGCATTGAGTAAGATGCCATTCTCCTTTGGGAAGAAGTTGTCTTTTCTAAAAAAATTAATCTGCAACACTCAAGAGTGCACATGTCAGGAGTATAATGTGTGCAGCTCACTTGTCCAGGGCTTATTTGTAATCCTCATTGCTATGTCACTTATTGACAAAATACCTTGTGTTAGAAAGGATGGATGTTACACTTCATCTATCAATGTGGTCCCTATTTTCTATCAATGTAGTAACACATGTCATTATGGGCACCAAACATCAAAGGCCAATACACACTCAAAATAACACATTAGTATATAGGTTCATAGGTTCATAGGTAGGTACTAGGCTATCCACCCGAGGGCATTTATAAGCATAGCCAGAGTGTTGACTTTCGCCGCCCCACTGATTAATTAACTGATCCTCTGTCAAGCAGAGCCAATGAAGTGATCCCAGGGGTGTATTTTCTGTTACCCATCCACTCGTCAAGGTTTCTCTTGAAGAGTGTTAGTAAGGGGCTCTGCCTGATGTAATTTGGAATTTTGTTCCAAAGCATGGGGAGTCTCTGTGACAGGAATCTATCCCTCCAGCATGTTCTATTTATTGTTATGGCAAGGTTTAGCTCACTAGAGCACGTGGCTCGCAGTGACTTGGATTTCTTTAGGTGGAGCATGTCCATCAATTCTGAGTTGGACATGGCTTTGTAAGTCAGGCAGAGATCACCTCTGAGTAAGCGATATACCACTGAGTACAGCCGGAGTTTTTTCAGTCGGGCTGCATAGGACATATGTTTGAGGCCAGTAATCCTCTTGGTGAGGTACTTTTGTGATCTTTCCAGCTGTTGGAAGTGTCTTGTGAGGTACATCCCAAATGGGGCATTGTACTCTATGATGGGTCTAATGAGTAACGAGTAGAGGGGCACTATAACCTCTTTATTTCTAGATGCAAACCCTTTAGTAATTAGATGGGCCACATAGAAGGATTTCCTAACTACTTTGACAATATGATTGTCAAAGGAGAGATTACTATCTACCTGGGTCCCCAGATCTCTTATTACCTCTTCTGTATTAAGGGGGCTGCCACCTATGTGGTAATTTGTGGGTGTTTTGTTTTTCCCAAATGGGATGACTATTAATTTTTTGGCATTTAGCTTGATGCCATGACTTTGACACCAGGTGTCTGTCTCAGTAAGGCCCTTTTGGCGGATGTTCGTGTCAGCCAGAGAGTCAATTATGGCTCCCAGTTTGCAGTCATCGGTGAACTTGGTTAGCCATAGTCCTCCTGTGTTTGTCTGTACTTCTGAGAAGTATATGTTGAACAGTAGGGGGTCCCAGGACTGAGCCTTGTGGGACACCGCTTATGACTGGTTTAGAGTCGGACCTGGAGCCCACTATTCTTACCGTGTGAGTTTTGTCTGTAAGCCAGTTGGCAACCCATCTCATAACATAGGGGTTTATGTTCAGGCTGGTGAGTTTTTCTGTAATACCCGAGTGGGAAATAGTGTCGAAAGCCTTGGCGAGGTCAAGGTAGGCTGTGTGAACCACCTTTGCCTTGTCTATGGCCTTGGTGACTGTCTCGAAGAAGCCAACCAGGTTTAGTAGGCATGATCTGCCCTTAACAAAGCTGAACTGGGTTGGGTCAAGTGTTTGGAGGTTCCCAATGTCTTTGTTAATGAGTTCCATGATGATGCGCTCCATAGCCTTGCAGACCAGGCATAGTTACCAGGGTCAGTTGTGGCCCCTCCTTTGTGGAGAGGAATAACCATTGCTGTGCGCCATTCTATGGGCACATAGCCTGTGGAGAGGCTGAGGTTGAACAGTGTGCTTAGGTGGGGGGTTAGTTTGTTCTTTAGTTCGTGCAAGATGCAGCCTGGGACACCATATGGTCCTATTGACGCTGTGTTTTTGGCTTTTGAAAGGACTGTTTTCACCTGTGCGTCTGTGATTTTTGGGACACTACATTTTTCTGGTATTGTTGTGGGCCCTTTTGGAGGTGAGAGGGGGTGAAGTTTGCACTGAATCTATCTGCCAGGATGTTGGCAATATCAGTAGGTTCAGTATATTTTGTGCTATTTTGCACTAGTTCAGTGCATATCTGTGAGTTGCCAGTTAGATTCTTAACATAACTAAAGAAGGCTTTGTGGTTATCTTTTGAATCCTTGGCTATTTTTCTTTCAAAGTTAGCCTTGGATGATTTCATGAGGGACCTTAGTTTCTTACTGATACTGATCAGGGATGTCTTTCCTTCTTGGGATTTGCTTTTTTTCTGAACTAGTTTCCTCCTTCTATTGTATAGCCTGTTTATTGTTTATTCTTAGAGGAGTGAGTCTTGGTTTTGCTACGGATGGCACGATCCATGCATCCTTGTAGGTGCTTATAGAGTGCATTTGTAAAGGTTTCTGCATCTTGGGCAGTGTTATCCTTTAGCGTGGGGGCTGTGAAACTTACCACCTCTGTCTTAAGTAAGGTGAAGTTTGCTTTAGAAAAGTTTTTTACTGTGGTTTCCTTAGTTGGGGGTGGTGGTGGGTGTGGACATCCAGAGTGATTAGTTTATGGTCTGATCTAACCAGTGATGGGTTGACTTCCAGTGTGGAACACCTGTCACCCATGTTGGTGATGACCAGGTCCAATATGTTTTCACCTCTGGTAGGGGAGTTTACCAGCTGATCCAGGGCATTTGAGTTGATGAATTCCAGGAAGTGTTGGGCCTGGGAATTTGTACTCGAGTAGTTTTCCCAGTGAATGGTAGGGTAATTGAAATTGCCAAATATCAGGGTGTTTGGTAGGACCTTCATGTTTTCCAATGTCTCCAGAAAGGAGGAGTGGTGGTCTTGGTACATGGAGAGTGATCTGTAGCAGGCCACAATTTGCATTGCAGATTTGCCCGATGTTAGTTGCACATGGATGATATCAGAGGTATCATGCTGCACCACTAACCTGGAGGTGTAGGTATCCTTGATGAATATGGATTACACCCCCTCCTTTCAGTCCATGTTCTGTGGCAGAAACATGTGGTATGAGTTGTAGCCCGGTAGTGCTGGGGTGCTCTCTGGAGCCTTGAACCAGGTTTCAGTTACTGCACAGATGTCGATGTTCTCCATACTGAGGAGTGCTTCGAGCGCGTGCATTTTGAGATTTAAACTCCTGGCATTGAGTAGCATAACCCTCAGTTTTTTGTTAATTGTACTGTTTACATAGGTGGGTTTGACTTTTGAGCCTTACCTAAAAAAGGCAGTATGGGGGCAGTAAGAGCCTTGGCCAGAATTCAAAAGCCTAGGGGTGAAAAGTGCAAGCCGTCTCTTGCGAAGCAATGCGGCTTGTCGAGCATGTCATCCCAGGCTGACAGACACTGGATCCCCTTTGAATGATACCAGAACCTTAGCCAATTGTTGAAGTTGATCATTTTTTCTTTATACTGAGGCATCATTCTTGGTGAGGGCAGGATGCTACTCAGGGTCAGCGTCATACCAGCCCGGGTGGCATGATCAGAGAGCTCTTCCATGTTTCTTTTCATGTAGTCCAGGGAGGTATGTCTCAGGTCATTCACACCAACATGAACAATGACATAGTCATATTTGTACTTGTTCTGGAGTGATCTGAGTGCTTGTGTTATGTGGCGGATTCTGGCTCCCGACAGGCAGCTAACAGTAACCTTCTGCTTGTCCAGCCTAGTGAGTGGGACATCAGTGTGCCTGACTATAGAGTAACCTATTACTAGTGTGTTAGGTATGTTATTTTGCCTTAAGGGCTGTGATTATGCAGCACACTGATTTTGTGTTTTATCTGTTGTCTGGTTTGTGACGGGAAGTGCAGGTTGTTTGGGTGTCTGCTTTGGAGGTCTCTCATGCTTTTGCAGGTTTTAATTTAGAGTCTCTGCGTATGATTTTTGTGCATTTATGTGTATTTTTTGCCAGTGCTATTTTAGTAGGTTTGTGTGTGGCTGGAGGTGTAGTGCAAGTGTTAACCTTCTCCTCTTGGCTGTCTGTTCCAGTCTTGGGTGGAGACAGCTTAGCTTCCAGTTTGGCTGCATAATTGCATCTCTCGCATATGTTAGTGTTTTGTGGTAGGAGGAGAGGGTTGTCTGTGTACATGAGGCAGTTGTGACATTGCCTCAGGATACCCAGATTCACCAGGTGGACTGGAGAGTGCACGTGAAGTTGCCCTTTGGTCATGCCTGAATAGTAGGGTGAGCTGCTTAGTCATTTGGTTGGTGAGGGGTGAATAAAGAGCCTTGCCTTGCTGGGCAATCAGTGTCAGGGTATATTAGTGCTTGCTATTAGGTCTGAGTAAGTGCTGGGCTGTAAGATGCTTTTTGAGTGCTTAGGATGAGAGTTATACTAGTTTCAAGGGAAAAACTGAAGAGGAGACTTAGTGGAGCCGGGAATAATTTAACCGTAGCGAACCGGCACTGCCCGGTGCGCAAAACCGTACAGACGCAGTTTTTATAACAGGGAAATGAAAGAGATGGAAATTAGCCTAAAATGGCCAATAAACTACTAACTTCTGGGCTGGAACCACTCCTCCAGGGACAGATAGGTTGCTCAAAGCTCCCCTGTCTCACAGGTGAACAAAGAAACTTCCTTCTATCCAAGTAAGGTATGGACAGCTCAGAAACAAGTATCACAGCCCTGAATTCAGCACTAGCCTACAAACTGGACTATACTAGTTTAGAAAGGTGGGAAACAAGGATTTTTTTGCTTTTTTTGTTTTTTTGAAAAGATTAGGCAAAAACAGTAAAAAATACACTTAAAACAGCTTTAAACAACTACAAACAATCAGAAAAGTCTATTGCACTTTAGTGTGTAGCCTACAACAGTTAAACAAATTATTTAAACAAAAAACAACTTTTTAAAAGTGCAGGCAGTCAAATAAGTACAATATGTGAAAAAAACAAGCTTTTAAATCACAAGAAACACTGGAAAATCTGCATTTAGGCGGAAAACAGTTAAGTACAGCAAGAAAGTACAGAAAACTGATACTTAATCACTCCAAAGTCTCTCTTCTAAGCTAGAAGGCTTGTATCAGTTTAAGGCTTTCTAGTGCTACCCAGTAGGTTAGTAAAAGAAAGATGGGAAACAAGCACAGATGTGGTCTTTTAAACCAGAAAGTTGAAAGAGATGGACAAACTGTCCAAATGGTCAATAAACTACAATTTCTGGACCAAGAACCTCTCTACTCATGGTAGACAGGCTACCTAGTGCTTACCACTCCCACTGATAAGCTAGAAGGCTTTCTTCCAACACAGAAAGGCTTGCGGGGCTCAGAAGCTTACCACAGTCCTGGATACAGCAACTCTGTATCTGGACTAGGCTAATTACAGGAAAGGTGGGAAACAAGCACAAGTGCAGCTTTTAAACCAGAACATTGAAAGAGATGGAAAAAAACTGCCCAAACGACCAATAGCTACAATTTCTGGGCCAGGAACCACTCCTTTTGTGGTAGATAGGCTACCTAATGCTTACCACTCCCACTGATAAGCTAGAAGGCTTCCCTCCAACACAGAAGGGCTTGGGGGACTCAGAAGCTTACAAAGAGTCCTGGATACAGCAAATCTGTACCTGGACTAGACTAGTTACAGGAAAGGCAGGGAACAAGTACAAATGTAGGCTTTTAAGCCAGCAAGTTGAAAGAGATGGAAAACTGCCCAAACGGCCAAATAAACTACAATTTCTGGGCCAAAACCCACTCTTCCCATGGATGATAGGCTACCTAGTGCTTACCACTCCCACTGATAAGCTAGAAGGCTTCCCTCCAACACAGAAAGCTTGGGGGTTCAGAAGCTTACTAACAATCCTGGATACAGCAATGCTGTAACCGGACTAGGCTAGTTATAGGAAAGGTGGAAAACAGGCACAGGTGTGGCTTTCAAACCAGAAAGCTGAAAGAGATGGAAAAAACTACTCAAACAGCCAATGGCTACACTTTCTGGGCCAGGGACCACTCCTCTTGTGGTAGATAGGGTACCTGATGTTTACCACTCCCACTGATAAGCTAGAAGGCTTCCCTCCAACACAGAAAGGCTTGGGGGGCTCAGAAGCTTACAAAGAGTCCTGGAAACAGCAAATCTGTACCTGGACTAGACTAGTTACAGGAAAGGTGGGGAACAAGTGCAAATGCAGACTTTTAAGCCAGCAAGTTGAAAGAGATGGAAAACTGCCTAAACGGCCAATAAACTACAATTTATGGGCCAAAACCCACTCTTCCCATGGTAGATAGGCTACCTGATGCTTACCACTCCCACTGATAAGCTAGAAGGCTTCCCTCCAACACAGAAAGGCTTGGGGGGCTCAGAAGCTTACAAAGAGTCCTGGAAACAGCAAATCAGTACCTGGACTAGACTAGTAACAGGAAAGGCAGGAAACAAGCGCAAACACAGGCTTTTGAATCAGAAGGTTGAAAGAGATGGAAAAGCTTCCCAAACGGCCAATAAACTATCATTTCTGGGCCAGAAACCTCTCCTCCTGTGGTAGATAGGCTACCTAGTGCTTACCACTCCCACTTATAAGCTAGAAGGCTTCCCTCCAACACAGAAAGGCTTGACGGGCTCAGAAGCTTACTAACAATCCTGGATACAGCAACTCTGTAACCAGACTACACTAGTTATAGGAAAGGCAGGGACCAAACGCAAAACAGGCTTTAACCAGAAAGTAGAAAGAGATGGAAAAACTGCCCAAATGGCCAATGAACTACAATTTCAGGGCCAAAACCCAATCTTCCCATGGTAGATAGGTTACCTAGTGCTTAACAATCCCACTGATATGCTAGAAGGCTTCCCTCTAACACAGAAAGGCTTGGGGGGCTCAGAAGCTTACCAACAGTCCTGGATACAGCAAGTCTGTATCTGGACTTGACTAGTTACAGGAAAGGCAGGAAACAATTTTTTTTTGTTACAGAAAAGCAGCTAAAACAGCAGTAAATACAATTCAAATTGTAGTGCAGACCAGCACACCCGAGCGTGTAGCAACACTACGGCAAATACAGTTCAAATAAATGCAATTAAATTAACAAATGACTGAAAAACAAGTGCAGAAGGCAGTAAATTAGTAGGCTACTAACAAGCAGTAATAAGTACAGAGTAAGAGCGACTGAACAGATAGCATGCAGAAGAGCAACTAAGACAGTTACAGTAAGAGCAGATGAATAATATATATATATATATATATATATATATATATATATATATATATATATATATATATATGTATTTTTTTTTTTTGAGGGAAGGAACAGAGCAGGATTAAGAAGCTACAGGGGTTGTCCTTCCCAAATGCTCTCTTTGTACACAGTAGGAGTGCCTGAAATCAGAATATGATCTCATTGCACTCGGTTGAGTGAGCAAATGAGATGGGCCCAGAAGGAGTATCCAAATACAAATCTACAAGAGGGGCGAGCAGTTTCAAAGCCACCAACATTAACACCAAAACAAAAACAGGGAGGGTAGGTAGGGAACTAACTGTAGAAAGACAGTCACAACTTCAATTGAGTTAATATTCAGTGAAAAACACAAATAAATAAATTAAATACAGTACTATATGCAAAAGAGCAGATAAAAGTGTACTTAAATTCAGTTATACATCCAGCTGATTTCAGGTAGATGTTATCCGGCCAAAGCTCTGATATGAAGCAGATATAACTCAAAATGTAACACTTATATAAGGTAAGACAGAATGTCAGCGATGAGCTGAAACTGTTCTCCACTGCTATCAATGGCTATACAGATATTTTAAAAAAGTACTCTGTAGAGAGACAGCCACAACTTCAGTTGAGTTAATATTCAGTGAAAAACACAAATAAATAAATTAAATGCAGTACTATATGCAAAAGAGCAGGTAAAAGTGCACTTAAATTCACTTCTACATACAGATGATTTCAGGTAGATGTTAGCCAAAGCTCTGATATTAGGCAGAGATAACTCAAACTGTACCACTTATATAAGGCAAGACAGAATGTCAGTGATGAGCTGAAACTACCCCCACTGCTATCAATGGCTACACAGAAATTCTAAAAGTACTCTGTAGAGAGACAGCCACAACTTCAGTCGAGATAATATTCAGTGAAAAACACAAATAAATAAATTAAATGCAGTATTATATATAATAGAGCAGATAAAAGTGTACTTAAATTCACTTATACATCCAGCTGATTTCAGGTAGATGTTAGCCAGCCAAAGCTCTGATATTAAGCAGAGATAACTCAAAATGTACCACTTATATAAGGCAAGACAGAATGTCAATGATGAGCTGAAACTACCCCCACTGCTATCAATAGCTACACAGAAATTCTAAAAAGTACTCTGCAGAGAGACAGCCACAACTTCAGTGTAATACATCAACATAAATGCAGCAGATGTGGACTTTAAACCTGTGTCTATGACACCATACACCTTACAAGTCCTTTAATGTAACCACTATATCAGGAGTTTACCTCTGAGATTCTTGGATATACATGAAGTCAGACAGGCACTCACATGTTATATAGTAGTAGAAGACATTGCAGCCAGAACTCCTATACTATATGTGTTATACATAACATAATATTTTGCACAAAACATGAATGCTACATACAATATTAACATACTGAATAAACATATATATGCATGAATACCAATGATATGTGGGTAAGATACTGATGTCTTCACTGTTAACTGTATTAATATGTCAGCTATGGAAGGTATGAACATAAGAACAATGTCTAATATATAACTGCTTAAGTAATTGTTTGCAAATAATACTCAGCAGAGTATTAAAATGCACAACTATGGACAAAGTTGTACATTTGAAGACTATGTCTGAAAAAGCCGTACAAAGCACAGTAGTGTAAGCAAACTTACCATAACTGAAGATGTTCAAACAATCATTGCTGCAGTAGCCCAAGCTTTATGGGTTATATTATGCATAGGATATAACAGCTGGCTGGCTTCCAAAGTTTCAGGGCACCTTCCATCTGCCCAGACTATTAGTCAGCTTGAGTTGAGCTGACAAAAGTCAAGTTTGGGCAATCAGTCCTTCAGTGTTTTCATGCTAGCTGAGACAGGCAGGCTTATCCCTGAGAGGGAATTTCTAGGAAAATAAAAAATACATGTCCACACCCTGGCAAAAAGTAGTAACAAAATAAGAGCGGGGTGGAGGGAGGGAGTGGCTACTACAGCAGTGATCATTGGAATATCTAGTGTTATGGTAAGTTTAATTACACAACTGTACTATGCTCATCATTATGATCACCGCTGTGGCAGCCTAAGCCGTATGGGAAGATTACCATAGCTTAAAATAGTTGGGAAGTGGAAGGAGAAGGATCCAGAATTTCCTGGAGAATGATCCTAACAAAACATGATCTAGACCTAGAGAAGGAACCTAGTTTATAGTGCTTTGTAAAAGTATGCACAGAGAACCAAGTTGCTGCCTGTAGAATGCTTCTTGAGTGCAACGTTTTCCAAAAAGCCATAGATGAAGCCAAGGCCTTGGTAGAGTGAGCCTTGATGTTGTCTGGAAGAGTTTTCTTATGGTGGGAGTAAAAAAAAGGTAATAGCCTGAAACAACCATTTGGAAATAGTCTGTTTTGTCATAGGTTGTCCCTTCTTCTAACCTTCACAAGAAATGAACAACTAATCAGATGTTCTGAAAGATTTTGTTGTGCTCAAGATAGTACCTGAGTTGTCTATGCACATCCGAGGTATGAAGTATTTTTCTCCCTCATTCTTAGGTTCTTGAAAGAAGACTGGGAGATGGATAGATTGGCTTAAAGTAAACTCAGAATCACTTTAGGCATAAAGCAATGATTAGTTCTCAAAGAAACCTTGCCTTTGTGGAAAATGCAATAAGGTGGGACAACCATAAGAGCTTGAAACTCAGGCAATCTTCTTGCAGAAGTCAGAGCTATGAGCTGGTTCAAATAGAGCAAGTGTTAGCATCTCTTATACAAAATTAAGATTGCAAGGAGTAGGAGCTACTGGTTTTCTGGGAAACTTCTTAAGCAGAACCCCTTTCAAAAATATTTTCACTTGATACTATATTGAACGAGGGAGATCCATGGAAAGACATGCTGAAATAGCCAAAAAGTGAACCTTGATTGAGACAGGCCTTAGGATAGTAGCTCACACAAATACTGTAAAACCGGGGAAACACCAGCCCCAAATTGATGCTTTTGTTGGCACCAGCTAGAATTTTTTTTCCATTTGCTAATATATGATTTTCTTTTAGCATGCTTTCTTGTCTCCATTAAAACCTACTGCACTTCCTTAGAAATCAAGTGCGTAAAAGGTACATAGATCCTATCATCTAGGCAATCAGCCACAGCTGTTTGGGTTGGGATATATCACAGATCCCTGATGTTTTGTGAGTAAATCTAGTGTTTGAGTAAGCTTGTAGTAATTGTCTGTGGCCAATTCCAAAGAAGGGAGAACCATTCTTGCCTGGGCCAAAAGGGGAGTCAGCACAATGTTCTTTGGGAAGTCCTTCTGAATCTTAAGAAGTAACCTGGAATTCAGCGTGAAGGGTGGAAAATCATACAGGAGCATTCCTGTCCAAGTGAAAGAAAATAAAAGAAAAGAAAAGGCATCTGTCTTCCTGACTTTCTCACATACAGTCCTGGAACAGAATTTTGCAAGTTGAATGTTTAGAGGAGTCAAAAAGGTCTGCCTGAAGAGTTCCTCACAGATGGGTCAAATCTTGGAAGATGCCCTGATTCAGTTTCCATTTGTGAAGGAATGCTGCCCTGGTTCTGCTCATCTTGCCTGCCACACAGTTTTGCTCTGACAGGGTATAAGGTGCCTGTAGAATGAGACTGAGATGTAAAGCTGTATCCCAGGCTAAAACAGCTAGTCTGCAGAGGGGAAACATCTGTATCCCACTTGCTTGTTTACATACCACATCATTATGGTGTTAAGCACTTGTAGAGGTCCCAGGGACCACGGATGATTGAAAGAGTTGACAGCACTTATTAGAGCTTGCACCTTTTTTATGTTCATGTGTTTTGGTCTGTCTTTTCTGTCCCAAAGACACATCACTTTTATGCTCATTGAAACTGTTTTCCAAGCAAACAGTCTGAGTTGACTCTTGTGATCGAATACTTTGCAGCAGGAGGGACGAATGGGAGACCTGGACTAGGACAGATTTGATGATTCCGTCACATAATCTCTCTTTATACAAATCCTAAGACTGAAATTTGAAAAGTCAATGGGTATTAATGCTATGTCCATAGAGATTTCAGATAATATTGTATCTTTCTCATGTGGAGTCTGGTAAAAGATATAATGAAAATCATGGATGCAAGGAAACCCAGAATTCAGATGTATTTCCTAGATGACACTGAAGTCTGAGTGGAAATATTTTATGAATATATCTAAATATAGATATATTTTTTTCCTGAGGGAAAAAAGCTCTTTTTACTAAGGTGTCCAGCAGACACTCCAGAAATAAGATTGTATGGGAAGGAGTAAGAAAAACCTTCTGAATGTTTTCTTGGAATTCCAGCCTGACCCAAAAGGGAGAGAGAGAGATTCATGCCACTTTCAAAAAAGCTCTGCAAATATAAGCAAGTCATCTAAATATGGAAACATATGGGTACCAAGCAGTCTTCAGTGGGCTATCACAGGAGCAAGACATTTTGTGAGCACTCTTGGGGGAAAGCATAGCCCAAAGGGTAAGACAGATAACTAATAATGTAATCCAGACACAGAAAATCTTAAGAAACTCTTAAAATCTGGCTGGATAGGAATATGACAATATGCATCTTATAAATCTAAGCTTATTAAGCAATTCAAACAAGGAAGAATGGGTAACAGGTTATGAAGTGAAAGTGTTTTGAATATGAGAACTATCACAAACTTGTTTAGGTAAGGAAGATCAAATACTGGTCTCCAAAAATCTTCTTTCTTTCTTTTGCACAAGAAACTTTCTTGAATAAAATCCTTCCCGTAACAGAGGAGGAGGAATAGCTTCTGTTATCCCCTAAGACAGCATACGTTGAAAGACAGGAAGAAAGAGAAAACTTCAGTCTGGAGGAAGAAGAAGAATCCTGTGAAAAAGAGGATGTTCCTTCAACTGCCACCTATAGCCAAGGTAGATTATATTCAGGACCCAAACATCTGAAACAATCTGTTGACAAAAACAGTAATGAAGATTCAGAACTTTTTTGAAAAAAAGGGACTGCTATGGTGGGAGGGGAGCAAGGATGTTCATATACTAACCTATTTTGCTGTCATTTGTCTTGGGTCGTTCCTGATTTCTTATTGGAACCCCCTTGCCATTGCTGTTTAAATATCTGCTTATCGGCATTCTACTGGAACTGTTTAAATGTCTGCTTATATTGTTTTGTTTCACTTTTTTGCCAATGTTAGACAAGAAAGCAGAAAATCTCCTGGAAAACTTAGAGAAGGAGGGCTGAAAAATCTGAGAGATTCTTGAATTACCTTCCGCGTTATCAGACTTTTTGATAATGACTGCAGCAGAAGGTCCAAATACTCAATCTTTATTAAGAGAAAACTTTCAAAAATTCATTTTTAACTTTTTCTAAGTTCTGGGAATACAGCCAGGCAAACATTCTTGGAACATTTCCAGTGGCAGCAGCCCTGTGTATAATGTCTGTAGCATCATAACCACATTTTAAACAAGTAGTGACTTCAGAAACAGAAAAAAACTAAATTACAGGAATCAAATGCTTCCTCAGAAGAGGAAATGAAGTCAAAATATTTATTAAACTTTCATAGTTAGCCAGGATAAACTTTATGATATGAGTCTGGCAGTTTAGGATTCTAAAAATTAAAGTTGTAAATGCTTACACTTTTTCTCCCATCTTTATGAGCAGGCAAGGGATTATTTATTTAATTATTTATTTATTTTATTGGCATTTGTTTACTGGGAAAGTCTGACTAGACAGTGCACATTTTCATTGGAAGTCCTGAGAAAAAATTTCCATTATACAGACATATTTAACATAAATTACATGATTGCATCAGATACATTCAGTTTCATAGATAACTGTTACATGGAGTATGTATGAAGTACTTTTTTACACAAGAATACAAAGTGGTATGCATAGAATACTAGGTTTTACATTCAAGCATTGTTACTGAACAGACTTCTTATAAGTCTGAGACATAAGAATGTGTTAAAGCAGCACCAAGGAAGGGGGTGGGGGTGGGCAGGACACACAAGGAAGATGAAGGAGATGGGAAGATGTAACTGTGAAAATAGTAGCAATAATTTTGATACAGGAGAAAGCTGGCAAAATTGTCATGGATATTCTAGTGGAGGTACAAGTGCAGAGCCATTTATCCTATTAAAGAATTAACAAAGAGTTTAGCAGCAGCTGATGTCACTAAAGCTTGGAGTTTTGCAACTGGTATAAAACTTGAAAGGCTAAGGAGCTTTATACAATCTATCTGAAGTTTTAGAGGCAGTAGACTGACTGTCAGGGAAACTGTAAGCAGTAACAACACCAACACCACCACCAACAACAAGAACAACAACAACCACAAAAATCCTTTTAACATGACAAAACTGCAGGGATAGGCGAAGGTTCTGAAAATTCCACTTGTAACGAATCATAACACTTTCTGAATGACTGGAAAACCTCAATATACTTTCACTGAAAACACTGATTCATCTTCCAAAACAGTCTCAAAAAACAGACCCCTCACGGGGAGAATCAGATACCATACTCTGCTCAGAAACTGAATCAGAAACCTAAGAAGAAACTACATCTGTCCCTCCACACTCCCCTACAGCTTCAATTTCTTGAGCCTCTTCAGGGAAAGAAGAGCCCTTTGTTGTTTTATCAGAAACAGCCTTATAAGATGGGTCAAGAGCCTGCATAAGACCCTGAGCCAAGTCCAATAAATTACTAATTTCTAGAATAATTGGCATCTCTTTTTAACAGGCATTTCTGATTAAACAAATCTAGTATTGCCAGCAAATATCATCACCAGGGATGGGTAGAATGTTCTGGCTAAGTAGGAACACATTTAGTGCCCCTTTTACCTGAGAGCAAGATTTGTTCTCCCTAGCCCACTGAGAAGACCTCAACAACTGCAGAGGATGTGTTTGATCACTGGTCCATAATGGCTATATGGACTACATCAGAGGGCTCTGAAGAAAAAGATTAGTGGTCTGAAGAAATCAGCTTTGGCCACAGCAGAGCCATCCACCTGTGGCTGAAACAGAATACCACCCTGCTGTGCTGCTAAAGGCTGCTTAACACACTGTTTTCTTTTTGTGGCTGGAAGATGTGCCACCTGAGGAACTGGTATGTTGTGCCATGGTCAAGCCAAAAATGGTGCTTGTTTCTCAGGGATGCAGCAATAGTTGGTAAAACAGGAAAGAAGCAAAAAAGTAACTTTTCCCAGAAGAACATAGTAAAAATCACGTTAAATGCTTTCCACACTTCAAAAGGTAAAACAACCACAGTTCTCCTACATAAAAAAGGGTTTTAAACAACTTTTAACAAATTTTTACAATAAAGGAAAAAAGTACACTCCTGTTTAAAAGTACATAACAGTCAAGAGTCAGTCAACAGAAACATCTTTTCCAAGCTTAAAAGTACTTCTTTTTCATAAAACGTAAGTTTTCATTAATAAAAAAATAAACTGAAAGTTTTATCCCCCAAAGGGAACTTTGAAGGGAACTTATCTTGCCAGCAAAGGAACAGCATGAGCTGACCATTGATCCTCGAAAGCCAGCAGGAAAGCTTTGAAGGACTTGATACCCAAACCTAACTTTTTGTCAGCTGAGCTCAAGCTGAGTAATGGTTTGGCTGCAAGGAAGGTGCTCTCAAGCTTTGGAAGCTGGTCAGCTATTTTTTTTAATATACAGGTGTACTGAAATTAAATGAAACACCGGAAGTTTGATATTTGCAAGGTTAACCACAAAGAGTCAACTTTGCAAGTGTTGACACATTACTACACATGTGCACAGCAGTAATCTTGGACAAGCAAAACTTGAAAAAAATAAAATGAAACATTTTCCCACATCCCCTCCTAATTATATGTACTAATCGCACTACAGTGAGGAAAACAGTAAATATACCATTCAGCACTGTACTGTGATCTCCATTTAAATGGTTTAAAGTTTCAAAACTTCAATCTTATGGTCTTGACCATAAGCAAGTCGATGTGATGAAAATTTGAAATTTAGAAGTAAACCCATATACATACATATATATATATATATATATATATATACATATATATATATATATATATATATATATATATTTTTATATGTATATATATATATATATATATATATATATATATATATATATATATATATATATTTATATGCAGATTGAATTACAACACATAGAGCTTAAGCTACTACAGCAGTGATCATAATGATGAACATCTGTCTATACCTCCTTAACCCATTCACTCCAATGGAGCACAGGAAGTTTGCATTGTAAATTCCAAAGTGTGGAGCCAAAGTCTTTTGACAGAATCAAATTATGTCCTCCTATTTCAAACAAATGTTCATATCTTTGGGACCATAGAGGTTATGAAAGAAGCATGAATGACAAACTCTTCAGCACAGACTATTTTTATTGTGCCAGTATTCCTTAGGGTCTAGGTCTTAAACTGAATTTTATAAGTCACAGTCAACACAGTAGCTATTACATTTGTAATATTTCATAAGCAACGTACAGTATCTCAGCAACCACTCAAGTTACACACATACTGACTCTAGCATTTTATTTATCTAGCTGTGAGCTTTCATATAAGGCTAAGGAGTTCTCTTTGTGTTACTTGGTTGTTGAAATATTTAGAAAAATGTGAAAATAGAAATTAAAGTCATAAAAACAGTTAATATCTCTACTTGCAATAGACAGAGGTCAAATGTTAATGCAGTTCAGTTTGCCATTGTATAACTTTTAAGATGAAATCTTTTTAAACCTTGTACATAGCATAGTTTTGGAATTACTGATGCAAATATGAATAAGAAATATTTGATGCTTAGAGATGTCAGTAGGAGGTAACTGCAGATGCACCTGGTGTGTCAGTTGGATGTAATGAGTTAATAAATTTGTGAACACCTTACTGACTGCAGCATTTTATTTATCTAGCTGTGAGCTTTCATATAAGGCTAAGGAGTTTTCTTTGTGTTACTTGGTTGTTGAGATATTTAGAAAAATGTGAAAATAGAAATTAAAGTCATAAAAACAGTTAATATCTCTACTTGCAATAGACAGAGGTCAAATGTTAATGCAGTTCAGTTTGCCATTGTATAACTTTTAAGATGAAATCTTTTTAAACCTTGTACATAGCATAGTTTTGGAATTACTGATGCAAATATGAACAAGAAATATTTGATGCCTAGAGATGTGAGTAGGAGGTAACTGCAGATGCATCTGGTGTGTCAGTTGGATGTAATGAGTTTTTTTTTTTTTTTTTTGGTATACAGATTTATAATGTTTGTATGTAATATGAATTTATAGTAGGTGTCTTAATATTTAGAAATGTTGTTATTTATTAAAAATAGTTAACATTATATTAGCAGAACAAGATAAATTTCAAATGTTTACATTTAAATATTTTCTTGCAATGTTATTGACATTATGTTTAATGAAGTCAGAAATCATTCATATGAATGAAGTTAGTAACTTCATAGTGAAGCAGTATGGTTGAGTCAACTGATAAATTGTTTAAATAGGGTGCATTAATCACTTAATTGGATGTGATATAAAAGGGGTGTTGTTTGATGTTTTAGAATGTATTCCAGGAGAAGGCGAAGGCCGAGGTACCAGAATTAAAGAATCAATCAGCAAACAGTTTGTGTTTGTTCGGTTTCTTGTATTATTTAAAAAAGTTGAGAGAGAATTGGGTGTTTTTTTTTTTAAGCTTCATATATAAGGTTAAGGAGTTCTCTTTGTGTTACTTGGTTGTTGAGATATTTAGAAAAATGTGAAAATAGAAATTAAAGTCATAAAAACAGTTAATATCTCTACTTGCAATAGACAGAGGTCAAATATTAATGCAGTTCAGTTTGCCATTGTATAACTTTTAAGATGAAATCTTTTTAAACCTTGTACATAGCATAGTTTTGGAATTACTGATGCAAATATGAACAAGAAATATTTGATGCCTAGAGATGTCAGTAGGAGGTAACTGCAGATGCACCTGGTGTGTCAGTTAGATGTAATGAGCTAATAAATTTGTGAACACCATACTGACTGCAGCATTTTATTTATCTAGCTGTGAGCTTTCATATAAGGCTAAGGAGTTCTCTTTGTGTTACTTGGTTGTTGAGATATTTAGAAAAATGTGAAAATAGAAATTAAAGTAATAAAAACAGTTAATATCTCTACTTGCAATAGACAGAGGTCAAATATTAATGCAGTTCAGTTTGCCATTGTATAACTTTTAAGATGAAATCTTTTTAAACCTTGTACATAGCATAGTTTTGGAATTACTGATGCAAATATGAACAAGAAATATTTGATGCTTAGAGATGTGAGTAGGAGGTAACTGCATATGCACCTGGTGTGTCAGTCAGATGTAATGAGTTAATAAATTTGTGAACACCATGCTGAAACTGAAGTCCTAAGGCACATCACTTGTAGTATAAGGAGAAGGGGAATGATCCCTAAGGCAGTACATGTCAGTAAAGATTGCTACGCCTATGGTTTCTGTCATAATCCAATGAAATGTACAGTTTGAACATGCATAAAAAGCATTACACATTTAAAGGTGTTTAAAAAATGTGTGTACACAAACCTGGAATAGTGCCATAGAAATTAGTTGTCCAAGTGTCTCCATTCCCTGTAAAAAAAATTCAGTAATGTGCAGTTTCGGTTTTGTGAAAGTTCGGTGTTGTCATCTTGGTAAACTGAAATGCGGGTAAGTGTAGAGTTGGTTTGTAGAAGTAGACCCATATATATATATATATATATATATATATATATATATATATATATATATATATATATAAACACTTTATAATCTTGAAATACTGAAATGTCAAATTTGAGTATCTCAAGACTAAAAAAATTGCAGTTTGAAAATAACGAAAGTGCATAATCATGAATTCGAATATCTCAAATTCGCGGTTATGGCTTTACGTTAAGTAATGTCCAGGATTGTATGTGGATGGTGTGTGGTGTCGTGGGTGGATTTAGGTGTTATGTCAGGTAAGTGAGTGTTTTGTAAGGGTTTTCAGTGGGAGTTTGAGTGTATGTGAGAGTGTGTGTGTGTGTGTGTGTGTGTGTGTGTGTGTGTGTGTGTGTGTGTGTGTGTGTGTGTGTGTGTGTTTGCTTTTGTTTACTGTTTCTGCAATCTCAGAGTTAGTATATATAAGTAGGGGGGTGTGCAGGAGGGCCTGCCACCCTGCTTATTTTTGTTGTAGGTTTGTGGATGTGTGTTTTTTTGTTTGTTTATGTTGTGATGTGGGTGTTGTGGTATATGTGTGGTCTGGTGTGTGCTGTGTTTTAGGTGTTTTGAATTTTGTGGTTTTAGTGTTTCGGTGTTGTGTGGATTTGATTTCATGGTCTCGAAAAACTGAAAATCAAGATTTCAGTATTTCGAGATTATGAAGTGAATCCATATATATATATACGGTGGAGGTGCTGCGGTAGCGTTGTCACCTCACAGTAAGATGTTATCCTGTTTGATTCTCAGCTAGAGCATCTTCT
Source organism: Protopterus annectens (assembly GCF_019279795.1). NCBI lineage: Eukaryota > Metazoa > Chordata > Ceratodontiformes > Protopteridae > Protopterus > Protopterus annectens. Next base: position 1,856,075,723 of record NC_056725.1, read on the forward strand.
GTGTGGAGACATGCGTGAATGGTCGTACCTTCGTTGAAGGTTGTGTGTCAGGGCCGGCAACTCGGCACGTAAAAATCTACTGCCAATCATTAGCGGACCGGAGTTCCGCTGTGGTGACCCCTAACTGGAAAAAGCCGAAAGACACAACATATATATACATATATATATATATATATATATATATATATATATATATATATATATATATATACACATAGCAACAAAGAACGTGGCCCCCTCCAAACATATGTCTGGGGCCCTTTACATTATCCCTCTGAAATTAACATTTTATTGGCCACACTGTCCATACACATCAACAAATGTCTTAAGACCAAGCTAAAAATAATCCTAAACTACTAGAGCTTAGTGCTTACTCAAGACCAAGCTAAAAATAATCCTAAACTACTGGAGCTTAGTGCTTACTATAGTGTAACTATAATAATAAATCCAGTTCTTCAACTGCGTAAATATGCACGTCAAAAGACTGCTTTCATCCAATGAACTCATGTATGCTGTATTCCTCATTAATGAAATACATGAAATGTAATTCTAAAAGTTGTATTGCAGTGCAGTTGGTCCATGACTGCTCAATTAGCATAATGCACACAAAATTACATACAAATTATTAACAAAACATGTCTGGAACAGAACAGGGTGACAAATGTCTTCTTAGCATGCTAACGTATATACAAGGTTCATATTATGTATACATAGGCCTACAATGTACATGTATTCTGTACACCATTAGTGTATTTATGCAAAGCACTTCTTTTGAGCCTTGTTTTCCACAAATTGTGTAATCAGCGCGTTATAGTCCAGAGATTTAGCAATGTTGTTTTCGACTGAGATAACTACAAGCGCAGAAAACCTGTCATCTGTCATGGTTGACCGCAAGATATTCTTGATCAGTTTCATCCTGCTGAAGCTCCTTTAAGCACCGGTGACAGTAACTGGTGTGGTCAGAAGAATTCTGATGCAAATGCAAAGATTCGGATTTACCTCCTGAAGGCTGTTCTTGTACATGTAAATACCAACTCCTGCAACTTGTTCCTCACAGCATGTACTGGTCCACACTGACACCAATGTTGAAAATACTTGTTTATTCCACGAAAAAAAAGGGGAAATGATAGGGAACTAGGTACCATAGAGGGAACTACTAGGTGTGGTACTTGTAACCAATGTAGGTTTATAACAAAGGAGCACAGTATTATATTGGACAACACAAACCACACAAAAATTATTTTTAAAAGAGGCAACTGTAGGACAAAACACATTGTTTATTTGGCCCATTGTACAAAGTGTTCCTGTTATTATGTAGGGAAGACCGACAGGTGTCTCCGACAAAGGATATATGATCATTATTATAATATAAAAAGGCAAGACACCAAGAATGCATTATGGAGACATATAGCCCACGACAATGGATGTAATGAATTTTATTTTGGAATCTTGGAAATAGCCAAAGGCAACCCAAGAGGGGGATGTATTAAAAAGAAACTAGGTGAGCTGGAGGCCAGGTGGCAAATCATCCATAAAACCTATGTTAGAGAACCTAGTAAATTAATGAAGTAGTATTGGTATAAAAATGCAACATCAGAAGGTCATTATGCACAAATTGAATAGTTACCCATTAACATTTTTTATGAATTTTTTATGAATTTTATTATATTTAAATTCATATTTATATTAATTTTTACTAATAGCACTTTTTACCTATTGTTATTCATATAAAAAATATAAAATAATACAAAAAGATGTAATTAAGTACTTATTATTATGTTATTAATATATGAATTAAGAAGGATGGTTTTAAATATATAATGCACACTGGCACTTTAAATATGGAATTGTAGTTATGACGTATAACCCTATTAGTTTTCAAAAAGCTATTTAAGCTGTGTAAAATTGCAATGGAACTGTTCTGATGAAGTCTAATTAACCTAGATGAAAGCGCTCAACTGTGTTTTTTAACTGTGTTTTTTTCGTGGAATAAACAAGTATTTTCAACATTTGTGTCAGTGTGGACCAGTACATGCTGTGAGGAACAAGTTGCTGGAGTTGGTATTTATTTGTGGACTTGTTCCATACTTTCTTGTGTTCTTGTACATGTACATTAAAAAATTATTTGCTGTGACAAGTCTTCTCTTTTTCTCGATGACATAAATAAAACGATTCAATTCCATTATGAGTTCATTGGCATCAGTCTCCCATTTTTCTTTCAAAATTTTTGCAGTGATTCTCCAGTTCATTTTCTCTGTGATTCTGCTTCAGGCTGTTAGCATTGTACAAAAATCCAAACAACTTATACCACTCCATGAGTTGGTCAAATCGCGACGAAACAGAAGATCAGTGAGAACAAGAAAGAACTGCAATTTGAATTTTTCTTTGGCAGAAAGATGACTCGAATCATCAGCACATTCGTAATCAAACATTTTCTTCTTACGTGGCACTCTGGTTTCTGGAAACACCTGCTCAATACCCATATGCTCTGCTATTTTCTGTGCATTTGTGACAACAGAGTTATATCCTGTATTTTGATAGTCTTGAAAATCTTAATTGTAGCACAGATTTCTGCCTGCAGAACGTCAGTTGAAATATCTGGTGACTGAATTAATTTGCTGGTTATACTGATGTGAAACAGTATATTGTACCACGTGCACACAATCGGAACAAATGACCACGTAGTAACAAAAGCACACCGGCTACTGTTGCTGTATTGCCATCTTTCTTTTCGAGCGCATGTTCTCGCAAAGATGACAAAGCATTGCACAATTCTTCAAGGTGATAACGCGATGGCTTCACAGCATCAATTCTCGCCTCCCAATGAGTGTCTGATAACCCTTTAACAGATATTACCATATGTGATATCCCAATGTGAAGGTGACGAAAATACAATGTATATTCTGTTAATCAGACTGAAAAAGTCAATGGCATATTTCAATGACTTTGCCACATCTGAGATTACAAGAGTCAAAGTGTGAGCTCCACATGGTACATACAATACACGGTCATTTATTTCTAGCATGCAGGCTTGAACTCCTTTATTCTTTCCTCTCATATTTGAACCATTATCATAAGCTTGGCCTCTCATGTCAGCAATGTCTATTCCTAAGTTGTCTGCCTTTTCAAGAAATGCTTCCAATAAGCCCTTGCCAATTGTATCATGAGCATTAAGAAAACCAACAAATGCTTCATGAATATTGACACCATCATTACCGTTGCATTCAACAAAGCATAACACCACTGACATCTGTTCCTCATGTGACGTTGGGAGTACAGTCCAAAATAACTGAGTAATATTTTGCTTTTTTAAGCTGTGCTTTGTTGGGCTCTTGAATGTTACTGGCAACAAGTTGAATCAGCTCATTTTGGATCTGTGGACTGAGGTACTGAACATGTGTCTCTGCCTTCTTAATCCTCTGAAAAAGTTCGCTGAGGACAGTATCATACCTTGCAAACATTTCAAACAGTCTCAAAAAGTTGCTATTCGAAATATCGCCAAACTTTTCATTACTTCCTCGACATGCCAAGTTTCTTTCGGATAAGAAAATAAAGACATCAATCATGCATTTAACAACATCTCTCCAAAAATCTCTTTCTTTCATAAAAGCCTGGTCAATAGATATACGGTTTACTATGCCTGACCAAAGGTCAAACCATTTCACCATACAGCCTTGATGACATTTGCCTGTTTCATGCTGCTTAAGTCTTTTTGACAGTGCTTTCCAAGCAGATGTTCCACTACATAGTGGTATGCTTCCAGTGCAAAATAATTTACAACAAAAACAAAAAATGGCATCTTTCTGGACTGAGTACATTAACCATGAATGACTTATTGTCTTATCGTTTGGCATGGCTTGATAGAAATGAGTACCTGTGAACCTCCGTCTTTTCTCGTTAAATGGAAATCTGTAACTTTCATTCTGCTGCGGTGGGCCATGTTCAACAATGTCACACACGTGTCTGTCTGATATTATAGATGGCCAATCTCCAGGATCATCAGTAAGTGGTTCAAATTTAGATACTTCTTTCCCCCCAGCAGCTTGAATATCTGTCACAGTTTGTTTGGTAGTAAAACAACTGGCTTCACCTTCGACCTCACTTGAAGCATTTCTGGATACTTTTGCTTCTGGATATGATTCATGACTGCAAGCGCTGTCTGTTTCATGTGCCTATACCTGTATGTTGGATTGCAGCGTAAAATACGTTGACACCTTTGGAATTTTCTCAAGTTGCTTCTCGGCATCTTTTGCTGCCTTTCATTTACTAGCTCTACTCTTATACGTTCTGTTAGACAACATCACAAAGCACGCCTTTTCATTAGAAATGCTAAAAAAATTAAACAATTACATTAATAACATTTATTTAGTTAAATAAATAAATAAAATAAATGTATCCGCTGTTCACCATTATGAACACAAATACACATTCTTTGAATAGGTCCAACAGTAACAGACACATACACAGAGCCTCCTCTGCTTTCATACACACATTCACTCACAGATGCAGACAGCATAAACACACAAACACTTTGTTTCATTTTTTACACTCGCTAAACAGCAAATGCGCTGCTCAAAAAGTGTAAAATAACTGCTTATTTGCCTGGGCATACCTTTACATTGTACAGATTTTCGCAGAACGTCCAGATTTTTGCCTCATATTTTTGGTCCATTTTTCATAAAATTGTGGTTTTCTAGCAAATTAGTGGTAAATCATTAAAGACTGAAGTTAGAAAAGAATGACAGCCATTTGAGTTTAAGACTGCATACCCTTCAGAAAATTCACGGTAAAGCAAAACCTGTTATCCTATCACCTTTCTAAGTCTGTAAGTGCAATATTAAAAAATTGTCTCTATTTTTGGACCTTTAGCCCACTTTTATTAATGACTTTGTCCAGATTTCTTGCTGTAAGAAGTTGAGAGGTATGGTTCAATCTCTGTCTTACTTACTCTCATACACTGTCACACACAAGCTTTTTTTCTTTTCTGCTATGAAGCGGCAGAACTGTCTTGCCGCAATTATTATTTGTATATTAACAGCCTTCTAGAGAAGGTTCCTTTTTCTCCAATTAGGGTGCCAAAGTACTGCTGCCTATTTCCTGAATACAATAATGCCCACTAGCGTTACACTCCATTAAATCCACAAATTATCAGCACACGGCACTGTCCTCTTGATGCAGGTCCTACATAGTGCGAGGCCTCCTCCGAAATCCTATGAAATATTAAGGCGCCTATGACGGGTTTTAAATAAGCTCAAGTTGTCACCTGGTGAAGAGAATTGGAATTTTAATTCGGTAACAAGGGCAGATGGCTGTATGCACGGACTGGTAAGAGATAATAGAAGCTAACAGCTGACTAAAAAAAGAAACCGGTGACGGGCTTATATATACCAGTGTTAAGTTATTATGGTTTAGCACCTCTCTATTTATGGAATATGAGAGCTTTTACCTGGGATTTGTGTCCCGAGAAAATGTGAAATGCGACAGCTGTCTGGAGATTTGTGGGAGAAAATATACATTTCCCATTAGTTTCATGATGACACAATTATTTGTAGGTGAAACAAATTCTGCCTATGCATGGCTGCAGCCCCAACTAAAATTTGAAACTGACAGATAACTGATGGCGGCCAAGAGCACTATGATGTATCACCTTACATTTTCTTGTCACTTTTAGAGGCCTCTTTCCTTGTGGAGCCCCCTCCGGTCGAAGGGTATGGAGGGTGCTTGCTACATATATATATATATATATATATATATATATATATATATATATATATATATATTTGTGTGTGTGTTTGTGTATTTATTTATTAAATGCTCACATTGTCAAACACATTTGCTACAGGCATTTTTTAAAATTCTAATATTTCAGTAAAAATGATGGCACCTGGTTGTCTGAGATCAGGGTAGAGTATATGGGACAGCTTTGCTCCCCAGTAATGGTAACCTCCTTCTTGGTCAAATTGGAACACAGATCCTTAAAACTGAAGCCAGAAGCATCTTCCAGTACCTCGGCACTCAGAGATTATGGTGATGACCTTCCTAAATACATCCCCATGGCATATGCAGAATCCTTTTTATAGGTGAATATTATAAGGGTATAGCCATGGGGGCAGTGTTAGCACTCATTTTTGCTACCATAATTCTATGGTGGTGGGATTTTTTTTCTTTTCCTCCCCATTTGGTCCTACTTAGTTATATATTTATGGTACCTGGATGACAATTTTTTCTTTTTTGGAATGGTGATATTCTGAGATTTGAAGATTTTTTATCATATATTAATTCAACTTCTTTTTACATTTTACAGCCAAAAATAGATTTAATGCTATTCGTTTTCTGGATATGCAGTTAAATTAAAATTATGTAGAGCACAGATATGAATCTAGCATCTGCAGGAAGGCCATCTACTCTAATAGTTTTTTCCACTTTAACAGCTGTTACCCATTCTGACAGATGAAGGGTCCTATGGTGATGTTTAGTATGTTGGTTTCTGATGATCAACAATTTGGAGTAGTGTTGAAAATTTTAGCTAGCATGTTTTTAGACAGATGATACTCTGTAAAATTGTATGTGAACTAGTTGATGAAATATTAAATGGGAGATATATTAAATTTAAGTCCTTATTAAAAAAAACAGAGGCTTTAACTAAAGCTAAATCTGGCAACATGATTATTCTAAATATATGGTTCTTGACTATGGGAAAACAGTTAATGCCATCAGCAATATTTTAAACAGGAGCTAGAAATTGTTTTTGAGTCTTTTAATTTCATTGAATTATTACGACACTGTCACATCACAGCTATGTTTATCAAAACAATAGGAATTTAAAATCATTATTTGAAAATGGGTATTGTGACAATGGTAGGAACACATTAATGAATAAAGGCATGACGAAATGTGGGGCATGCAAGCAATGCAGATATATTTATGATGGTAAAAATTTAGTGGTAGCTAATTTCCCTAGGGTTATTTTATGCAGTGGAAGTTAAGGTTGCAATACCAGAGGGGTAATTTATATTGCAACATGCTTGACATGTCCAGCATTTTACATATGGAAGACTGAGAAGCCATTAAGAACAAGGCTTTATCAGCTTATACATGCAATTAGAACAGGTAATTGCAGCAATGTTTTATTTAAACATACAACTGAATGTAAAAGGTTAAAGAAATTTTTGTTTTTTATGTTAGAGGAAGTGAACCCAAATATTTGGGATGGAAAGTGGGGAGCACCCTTAGAGTAATGTGAGCTTTACTGGCAACTGTTGCTTAATGCAGCCATTTTCCCTAATATTTACAAAAAACTGTCAGTCAACAGTTTTCTTGGCTTTAGGGGTGCTAAACTTGGAGAGTTTTTACAATTCACTGGGTTGCATGCATGTTTGTTTCTCAAGGTTTTTAAGGTTCCTTTGTTTTGTTTACACTGTGTGAATAGTATTTAAAATAAACTAGTATTTTAGACATATTTTTAGACATTTTGATAATGTGTCTTTTATAACATTCATATTTACATATTTTTTTTATTCACAATTTTCCTAAGGGCATTTTAACTAATTTTTAAGTAATTCACTGATTGTCATTCACATTATTATTACCATGTTATTGTTGCTGGTTTATTTACTTTGCAAAAAGTGAACTGACATTGCTCTAATGAAGTTTCATTTTGTGATGGTGGAACATTTACATAAAAATTATAATTGTGCTGATTTAATATCAATATGTTCATTCAACCCAGGTTTTCTGTCAGCTCTTAATAAAATTTCCCATCTTAACACTTGAATTTCCAAGATTGTATTACAATTATTAACATATTGTTGAACATAAATATAATCTAGTACGGTAAAATGAAACTTTCTGAAGCCAGTACAAACCATATTATGTTTACTAAGGGGATTCAAATTGTTTTTTTGTCTTTAATAGTTTTAACATGCTCTCTCATTCTAATTCTAAGTGGATGAATACTTTTACCCACGTAAAACTCAGAACATGTGTTACATAACATATTGGAAGTATTGCAATTAAAATACCCCCTAACTTCAAAAAATATGTGGATATGTGGAAACTCAATTGTGGTGGTGTTACTAATGAACCTACATTGTCTTCAAGAATTGCAGGAAAAAGTACCTGGGCACCTGGGTTGAATAAACATATTAATATTAAATGTTTACGTAAATATAATATTTTATGAATAGAATATAACAATATGTAGTATAAGGTGTATTTTTTAATTAGTATATTTTTATTAGTCTTTTTCTATGTGAGTTAGTTTAAGATATTGCATTAATGTTTATATGTAAAATCTAAAATGTTGTTTTTCTATTGCTATAGCACACAGAGTTATTCCCATGTGTATATTTATATATCTATATTAATTATTCAAACTTAGGATTTGATGTCACAGGAAATTTTAAGATAATGCAATTTGATTGGTCATTTTGCTGATTTGGAGGGATATATAAATTGTTGGTTTTATAATGAACTTATTCTGATGAAGTTCCGTGTGTTAATAAAACTGGAATGAAAGACCTAAAGTATGTGGTTGCGAATTGGTTTATTTATTTTACCATTAGCTAGTTGCTGTTCTCCATGGCATTGCTACCCCAAGGTGTTAGTTTATTAGTGTTTTTTTTCCTTGTGCTGTGTTGGATTCTTTGTTCATAGCTATTCATTTCCCTGACATGGCTGCAAGCCTAGGAGAAGCAGCAGAAGTTCAAGCCTGTGGCTTACATACGTTGTCTAAGACTATTGGTACTGGATATGAAATGTCTTGAGATGCCAATTTGGATTTAAGTGTCTATTCTCTGCCTAGAAATCTTACTGTGTTGTTGCAGTCCTCTAAGTGTCATCACATCAACAGTGCTTTAGAGAAGATTTGCATGTCAGTCAACAGCCATAAAACTAAGATATCATGAAGGCAGCACACCACTAGTGTAAGCAGTGAGTTGAGTTTGTTTACACTTTTGGCTGATTCGTATTCCACAGAGAAAAAAACTGATCTGGGGTTTGTATTAAAATTAGTTAAGAAGAGCATGTTAAATCCTTTTGGAGACTGTGGTTTAATTGGAAATAGTAATGGAGAAGTAGACAATCAAAATATTTTGGAGTGCAAGTTTCTCATTTTTAAACTACAGAAGTTGTGATTTCAGTATAAATCTCTATAAGTGGAGAACTTATATTTTGAGAAGTGCATGCAGTTGAATATTGTTCAATTAGGGCTTCATGTGTACAAGTTCTTAATGGCTTGATTTATGATGGTCCACTTTTTAAAGAGCTTTATGAATTATATAACTGGACAGGTATTGATTTGTTGCACAAACTTGTTAGTATTAACAAAAAACTCATGGATATTTATAAAAAGAAGTCGAACAAACTGTCATTGTTATCAACAGGCACAAGTCTTTTTCTTTGATAAAAAGAATGTATGACAAAATTGCAAAGAAGGTTGTCACACTCACATTACAGCTTTAATTAAAATTAAATTAAGGAAGCTTGATTGAGATATAGATGCTTATAGCCTTAATCAGGCTTATTTAATCAAAACAAGTAGGAGACAGTGTTTTATAAAAACTGCCGGTACTTTAATAATACACTGGTTGGGGAACATGTTACTCAGTTGGACAATGTGACTATCACAGCCCCTGTTAATGATGTAGACATTTCCAGTGTGGTGATACAACCCAATAATTATGAAAAAGACAAGGGACAATCTAGTTCATGTGTTACTGAAGATATTAATATCAATGTGAAGAATGGTGAAATAACACAACTTTGTAACATCAGTTCTTCTCCTTATTTTCGTCAGGGGGGGGGATGAGAACAAAAATGAATCCCCAAACAATTCATCAGGCCAACAACAACAAGAGGAAAGGAAGAAGCAAAGGAAGAGGTCAGTAAAAGTTAAGAATGGGCTAGGTGAAGGTATTTTCACCTTAACAGATCATGTGTTTACAGACACTGAAATTCTGACTAAAGGATTTTCATTTGTACCTTTTAACTGGTTAAACTATACTAGTTTAATCACTGAATTTAAATTATATGTAAGAAAGTTGAATCTTAAGTTTATTATGAATCAAATTAAGGATAATGGGGTAGCAAAATAAAATAGGTTGAAGTGACCTAGTACATTTAATCCAGTTTAAAATTCAACTCTTTTAGCATTTTCTAAAGCCTGTGAGGCAGATTTTGATAGGCTAAATAAAAATAAAACTTCAAGTAAGTTGTTTAACCTTTCTTTTTCACAAAAGTTGGCTTTGAATCAACTCAGAAGTTATAAACATTTAAGATATATGAAAGTTGACAAGGGGTGCGGTATGGTCATTATGAATGAAATGCGATATGTTATGGATATGCAATTGTTTTTGAGTGACACTACTGTGTATAAAAACGTTAGCAAAAGAGATATGTTACACAGTTTTAAATCCAGTGATTTTGAGTTATTCTACTTGTTTAATGAGAAATATGCTGATTTTCATTTTTATGAATTTTAATTTTTATTAATAGATGAGTCTGAATTGAGGAAATTATTTGATATTCTCAAATGTCACAAATATATGATTAATCCCCCTTTCAGGTCCATAGTGTCTAGTCCTAGACACAAAACCATCATGATTTCTCATTTTTTGGATAACGTTTTTAATCCTATTGTTCAGCAAAATTTTTAGATCAATTAAAGAATTATCATTTTAAGGGAAATTAAATGTTACTGTGTACCATAGACATTGTTTCTTATTATACAAGCATCAACTAACTGGACGGTATAAAATTTATGAAAAAATACTTATCAGAAGTTATGCTTGCTGACCTGGTTTCTATTAAATTATATCAAATGTTGATGGAAATGGTACTTAATAACAATTATGTTTTGTTTCAAGATAGTATTTACAGACATAAATAGGGGATTGCTATGGGAGCCCCAGTTGCACACTCTTTTGCAAATTTAGTGTTGTGCTGGTGGGAGAAATTTTATTTAATGCAACACACTTTGTTTAAATATGTTTCTTTTTACTGCAGGTACACAGATGATTTATTTTTCATTTGGAGTCAACAAGGTAAAGTTTTTGAACAATGTGTACAGGATTTGAACAAATCAGTTAAATGGTTGAAGTTTATTACAGGCAATGTAGGGACCCAAGTTAATTTGTTGGATTTGAACATTACCTTGGATGTTAACCACCATTGTTTTCATAATGGTATCTCCAAGAAAGACACATTTAGAAATAATTATTTATACTTTTACCATGGACATCTTAAATCTATGAATTGGAATGTGTTTAGGGGCTAGGTGATTTGAGCTAGTAGAATTATTAGTGACAATCAATGCTTTATTAGTGAAGTAGAACATATCGTTCAACTGTTCTTAGATAGAGGTTATCTCCTTAAAAATTACTGGTGAATTTATTGGCCATAGAGAGGACAAATTTGGGGCAATTTTACTTTATGGTATTCAAAATGAACGGAGTGCTCTTACTAAACACAGTAGATTAGATGTTCAAGGAGACAACAAAATAGAGTTTAGTCATTCCCTGTTCCTATTTCAAATGATAATTCAGCAGTATGTAGGATTGTTACTGACAATTGGAAAATTATTACTGGGAATTCAGAGTTAGTTAAGATTTTGGAGAATAGACCCCAATTTGTCATCGGAAATCTTTTAATTTGAAAGATTTATTAGAATTTCATCCTAACAATGAATATAACTTTATTTCCCATACGTTGGCTACTTTTTCCTGTGGTTCTTGTAGACAATGTAGGTTCATTAGTAACACTAGCATGATTGAGTTTCCACATATCCACAGATTTTTGAAGTATTTTAATTGTAGTACTTCTAATATAGTTTATGTGGCAGTATGTAGCACATGTTCTGAGTTTTATGTGGGTAAAAGTATTTGTCCACTTAGAATTAGAATTAGAATTAGAGAGCATGTTAAAGTTATTAAATAAATTTTAATGCCCTTAGTAAACATAGTATGGTTTGTACTAATGTCAGAAAGTTTTATTTTACCGTAATAGATTATGGGCAGGATTCACAAAGCCTCCGTGTAAGAGTTATAACTCTTACACGGAGGCTGCAGTTAAACGGAGTGATGTCACCATGCTTTGCATATTCATGAGAGCATGCTGAATCACACCTAAGGCTAACACGGTCCGTGTAAGAAAGTAGGCAGCGTGTCCGTAGGCCGAGCCCTGCAAGCGGACACGCCCCCAGAAGAGTAAAAGTGCCCAAAGTAAACACCCACGACAGAGTCCACGGAAATGTGAATAAACACAACACAATACATGCCCCCACAGACTATGAACAGAAAATATATAAATGAACATATTATATATTTTTTTTAAATTGTAAAGATGTTTGCCCGTGAGTGCGCTTTTTGCTGGCGTGCCAGTAGCGCAGCTACAGTTAGCAGTTAGTGGGAAAGCATATAAGAACTAAATATGCAAAGTAGGCCAAGAAGCAATAGCGTAGCAGTAGAGACGTCAGCTGAAGAGCAGGCATTCATGGTTTGAGCTCCCACAACACCAAGTTTTATTTTTAGCAAAATAAGCACGAAACAAGTCCCTGACAAACATGTACACATATAAAATCACATTTTATGTAAAATGTAATGAAATAGTTCATTTATTATGAAGAAATTTGAGGTAACAAAACAATAAAAAAGCCAGACGTGCCTATAGCTGAGCTACAGTTTAACAAGGTGAGTCATCTGCCCGTAGGTGAGCAGTGGTTTAACAGGTGCAAAATGAGCGCCCATAGCTGAGCAGTGGTTATACACATTGAGACTGTGTGACCCTAGCTAAGCTGAGTGTAATATGCATGCTGACAGCCAAATGAGGCGTAAACCAGCACACCCCGTTTGCGCGGAGCTACGCACCGCGCCAACAAGCTAACCAACGGGCAATGTTGAGCAAGCTGTAACAAAACTGCCTTTACACAGACACACCCCCTAGCCTGTCTAGACAGTCATAAAATATAAAAAGCAGTGGCTAGTTTTGAACCCAGGACACCATGCACCATAGTCAAGGTACTGAACCACTAAGCTACAACAGCTGTACTCAGAAATGCAGTAATAGCAAATATATAGGAATGAATAGAAAGTGGAGCATGACAAAGCAGGTTTTGTGAAGTGGATACAATTCCAAAATGGCCAATCACAGATAAGTGCAGGAAAAACGGCATATATAAGCCCCATAGGTGGGAATACACAGCATAAATGATTGTAGAACTGACTTGCAGCCAGAATGTCAGGTGTAGGTGAGGGTAGTTGCTTTTGAGCACAGAGGTGGGGCATTGAGGAGTCCAGATACATGGTCTGGCTCCTAGTCCACAATCATGAGGCCCAACTCATGCAGGGCCAGGTCCTGTGGGGAGCATATAGGGCTGAGGCGTGGGACCGGTTGGCTCATGATCTTACCAGTGCCACAGGGATTCCAAGGACTGGTGAGCAGGTCCGTCACCACCATGCAGACCTGAAGAGAAGCAAGCAGGACCAATTGAACCTTTGGATCCAAGAGGCCCGGCAAATGCCCAATGTCCCGCTACTGAGTAAGTTACATTTAATTATGTATGTAAGAAATTAAATTAGCTGATATTATGGAGACGTGTATTCCAATATTACTTAATTTATATTACAGCTGCAGGTGTCCATTCTGCGAACCTCAGAGCCTATGGCGATAGGCTGGTGCGGTTGCGCCACCAGGCAGGTCAGTAATCCACTCCCAGTAACTGTAAAGAAATATAAAAGTATGACAGTTAGCAAAAGAGTGCAGTGTAGTCACTAAGTAATAAAATGTGCAAGTAACAGTGTAAAAGTGTTTGCAAGTATTGCTTGATTACAAAAGTGTGTTGCAGTCTGAAATCCAAACAGAAAAATGAAAATGTCTGAAATAAAGTCTGAAATAAAGATGCCCCACCTGTAATATCATAATGCACAACCTGCAGCAGGCTGAAAAGTACAGCTGCATAAGATGAGCAACTCACATGTGTGAAATATATCCCTGTTGAAATACTGAAACATGACAGAAGTGAGACTGCTGGAAAGGATTGTAATAACTACAGGTAAAATATGTCAATAAAGCCTAGAAGTAAGTACCATCCTGAATAGTAAAATGAAAACAAGTGAGAGGGTGTGAGAAAGAGTTATGAATCCACCAATAAACTAGTAATAACCCCTGTATAAAGTATACTGCAGTCAGTACAGAATGAAATTAATGTGACAAATAGAACCAAACTTCGAAATGTGTCCAAAGTGTTGCTGCAGCTGGAATGTGTATCCCAAAATCTGGATATGTTGCTCTCAGTCTGCAATATGCAGATAGTATGATTGTCTGAAATATCAAACATCCACAGTTGTCTATAGCTATATAAAGCAAATGTAGCAGGATGATGTAGCTGAACAAAGCCAGATATGAACGTGTATGAATAACAATAAAATGTATATTGATGTAGCAGTAACAGTCCTATCACCAAATTGAAGTAGTTATCATATAGGAAACTGTAGTTAGAACAGTAGTGGGTATATATCTGTAGCTATTAGAAATGTGCAGCATATGTATTGGTATTCAAAGGTGTTAATAATATTTTCTTCACCCCACCCTATAACCACATATAATCCATTCCACGTGAAATTGGTATGTGCAATCACAATTAACACCCCTGGACATTTGTCCTGATGGGTCATAAATATTTGCATGTCTGTTGATGCATCTGTCCTGTTCATACATCCAAACCTGATGGCCTGTTGCCATCAATCAACCCTGCATGTTGTTGGACTGTGTATTGCTGTTCAAATTATGCATGTGTTATGCTTGCTGTTCAATGGTGTGAATATCTGGGTGTTTGGTTAATGGGAATACTAATGCATGCTGTTACAACTAATTGCAAATGGTATTGTATGTTACTAACCCAAACTGTCATGACATAATGCAAAACATAGAATGACAGGGAAGGCGGGTTCCAGCAGACCCACCTCTCCCACCTCAGCTGGCGAGTGCACCTGGCACTAGTGCCCAGTCTGGACCCTCCTCCGGTGGCCCTGTGCCACCTGTGGGTGGAAGCGCTGCAGGGGATGGGGCCCGTCCCCCCTCTGCAAGCGTGGCTGGAGGAAAACCACCACTCACCCTCCGTAGCATCTGGACTGTGGTGCGTAGGGAGATCCGGGACTCTGTTCTTGAGCCCCTACGCCAGCTTGAGGCACAGGTGGCATAACTTACGGGCATGCCTGTTGCCCGACCTACACAGCCCCCAGCACAGCCCCATCCTGGGCAGTGAAGGAACAGTGGCAACTGCACATGGGTGGGGATATCAGCTCCACTGTTGCCATCTGTGGGCTCATGGGCTCTGGATATCCAAACCTCCGTCCCCATCAATTGTGTAACCCCCCCACACGTGTCATACACTGCCCCTGTATGCATCTTGTTTGTCTTGTCTGTTGACCTACCCAACCTACCTCCCCAGCTATACCGACTTCCTTCACCTGACATACCACTCTCACCTGAAAAAAAAAAAAGGGCACTCTGTACCCACAAAAAAATTACGCCCCATACATAGCTGCCCATTCCGCACATATGTCTACCAGACATGGAAACTATCAATTACAATTGGCTGTACAACTAGTATTATTGTTGTCCTTACACCTCTCTCAGGGGTGGAAGGTATCAAATGTCACACCAAATTACAAACATATGCACAGCTGTTGCTGATGAAGAAATGGGCAGCTATGGGCCTTACCTACATCCCTCTTGCAAAACCCAAGCTTGTTTCCCTACTGTCTTACCCTCTTTGTGACCCCTTTTTCACCACTTTCCTGTCTCCCCATTTTCATTTCTTTCAAATAAAATAGCACGGGTGTGTGCAAGAGGAAGCACTTTTAAGCGGTTGTAAGCGGGTGTGCGTGCGGAGCTAAACGCCAGTGCGTATGCGTGAGCTCCGCGCAAACCAGCACTAACCCGGTTAAAACTGCTTAAAAGTGCATTAGTCACTCTGATTGACAGGTCCTGTAGTCAGTTCAAAAGCAAAATAAAATCCCCCTGTCAGTCCCGAACACAGGAAACAGTAGTCTGCATGACTTACCACTAAGCCATGACTCTTATACAAGAACATTGTGCTAAAATAAATATATCATGTAATAGTAGGAATGAATGTAAAGGGAATATAGGATGTGTAGTACACAAAGCATGTCATTTAGAATTACTGTCAAAACTAGTGGATTACCATAATAGTAGTGTGTGAACAGAAACAGCCATGCTAGTTGGTAGCTAGTAGGTAATAATGTCACTGTAGCACCTTGCAAGCCACACACATACACACAGCAGAATAATCACTGCCCATACCCCACAACCTCTTACAGGAACATATCCGGACCAAGTAATAAAATATGTGGAGCAAAGGGCCAAAACCAGGGACACATTACAAATAATGTTACGACAAACTCAGACAGTTCAGAGAGTAACAGGTTCTGCATTTTGTGGGATGTGTGGAAGGGTATGAAGTCTGAAACTTGAATGTTTGTCACTATATTCTGACTTGAGCCCAGAGTGATTTGCCATAAAAAGCTGTGCATGAGATATTGAACAAAATATGAGGCAGAAATGTGGACAACCTGCAAATATTTGTACATATGAGAGGTCTGACACCACCATATTTGAATAGTTAAGAGCCTAGACATAGCAACAGTGAATGAGTTACAGGGATGCCCCACAGACTCCATGTGAAATGTACAAGCAGTAGGCAGAAGGGTGTAACAACACATGCAGTGGTAACTATGGAGTCCTGAAAGCATGCACCATTTGCATGGCAGAAAAAGTGTAGTAATACATATGCTCATGCTAACCCACACTCACAACTGCAGCATATCAGACAATTTAATGGGTGTACCCCACTGATATGTACCATTCCATGAGGCAGATAACAGATGCACCTGAGAGTCTCTGGGGCCTGCTCAGCAGCATACTCAAATACCTTAATAGATGTCAAGGCCCACACCATGGCCAGACCACACTGCATGCTGTAACACCCTAGCAGATATAGCAAGCATTCCAATGTGTGAATGTACATGGAAAATAGGAAAGCCACAGCAGCACACTACAGTCAGGGCACCTAGCAGGCATAGAAGTAGTGACTGCAAAGGGCAAATATTGAAGCCATAGCAACAAAGTGCAAGCAAAAGTGCAAGGAAAGCACACACACACACACACACACACACACACACACACACACACACACACACACACACACATTAACAGTAGTAGTAGTTGTAGGTGTCAGTGTACATACACAGTTAGTACAGGAAACTGGAGAAATGAATGGAGGAATGTTAATCTACAGCACAGCTGGAAACATGAGAGAGATACCAACCTTTACATTCACAGAACATTGTCCACAGCATACCAGCATGGTCCCTGCCCTTAAAATCTGAAAGGGCTACGCCTATCTCACATACCTTTTTATAGCACTGTTCTGAAAGCACAGTGAGAACTGCAATCAGTACACAACTGGCTGCATGCAATTAGCAAATGCTGGCTAACAATTGGTGCAGAGGCCATCACATGGACATATGCAGATACCTACAAAAGTATGCTGTACTCCCAGTCCACACATGCAATACTTTCATTGCACCCTGAGGAGGACGTGAGAGACAGAGAGAGAGAGAGAGAGAGAGAGAGAGAGACAGAGAGACAGAGAGACAGAGACAGAGACAGAGAAAATCGAAATTAAGCAGACACAAACAAAACTGTTCAGCAACAGCCACCTGAAAGCTGACAACTGGCAAGTGGAGCAGCAGGACAGAAAACCAGACAGCAACACAAGCAGCTGTGACAAACACAGGTAATGTAAAGTAATACTATAAAGGTCTACATATTGTGAACCCTGCATATGTGTCATTGGTCTGTATCCATATGTATATGAAGATGTGCAAAGGGCAGGGGACATACAGCAACTATCAGTGAAGGCCTGTACATACATTTGTATGTGAGAGCATCTATGTGCACATATCAATGTAGGTTGACTGCAGGTAATAGTGCAATGTACAAAGTAGGTTTCACAGTTATGTATGTTTAGCAGTATGTTAGTGTGTGTATACAGTATGGTAGACAAACATGTTGATATACCTGTCTATCATATGGATACGTATGTATGTCAGAATATGTATGTATGTATGTATGTATATATATATATATATATATATATATATATATATATATATAATATGCATATATGTATACATACATAGAGAGAGATGTAGGAATACATAGACAGATGTAGATAGATAGAATATGTACAAACATATATACGTAATACACACATACAGATATAGATATATGTAGATACATATACATACTGACTGAGCTGACTATCTACAGGTATGACTGTATATGATAACCTCAACACCCCCTGTCCCACCCCCTCTGTGCCCCCCATATCTATAGCAATATATGTACATCAATATATATATATGTGTATATGTATACAGACATATATATATATATATATATATATATATATATATATATATATATATATATACATATATATATATATATATATATATATATATATATATATATAGAGAGAGAGAGAGAGAGAGATGTATATATATATATATATATATATATATATATACCTATATATGTATATATATTCTGAGTGAGGCACATGTGTACAGATGTATTGCAACAGGTGCCTGGTGACAAAGGCATGGAATGAACACCAGTGTCAAAACCGGAGTACCATACCCCATTTCAAATCACCTACACCAGTAACCACCAGATATGTGATTGGCTGCCCACCACAGCATGTGTCAGGGGTGAACAGGGTCATACATGTGTACAATAGTGCCCCAATGATATTCACAGTGGCACACTATTCCTGGCATACCTGCACATGGTATGTGTCAGCAGACATGGTGTGTTAGCTATGGACATGTAGGTCAGTGTACCTCTCCACACCACATAATGGATGCCATGGTATGTACCTCACATGACAGCTACAGATATGGAGAAGGACACAGTGACATGTACAACACTGTGACAATGCACTCAAACACATTACCAATGCACAGTGACTGACAACACCACAGAGTACACACATACTGCCCACATAGAGGTTACCACTCCTGGATTTACATATGTAAGTCACACCCATGACAGATGTCCAACAATCATAGTAACACCTCACACAATCCACAACCTAAATGACTGCTGTGTGTCGTCCATGCCACTGCAATAGAGAGCACATGTGGAGGTAAAGGTTCCTACCCACAGATAAGACATACCCTGCAATAAACCACACAGTGTTAAGAGGAAAGACTCCCCATGAGTACATGTCACACATACCCCTGCTGAATGTTAGTCAGATAGGTAATATGCCATATGAGTCACCCTTTGTAACTGTGTGACAGCAGCAGGTACCATCACACCACATGTGTCACAATGGTCAGGGTAGCAGACCAGTATGCTGCTGTAGTCCCAGGGGCAATACATATTGTATAGTATTGTATTGTAATGTATTGTATTGTGTTGCATTATATTGGTATGTTGAGGTGCCTCCTTCGTGGAGTGGAACTACTGCTGCTGTGCGCCAGTGTACAGGTACATATCCTGTAGTCAGGCTAGTGTTACATAGCACTTCTATATGTGTGTTTAGCTCCTGTCAGAGTTTATGTAGCATGCAACTGAGGATACCATCAGGTCCCAGTCATGTTGTGTATTCTGCTTTCCTGAGGGCGGCTCTCGCCTGGACATCTGTGATGACAGGGAGGTTACAGTCAGCTGAGATAACTATATCTTATTTTGGGGGAGAGGGTGGGGTGACACCTGCACTGAACTTGTCTGCCACAATGTTGTCAATACCTGTGGTTTCAGTGAAATATTTGTTGTTGTGTACTCACTATGGGCATAGAGGAGGGATTCTGACCAGGTTGCTAACATAACTGAAGAAGGCCTTCTGGTTATCTGTAGTGTCCCTCTTGATTTCCCTCTCAAAGTTGCCCATGGATGTTTGTATGATGGAAAATAGATCCTTACTAGTGCTGCTCAGACATGCCTTCCCTTTATGGAATTATGCTCTGTCTTGCAGTAGCTGCCATCTTTTTTAATACAATCTGTCTATGGCTGGGGTCCACCAGACAGGATGCTGTCCCTTTGTGGAGAGTGTCTTGGTCATATATGGGATTGCATGATCCATGCATTCTTGGAGATGTCGGTAGAAAGCATTTGTGTAGGGGTCAGCATTGTGGGTTGTGTCTTCCACTGGCCCAGTGGGCTGAAAGGATACCATGTCACTGTTACAAAGTGCAAAGTTTGCATCTGCAATGTTATTCACTATAGTCATTTGTGCTGGTGGTGGAAGTGGGATATGTATATCCAGGGCAATTAGTGTGTGGTCAGCTCACAGTAGTTGATGATGTAGGCCATACAGTACCTAGATACAAACCCCCAGAGTGAGGAGGTGCTCTGGACCTAAATCAGTGTTCTGACTGCTGGGGTTTGGTAGTATGTCGTATGGAGTGTGCCAGGTACTGTTGCACAGTTGCTGGCTGAGCACTGATACCTAGCCATTTACATGTGTATCCACCAATAGACAGACAGATGCTATATATGTGAGATATGTTGTATCATAGCAATCGAGTAGCATGTGTAGTATGTGTCCCAAATTCTGCTGACATATATTGCTGATATCAGGTTATTTTCTTTTTCAGGTACATGGCTCACCCGCGAAATCCCGCTTACTCCGCAGCTGAGGATGAGGAGATACACCAGAGCCTGGTGCGGGATTATGCAATACTCTTTTCCCGCACCAGCCAGAATCAGCAGGAGAGGGCTGCACTGTGGCAAGACCTGGTCCGTCGGGTAAATGACATAGGCATGCATAATAGGACATATGAGCAGGTATGACATCACTGCAGTGATTTAATCAGAAATGTCTGTCAGCATGCATCGGATATCCACAGGCAACAGGTCGCCACAGGTGGTGGGGTGGCTACACATCCCCCACTCACCAGACTGGAGGGACTACTCATGAGTGTAGTGGCTCCAGTCCGCCAGCAACAACAGCAGCAGACATGCATTATGATGGAGGCTGGAGCCACGCAGCAGCAAGACTATGAGCGTGCAGGTAATATGCCATATGTATAGTTCACTGTTGTGTACACTGGTAGTTAATGCATGTGTGAGGTGTGTCTTTGGTTTGTAGCTGTCCATAGTATTTAATGTGCGAGTGTGATATCCTCAATATTAGCAGCTGACCTGTGAAAGGCGACTGTTGTACTACTGACCTGTATCATACTCAGTAACAATGGCACAGTTGTGCCCACTGACATTAGTTTCTTTACATCTGCAGGTCCCTCTGCTGTAACAGAAATGCAGCCTATCCATGCTAGTGAGTGTGTATTGACAATCCCTGTAATAGTCTTGATAGTAATAGTAATATTATGCTCACTTAGTAGTGCTCTTTGTATGCATGTAGGTGTGTCTGTGTCTGTGTGTTGATATCACACATACTGAGTAGTGTACAATTGTGTGCAACTGTGTGCATGTGTGCATGTGTGCACCTGTGCATGTGTGCATGTGTGCATGTGTGCACCTGAGCATGTGTGCACATGTGCATGTGTGCATGTGTGCACCTATGCATGTGTGCATGTGTGCATGTGTGCACCTGTGCATGTGTGCATGTGTGCACCTGAGCATGTGTGCACATGCGCATGTGTGAATGTGTGCACCTGTGCATGTGTGCATGTGAGCATATGTGCACCTGTGCATGTGTGCATGTGTGCATGTGTGCATGTGTGCATGTCTGGACCTGTGCATGTGTGGATGTGTGCATCACTGGTAATGTGTAGACATTGTAAACTGTGTTTCCTGTTTCCCTGCCACAGGTTCTGGTGCTGCTCTGGTGTCATGCAGCAGGGAACCTGAATCAGGTGCCATGGGTACTGAAAATGATGACATCTGTGTAATGGCACAGGAAGGTATGCCAGGGTCCGTCACTGGTCAGCCGATTGACAGTACACAGCTGTCAACCCCATCAATGCACACAGTTATCCTGCCAATACACCCTTTGTCACCAATGTCCCTAGGTGATGGACAGCATACAGTGGGCATTGACCAGGGTAATGTGGTATCTGTGGCACATGCCTCCCCACACAGCAGCCATGGGCATGGCCCAGAGATGGTACCACACAGACAGATGTCCAGGGGTTCTCGTGGGAGCATCCGTGGTCATACTGCCCCTGTCAGATGTGCCCACAGAGGACTTACAACCTCAGCTATGTTTCGGGCTGTCATGCAGGCACAGTCACGTATGGAACGGTACACCAGACAGGGTCTGAGGGAGCTGACAGCATGTCGCACAGCCATGACTGACAGTATGCATGACATTGCGGCGACTATCCGTAATTTCACCAATGTCATAGACAGACATTGTGGGGACATATTAGACCGGTTCCACAACTACATGTCCATGAGCCAGGGCGATGGTGGATGGTTGAGGCATCGACATGGGCATATGCCAGCAACAGCAGCAGCTGGCAGTCATCGTGGATGACAACAGTGCCGTGGCTGCCACCATAGTGCCAGCAGCAGCCCCAGCAATGCTGGGTCTGTGCTGTCATCAGACCGCCCCAGGAGACCACGTGCACGTGGCTCTGGCCAGGCCCGACAGGGATCTGTGTCCAGTCAATGAACACCTGCTTCTGATGACAGTACCCAGTCTGGGTTGGTACCGGATACGGTCCATAGCACCCCTGCAAGGCACAGGTACCGTGTCCGTGGCCAGAGACACTGATCTGTATGACCTGGCAGGTACAGTCTGTGGCTGTCCACAAACACCAGAATATGGCAGCCATGAGGTGGAACTGTGTGCATCCATACACACATGCAAATTGACAACACCTAGGGCTACCGCATACATGCACACACTGCATCAACATTGCCCCACCTTGTACTGCTGTCCCTCACCAACACACATACACATACATGTCAATCGGTGGTATCGGTGGCTGACTCAGGCATACCAAGTTCACACTTTGTGCATATGATGAAACTGTGCCACCTCCTGCAATCTGTAACATCAGTGAAGGTACAGGTTAACATGTTGCTGATGCACAGGGTGACTACATAGATGTGTAGTAATAGTATCATGTTGTTAACAGTACTGTGTGCTGAAATAATTGTGGGTATATCACAGCATGCCTGATGCAGTAAGGGTGTGATTGTCATGTACTGTTGTCTACACCCATGGTAAGTACCATAGTGTATCATCTGCACATGTTGGCATACTGGTGGTAAGGATGTCAACAGAAGGCTACATACATAGGCAGGCACAGGGGATAAGGTAATAAATGTATTGATACGCAATGATGGACATGTAAACTGCAAGTGGCATGTTGCCCACACTGGACTCTGCAATGCGGATGTTTGAGGATGTTGATACACGACTGGTACAGGACACACAGGAGCACCCTAGCACTACAAGCTCACATCTCATACCATGCTAGACAGCCCCAACACACAAAACTAACTGTCACAGGAGGAAGAGTCCCCATACATGTCAGGGATACTGTGGTGGCAGGCCAGGTAGCATACATCCTACTAAGTATGGAACCACTGAGTGAAGGCTCAGTGTCTGTTATTTGACATGTGTATTACTGCAGGTATGAGCACATGGGTTTCCATCCAGTTATTGTACATCCTGACAGTACATGGTCTGTACACTTGTGTGCACTGAGACTGGACCCTAGCCATCTGACCTGTGTATTTCCATGTACATGTGCATAGTGCCTGCATATTTGCAGTGTTACCTACTGGAAGTGGTACAGCTTGTTTGTTGTACAATGGACTACATGTGGCCCTGCTTACTGTAGCTGTGTTTGCATGCATGTTTGCTTGCAATTACCCTGGAATACTGATCCCACCTGCAATGCATAGTTACAGAGCTTCTGTGGACTCCTAGTGACATCTGCATAGCTTACTATATGTATGTCCATGTCTCACTTAACAGAATGTCACTGTTTGTCCTGTTCACATGTACATTGCCTGTGACACATTGCATATGACTTACCTGGCATTTGTCCACGTGAGCAGTCATATATGCTACTGCTAACTAATCACAGGCACTACACCCTCACATATTCATATTCTGTTGAACCACCTGCTTCGCTAGGGATGGCTTGCACCTGTCACCCATGGGCTTTCAGATATTGGCAAAGGCTCTTGCTACCCCCATAGTGCCTATGTTAGGCAAGGCACAAATGACAACCCACCTTCATAGGTATCACAAGGGATAAGAAACTAAGAGTAATGCTACCCAACACCAGAAGTCTAAACCTCAAGATGCATGCACCCGAAACTCTCCTTGGCATGGAGAACATCGATATCTGTGCAGTAACAGATGCCTGGTTCAGGGCTACTGAGAGCACCCCAGCACTACCAGGTTATACCTCATACCATGCTTTTCAGCCCCAAAACTTGGAACGAAACACAAATGGAGGGGGAGTATTGATATTCATCAAAGATACCCACACCTCCAGGTTGGTGGCAAAGCACCAAGCATCAGAGACTATCCATGTGCAACTAACAATGGGTGAAACTGCCTTCCAGGTTGTAGCCTGCTACAGACCATCCTCCCAAACCCAAGAACTGCACTTGGCTGTCCTGTGAACAGTGGACATATGAAGGTCTCTCCAAACACCATTATATTGTGCGACATCAACTACCCAAACATAGACTGGGAGCATGACTCTAGCTCCAACACCCTAGGCCAAAGATTCCTAGAATATATGAGCTCAAATACCACTCCCACAAGAAGGGGAAACATACTGGACCTGAACATCACCAACATGGGGACTCTATGCTCCAGACCAGACGTGTATCCCTCACTGGTAAGATCAGACCATAAACTAATCTCACTGGATATTCACATCCCGACCCCTCCCCCTGCCCAGAACACTACAGTGAACAACTTCTCTAAAGCAAATTCACACTCCTCAAAACTGAGGTGGAAACCTTCAAAGCCCCCAGGCCTGTGGAAACTACAGACCAGACCGCAGATTCCTCTATAAATGCATTCTATGGACACCTTCAGGAATGCATGGATCATGTGATCCCGAATAAAACCAAGACCCAATCCTCCAAAGGCAGACGTCCTGTCTGGTGGACCCCAGCCATAAACAAACTACACAATAGAAGGAGGAAGCTACTAAATGATACAGCAAAATCCCCAAAAGGGAAGGCATCACTGATCAGTATTGGCAAATAACTACAGGCACTCATACGATTGTCTAAGACCAGCTTCGAGAGAAATTGCACAGGACACTAAGGATAATCACAAAGCTTTCTTTAGTTATGTTAGGAACCTGGGTGGTAATTCCCAGATATGCTCAGAGGTAGTCCAAAATGTCAATAGAAACACCAAACCCACAGACATTGCCAACATTCTAGCTGACAGGTTCAGCGCAAACTTCTCCCCCCCTCCACACCAAAAGTGCAAATATGTATCCCAGCAGAGTGCTGCCCCCCTGACATCTCAGATGCTCAGGTAAGAGCCACCCTCTCCAAAGCAATACACACTGCATCAATGGGACCAGACAGTGTCCCGGGCTGTGTCCTACATGACTCCAAGATGTGCTACAACCAAACATAAAACTACTGTTCAGTCCCAACCTTACTACAGGATATATGTCCAAAGAGTGGCATACAGCAACAGTGGTCCCTCTACAGAAAGGTGGTGCCTCAATGGATCTTGGACACTATCGCCCCATAAGCCACACTAGCTCGGTCTGCAGAGCTATGGAAAGGATCATCATGGACCACATAAATATAGATATTGGGGACCTACAGACACTGGTTCATACCCAGTTTGGCTTTGTTAAGGGCAGATCCTGCCTCTCAAACCTGGTTGATTTCTTTGAAACAGTCACCAAGGCCATTGACGAGGGGAAGGTGGTCCACACAGCCTACCTGGACCTCGCAAAAGCCTTCGATACAATACCCCACTCGGGCATTCTAGAGAAGCTCACCAGCTTAAATATAAGCCCCTATGTCACTAGATGGATTGCACACTGGCTCAAGGACAGAACCCACATGGTTAGAATTGCTGGAGCCGTGCCAGACTCCAAACCAGTTACAAGTGGTGTCCCACAAGGCTCAGTCCTGGGACCTCTCTTGTTTGGTATATATTTATCGGAGGTACAGGCCAACACGGAAGGACTGTGGCTGACCAGATATGCAGATGACTGCAAACTGGCCGCCATAATCGACTCTCCAGCTGACACAAGCATCTTCCAAAAGGGCCTCATAGAAACAGACTACTTGTGCCAGAGCCATGGCCTCCAGCTGAACGCAAACAAGTGTATAGTCATTCCCTTTGGCAAAAACAAAGTGCCCACAAAGTACCACATAGGTGGTACCCCATTACGTACAGAAGAAGTAATTAGGGACCTGGGGACCCAAGTTTATAGCAATCTCTCATTTGACAACCATGTGGCCAAAGTGGTTAGAAAGACATTTTATATAGCCCACCCCATCATGAAGGGATTCACATCTACATCAGGGGAGGTCATCGTGCCTCTTTACTCATCCCTCATCAGGCCCATAATTGAGTACAATCCCCCTGTTGGGATGTACCTTACCAGACACCTGCAGCAACTAGAAAGACCCCAAAAGTACCTCACCAAGAGGATCAAAGGGATCAAACAGATGCCATATGCTGACCGGTTAAAGAAACCCCAGCTCTACTCAGTGGCATACCGCCTGTTCAGAGGCATTCTGTGCCTAATGTATAACGCCATGTCAAACCCAGAATTAATGGGCATGCTGCACCTGAGAATATCCAAATCCCATCGGGCTACACGCTTGAGAGACCTGAACCTCAGCACTGAAAAAAATAGGACATGCTTGAGGGACAGATTCATAACCCAGAGGCTCACTTCACTCTGGAATAAAATCCCAGTCCAGGTTAGGCAGAGTCCCTCATTGACTCTCTTCAAGGGGGATCTTGATGAGTGGATGGGACATTGTAGGTTTACCCCGGGTATCACTTCTGTGTCACTGTTATACAGAGGCACAGTATACTAACCTCGGAAAAGGGCATGGCAAGATATATTTACAATGGATGGCGACAGCCAAACACATTCTGGCTAGGTTCTTAAATGCCCTAGGGCAGATAGCCTAGTATGAACCTATGAACCTATGAACCTATGTACCTTGTTCCCCATTGGCCCTATGTGCTGTTAATCACCATGGCAATCACAATACTATGGTAGCATGTGCAAAGGTCAGTTGTCAGTCACCTCTATGGTACAGTTGTGGAATATGTAGGTCATGTGGCAATGTCACAGCTGCCACATGTACACAGTCAACCCTCTCCCCTACACATGGACGTACAACACATGTATGAGATGGAACCACATAGCCAAACTGGGGACTAAGCACTCTGAACCCAGTACTGGCATAACCTGTCAGGTGGCATGCAATACTACAGTGACTACAATACCAGTCTGATGTAGACCTACACTGACAGCAATACAAGCATGTGAACACACTGGGCCATTTGTGGAGCCTTAGAATAGCATCCTGCCTGAGCGGCACACACCTCTGCAGTTGGCACACAGGCATACGTTATGCCTGAACACATCACGCATAACACATAGCACACAAATCCTGTGTGCCAAACAGTCACAGCCTGTACAGCTAGACAACACACCTGCCACAGTTGTGTTAGCTACCTTTATTGTCCGGTACAGTGTGGTCATACTCACCAGGCTGGACAAGGTGAATGTCACAGTGATATGCCCGTGGGGCACTATGGTCCACCACATAACACAAGCATACAGGTCAGTCAGAGGCATGGACACATATGACTCAGTCATTGTCCATGCCACATACCTTCTCCTGCTGTACTTGTAGGGTGCTGACATCATCAGTGTTTAGAAAGGGGAATGTGTATCCTGTAGTCTGTTCTCCTAGTTGACAAAAGGGACATTTCCCTCACACAAAATTGCACGCACACTAACCCCCCTCATCCAAACACACACACTTGCAGGATTCAAGCCCCTAC
Source organism: Protopterus annectens (assembly GCF_019279795.1). Lineage (NCBI taxonomy): Eukaryota > Metazoa > Chordata > Ceratodontiformes > Protopteridae > Protopterus > Protopterus annectens. The sequence continues at coordinate 1,856,103,765 of NC_056725.1, forward strand.
CTGACTATGTTATGACACTCGAGATGGACGCATTAGCAGAGCACGCTATTCGCATTACTGAGCAGTTTCTCTTCTCCTGCTGTACTTATAGGGTGCTGACATCATCAGTGTTTAGAAAAGGGAATGTGCATCCTGTAGTCTGTTCTCCTAGTTGCCAAAAGGGACATTTCCCTCACACAATATTGCACACACACTAACCCCCCTTATCCAAACACACACACTGAGCATTTGGAGAATTCAAACCCCTATCTAACTATGTTATGACACTCAAGACAGATGCATTAGTAGAGCGCACTATTTGCATTACTGGGAGGTTTTTCTTCTCCTGCTGTACTTATAGGGTGCTGACATCATCAGTGTTTAGAAAGGGGAATGTGCATCCTGTAGTCTGTTCTCCTAGTTGCCAAAAGGGACATTTCCCTCACACGATATTGCACACACACACTAACCCCCCTCATTCAACCACACACACCGAGCATTTACAGGATTCAAACTCCTACCGAATTATGTTATGGGTGCTATTCACATTACTAGGAAGTTTCTCTTATAGGGTGCTGACATCATCACTGTTTAGAAAGGGGAATGTGCATCCTGTAGTGTGTTTTCCCAGTTGCCAAAAGGGACATTTCCTTCACACATACCAGACCCACACATTCACACACTGAGCATTTGCAGGATTCAAACCCCTTCCTGACTATGGTACGACACTCGAAACGGATGCATTAACAGAATGTGCTATTTGCATTACTGAGAGGTTTCCCTTCTCCTGCTGTACTTATAGGGTGCTGACATCATCAGTGTTTAGAAAGGGGAATGTGCATCCTATAGTCTGTTCTCCTAGTTGCCAAAAGGGACATATTCCTTACACAATCACTAACCCCCCTCATCCAAACACACACACTGAGCATTTGCAGGATTCAAACCCCTACCTAATTATGTTATGACACTTGAGACAGATGCATTAGCAGAGTGCGCTATTCACGTTAGTAGGAGATTTCCCTTCTCCTATTGTACTTATAGGGTGCTGACATCATCAGTGTGAAAGGGGAATCTGCATTCTGTAGTGTGTTTTCCCAGTTGCCAAAAGGGACATTTCCTTCACACAGGCCAAACTCACTTACACAGAGCATTTGCAGGATTCAAACCCCTACCTGGGTATGTTATGACACTCGAGATGGACACATTAGCGGAGTGCACTATTCACATTACTGGGAGATTTCCCTTCTCCTGCTGTACTTATAGGGTGCTGACATCATCAGTGTTTAGAAAGGGAAATGTGCATCCTGTAGTGTGTTTCCCAGTTGCCAAAAAGGGACATTTCCTTCACAAAGACTTGCACACACACCCAACCCACTCACACTGAGCATTTGCAGGATTCAAACCCCTCTCTCACTATTTTATGACACTCGAGACAGAAGCATTAGCGGTGCATGCTATTTGCATTACTGGGAAATTTCACTTCTCCTGCTGTACTTATAGGGTGCTGACATCATCAGTGTTTAGAAAGGGGAATGTGCATCCTGTAGTGTGTTTTCCCAGTTTCCAAAAGGGACATTTCCTTCACACAGGCTTGCACACACACCAAGCCCACTCATACACACACTGAGCATTTGCAGGATTCAAACCCCTACCTAACTATGTTATGACACTTGAGACAGACACATTAGCATCCTGTGGGGAGGCAGATGTCAAGCACACTCTAGCTAAGCTGTCGTTCCCTAGAGCAAACAGCCTAGTGTTGACCTCTACACCCATATGTTTAATTGTCAGATGCACATTATTTGCTGCTGATAGACTGTTTGCAGTTCTTTATTGCCATAGCATTCCCTGTTTGTATGAACAACTTGTGTATCTGTGGAAGATGTTTGCATATAGGAGGGATCCACTATATCACGTATGTCTCTGTAGTCATTTAACTGTGTGCACTGGGCAGATTGCTGTAATGTGGTTGGTTCCTGGAATAACACGTACAAATACCAGATATGTGTGGCCAACTGCTAAACTGAGATTTGGCCTAAGTGTGTGAGCATGCCCAGTTCAGCCTTCCCATGGCATGTTGTCTGACATATGTCTCATTTATCAAAGTGTGTGAGCATGCCCAGTGTGAGCTTTCCATATGTTGAACTCTGCAGCCCACCACATTTGTGGATGAGTGTGAACTTCAACAAAATTCTCCCGTTTATGGTTGTGTGTTGTGTGTCATGTTGTGTAGTTACTGTCCAACTGCTTTGTGTGTGAACACAACAGGGATTATACTGTGCCTGCAGGGTTTGCATGGGATACTTTGCATACAGTTGTCAACATCCTTTCATGCTGACCTAACACTGTAGTATTGTATAGTGTACTGGTTCAGTACTTTGACTGTGGTGGACAGTATCCTGGGCTTTAGTCCTATCACTGCTTTACATTTCCATAGTGAGCACAACAGCCTGGTTAGGGGCCAGTTGTGCACATCTGACCATGTTGCATTATGTTCAGATATGAACTACTTAAACCAGGCTTGTCCAACATTGGTAGTGTATTCCACAACATAGGTGTACATTTGCAAACACTAGCGATGTGCCCTAGGCCATTTCTAATGCTAGTCGGAGAGTGTGTTTGTCCTTCGACACACATTGTAAGTGGAGTTTGCCATGACATATGTCATGGTTAGTATACTGTGCCTCTGTCTACCTGTGACATAACAATGATACCCAGGGTAAACCTACCATCTCCCATCCACTCATCAAGATTCCTCTTGAGGAGAATTGATGAGTGACTCTATGGATAGCCTGTACTGGGAGTTTACTCATGGGTGGGGGTGGCTTTTGTGTTATGGATCATGCAGTACAGCTTGTCCTATGTATGTCAGTGCTGGGGTTCAGGTCTCTCATGTGCATAGCTCACTGCCATTCAGATTGTACAAGGTGCAGCATGTTTATTGATACCAGCTTGGACATGGCTTTATACATCAGGCACAGCTTGCCTCTGGGTGGACAGTATGGCAGTGTGTGTAGCTGCAGTTTGTTTAATCAGGCAACACATGGCATCTGTGCAAGCTCTTTGGTGCTCCTGGTGAGGTACTGTTGGGAACTTTACAGTTGATGGAGGTGTCTGCTGAGGTACATCCCAGAGGGGCTATTGTAGTCAATTGTAATGCTGATGAAGGATGACTGCAGAGCCACAATGACCTCCCCTTATCTAGATCTGGCAACCTTCATGATTAGGTGGGTATATGGTATGTTTCTGTAAACACTACAGCCACATGTTTGTCCAATGCAGGATATCTATCACCTTGTGTCCCCAGGTCTCTCATTACATGTTAAGTACGTAATGGGTTAACACCTATGTGGTAATTGGTGGGCACTTACTGTATATCCACAGGGGTTGACTATACACTTTTCTGCAATTAGCTTGCTGACATGGCTATGGCACCAGTTGTCTGTTCCTATGTGGCCCTTTTGTGGGATGCTTGTGTCAGCTGGAGGGTTACATATGGTGAGCAGTTTGTAGTCCTCTGCAAACATGTTCAGACACAGTCCTTCCATGTTGGCCTGTACCTATGGGACATATATACCAGACGACGGAGGTCCCAGGACCAAGCCTTGTGGGATGCCAGTTATATCTGGTTTGTAGTCTGACATGGCTGCAGCATGTCTGACCATGTCAGTTCTGTCCTTGGTCTGGTTTGCAACCCCTCTACTGACATAGTGGTTTATATTTAAGCTGGTGAGCATATCTATAATGAACACATAGGGTATTGTATAGAAGCCTTTGCAAGGTCCAGCTACGCTGTGTGGACCACATTGCCCTCATCAATGACCTTAATGACTGTTTCATATGAGTCAAACATGTTTAGGGGCAGGATCTGCACTTAAGAAAGCCACACTGGGTAGGGTCCGGTGTCAGTAGGTCGCCAATATCTTTATGTCTGCGGTACATGCTGATCCTTTCCATAGCTGTGCAGACCGAGCTTCTCAGGATTCTGGGGTGGTAGTTTTCAATATCCATTCAGGCAACACCTTTGTTGAGAAGGACCACTGTTGTTGTACACTGCTCTTTGGGTACATATCCTGTGGTAAGGCTGACATTGAGCAGTAGTGTGATTTGGCATTCCATTCTTCTTGGAGTCCATGTTGGACTCAGCCTAGGACACCATCTCATACCATTGCTGCTGTATGTTTTGCTTTGTAGATGCTGGCTTTTACCTCAGCATCTGCAATGTCAGGGGGCCAGCAAACTGCTGGGATAGATATTTTGCATTCGGGGGGGGGGGGGGGTTTGCACTGCACCTGTCAGGATGTATGTTGGCAATATGTGTGTGTGTTTGGTATGTTGTTTGTAATATTTGTGTGATTCAGAGCATATCTGTGAATTCCCAACACGGTTCCTAACATCAGTTGTGGAAGCCTTGGGATTATCCTTAGTGCCCTGTACAATTTGTATCCTCATAGGTTCATAGGTTCATACTAGGCTATCCACCCTAGGGCATTTGTAAGCCTAGCCAGAGTGTGTGTGTCTTTCGCCACCCCTTGCTATGTGAATATTATGGCCATTTATGATTTGCTTTGCTGTGCCTCTGTCTGGACGTGACACAGTGAAGACCCCCAGTGTAACTTTACGATCATCCATCCACTTGGCAAGATTGCTGTTGAAGAGTGTCAGTGAGGGGCTCTGCCTAACATGGAGTGGGATTCTGTTCCAGGGTGTGGGGAGCCTCTGGGTTATGTATATGTCCCTCCAGCACATCCTATTTCATTATGTGTTGAGGTTGACATCTCTCAGTATCACAGCTCTGATGGCTTTGAGTTTTCAGGGGTGGAGCATGTCCATTACTCCTGTGTTGGACATGGCCTTGTACAACAGGCATGCAATGCCTCTGTGTAGGCAGTATGTGACTGCATTCAGCTGGGGTGTCTACAGCCAGGCAGCATATGACATATATTTGAGACCCTTTATCCTCTTGGTGAGGTACCTTTGAGGTCTTTCTAACTGCTGCAGGTGTCAGGTAAGGTACATCCCAAATGAGGCATTGTACTAGATTATGGGTGTGATAAGAGAACAGTATAGGGGCACAATGACCTCTATTGACGTAGATGTGAATACTTTCATGATACGGTGTCCAATATAGACAGTTTTCCTAGCCACATTGGCAATGTGAGTGTCACATAACAGGTTACTGTCCACTTGTGTCCCTAAGTCCCTGATTACTCCTTCCATACATAATGGTTTACCACCTATGTGGTAATTTGTGAGTACCTTGTTTGGTATTTGGTGGGACATTCATACTGTCCAGTGTCTTCAGGACGGCTGGGTGGGGTTCCTGTGTGTGAGAGTGTGGTCTGTAGCATGCTACAGACTGTACAGCAGTCTTGCCTACGGTTAGTTGCACATGGGTGGACTCCAATGCCTTGTGCATTGTCAGTTACCTGGACATATGGGTGTCTGTGCTGAATATGGATATTCACCCTCCTTTTATGTTTTGTTCCAGGTATTGGGGCCATGACACATGATATGTGGTATAACCTGGTAGTGCTGGTGTGCTGTCAGGAGGCTTGCAGCAGGTTTCTGTCACTGCACAGACATCAATGTTCTCCATACTGGGGATGGCCTCGGGAGCATGCATATTGGGGTTTACACATCTGGCATTGGTCAGCATTACCCTTATGTTTCTTTCCACTTATGTTTTGTAGGGTGGTGGGTTAGTCTTTTCAGCCTTGCCTACGAAAGGCTCTATGGAGGTGGCAAAAGCCTTATCCAATATCCAGATGCCCAGGGGTAACAGGTGCAAGCCATCCCTGGAACAGCTGCGTGGCTTGTCAAGCTTGACATCCCAAGCAGACAGACATTGGATCCCCTTGGAATGACACCAGTAATTGTGCCACTTGTTATAACTGATCATTCCGTGTTTGTACTGTGGCATCATTCTTGGTGAGGGTAGGATGCTGCAAACGGTCAGTGTCATACCGGCCTGGACTACATAATTGGAGAGCTCATCTATGTCTCTTTTCATGTAGTCCGGGGAGGTACATCTCAGGTCATTCACACCAGCATGGACTATGACTGCATCATATTTCTACTTGCTTTGGGGTGACCTGCATACTTGTGTTATGTGGCATATTGTAGCAGCCTACAGGCAGCTTACTGTACCCTTTCACTTGTTCAGTCTGGTGTGCAGGACAGCAGCGTGTCTCACTATGAAGTCACCTATTACAACTGTATCAGGCATGTTGTTTCTCCTTCTGGCCTGTGACTGTTTGGCACACCAGCTTTGTGTACTATGTGTTGCATGTGCTATGTTTGGAGGTTGTTTGATTGGGTGTCTGCTTTGGAGGCCTCTGTTGGTGTGGTGTGTTTGTAATTCGGGCCTCCAGGAATGTTTTTCTGTGTTTATGTCTTTGGTTTGCAGTTGTGATAGGTCTATGTGGAACTGGGTTTGTGGTGTGTGTGGTTACCTTCTCCTCCTGACTAGTTTTGGGAGTACTGAGTTGAGGGAGCTCAGCCTCCAGTTTGGATAGATGGTTGCATCTCTCAAATATATTTGTATTTCTTGGGGAGTTGGGGTTGTCTGTGTACTTGGGGCAGGTGTAACATTGCCTCAAGATTTACAGATTCAACTTGTTGTGGCTGGCCTTAGTGGATTGTATGTGTGGACATATTTTATTGCCATACTACTGATCAGTGATTACTTCTTTTTTATGTTTGCTCTATCATGTAGTAGCTTCCTCATTCTCTTGCATGGTTTGGTTATGGCTGGTGTCCACCATGCCAGATGCCTGTGTGTATGGCATTGTGTCTTGTTTTAATTTAGGATTGCATAATCCAAGCATTCCTGGCAGTGTTCATGGAATGGCTGTATTACAGGTTCTGAGGTGTGGCCCATATTTTGCACCTGCACAGGACCTTTAATGGATTCCACATCAGTTTGGAGGAGTGCAAATATTGCTTTACACATGTTTTTCACTGTGGTTTTCTGGCCAGGGACTGTGGTCAGGATTTGTATATCCAGTGTGATTACTCTATAGTCTGGTTTTACCAGTGAGCAATACACTTCTCGTCTTGCCATCCAGTACCCATGTTGCTGATTATCACATCCAGTATGCTTACCCCTCTTGTGGGAGTGGTATGTTGTTCCTGGGCATTTTGGTTTATGGATTCTATGAACTTTTGTCTGACACTGTTGGAGCTAGTATAATGCTCCCAGTCTATATATCTGGGTATTTTCAGTCACCCAATATAATGTGGTTTGGAGGACTTGATATATTCATGTATTCCAGCATAGGCCAGGTGCAGTTCCTGGTGTTGGGACAGTAGTCTGTAGCAGGCTATAAACTGGGGGGCAGTTTTAGCCACTGTTACTTGACCATGGCTAGTCCATGCTGCTTCTTGTTGTGGTACCAACATGGGGTGTGGTTATCCTTGACAATTGTTGCTAGTCACCCTCCTTTTGTAGCTTGTTCCATGTTTTGAGGCTGTACAGCACAGTATGAGGTGTAACCTGGTAGTGTTAGGGTGCTGTTGTGAGCCTTGACCCAGTTTTCTGTTACAGCACAGATATCAACATTCTCCATACTGGGTGAGTTTAGACTGCATGCATCTTGCTGTTTAGACTTCTGGCATTGGGTAGCATTACATCTAGGTTCTTATCCCTTCTGATACCTATGGAGGTAGGTTTGTGTTTTGAACCTTACCTATTCAAGGCACACTGTGGGTAACAGCCTTTGCCAGTATCCATACGGTCTGCACTGATAGGTGCATGCCAGTCCTAGCAGGTGGGGCATCATGTCATGCTCAGCATGTCATCCCAGGCTGGCACACATTGGATCCCCTTTGAATAACTGCGATACTTCAACCAATTACTGCACTTGATCATCTCATTGTCATATTGTGGCATGATGCTTGGTGCTGGTAGGATGTTAGTCACAGTCCTCAGGTGTGCATATAGTACATGGTGTTACATTACTTAACACATGGCATTCATGCCTCAGGTGGTGCTGCAGGGCTGCCTCTGTCGGATGCACATATTACACTCCCTGTACATGTTTGTGAGCAGGTCATGTCATTTTAGGCATCCCTGTTATTATTTGAGTGAGTCAGAGGGGGTATCATTCCCAGAGTTCCTACTGAGCCAGTGAATGTGCTATGCCTTGCCTCTTTGTCAAGGCCAGGGCATACTGGGCACGCCTCCTTCGGCCTACTGGGGCAGGCTCAGGTTGTTCCTCCTCTGAGTCACGCTCTGCCTGTGATGGCCTTGGCAATGGTTTGGGGGCTGTTTGGCCCAGCCCTATGCTGGTCCTGCTGCAGCTGTTTTCACAAGATCATATTATGTAGCATAGCACATACCATGACAATTTGGGTACATGTAGTTGGTGTGTACTGCAAGGCTCCACCAGATGTGTCCAGACACCGGAACTGTGACTTGAGCAGCCCAAACACACGCTCTATTACATTACGTGTTTGTGCGTGTGCCTCATTATGGCGTTCCTGTTCAGGTGTGTGTGCATTTCTGATGGGTGTCATCAGCCATGGCTCCAGTGCATAACCTGCATCCCCCACTAGGTGTCCGTGTGGGATGTCCCCATTGGCAAATGTCTGGTACAGCTGCATCAAATGCCAGATGTGGGAATCATGGTAGCTCCCAGTGCAGCCAGCACACACATTCATTATTATGCCCTGGGCATCACACATGACCTGGCAGTTGATGGAGGGGAAGCCCTTGCAGTTAATGTAGGCCCTACCCCGCTCAGCGGCTGGTGCTTTGATGTGTATGTGCGTGCAGTCTATTGCACCCACTACCTCAGGGTATTCCGCTATTTGCTGGAAAAGACGCATATTGCTGGCCAATACCTCACGGGCATTGGGGAAATATATATAATCACCGGCATGTGCTGACATGGCATCCAGGAACTGGTGCAGTACCCTGGAGGCTGATGCCTGTGATATCCCCATCATATCACCAGTTGGTCTCTGGAAGGTACCTGTTGCTAGTATTCTTAGGCCAACACATACCTTGGTTTCCACTGGGATGGGTTCCCCTCTGTTGGTTTTGTGTGTGAGGTGTGGCCTGCACAGCTCCACTATTTGCTGCAGGAGTTCACTGTCCACTCTATAGCGCTCTACTATCTCCAGCTCATGTAACCTATGGTAGGTGACCCTGGGCCTGTACACTCTTCTCCGTCTCCTCACTGTGTGTTGTCTGGCACCATCTGCATTGTCACCACCCTCAGCAAGTCGCCTATGTCTCATTATGACAGCTATGGCAGCCCCTAACATTTCTGCTCTGAGTTCAGCTTTTTCAGTTTTCACTTCTAATAGCTTACTCCTGTCTTGCAGTGTCTCTTGAGAGAAATATCCTGCACTGCTGTTTGCAGAGTTTTAAGTGCTGGGCTGGGCTACTATTCTGCCTGTGTAATTGCCTGCTTCTAATTGTTTTCACCTGCTAGCTCCAGCAGTATTCCCTGGTAGCTTCCTACTAATTCTGTTGCTTCCTTTTTCCTTTCTGTTTCCTCAGGGGGGAGCAGCGTTTATACCAGCAGAAACATGCTCACAATGGCTTACACGCACGCACACATGCTTACACGGTTCAGAATCTGCTTATTTGGGTTAAAACGCGTGCACACCCACGCAAACAGTGTTAAACATCTCCCAACACGCTCCCACATGCTCAGTCTGCCTTACATGCATGCACACTGTCCTACTCGCGCTTCATGGCGCACACACGTGCGCATGCACGCCCAGCAAGAAACTTTGGTGTAGGCATCAGTGTACACCTTCCATTTCTTGACTTTCCCATGCTTATGTTGTGACACTCCTCTTTCCATGATATGTGTCTGACATCTGTCATATAACTCTGACCTCCAATGAACTGCAATTCTTTCTGCCATTCCCCCCTGTGATGTCACATATCTCCTACTCTGTTCCTCCCCTTTCTGTAACTCTTACACTACTCAGAATGTGCTCATTTGCTATGTGACAGTGGAATTCAGTATCCTAACACTCATTTGCATCAGATTGCCTACTAATGCTTAGTTACATCTCTTATACTCAGCTTCTCCCCTTAGCAACCACTACACTGTGGCCATGTTGTTTTTGGTCTGCTGATCCCTGCATTGTAAATCCATGTATTGCATAAAACCCACATTTGTGGGTTTTTAACCTTCATTTTTATGTTTTATACAGCGCAGCCCATTTGCGCGGGGCTGTGCTGCGTTTAAAAAAAAATTCTATTTTTATTAATTTTGCATCAGGTTACCTTGCCAATGGCCACTTGGCCATTGGCATGCTGCCTGACACATATGCACCCTTTATTTGGAGCTGACATGGCTCCATTGTGGTTTTTGCAGTAACGTACTCAGTTGTCAACTGAGTACATTTCTGCAGCTAAAACAGCTCTTACATGGGCTGCTTTGGGCTTCCTGGATCACTAATCAACCTCATTTGCATGCTATTCATCTGCAAGTGATGTGATTAGCTTATCCACATCCACTCCGTGTAAGAGACGTTTTAGCTGGTCTCTTACACGGACTTTGGGCTGTTCCTGGATCGCGAAGGCTGCATGGAGTCTTACACTACTCTTAGACTCCATGCAAGCCTTCGTGAATCCTGCCCTATATATATGATCAACAATACATTAATGGTTGTAATACAATCTTGGAAATTCTGCAGTTAATATGGCAAGTTTTATTAAGAGCTCACAGAAAACCTGGGTTGAATGAACATATTAATATTAAATGTTTACTTAAATATAAAATGTTATGAATGGAATATAACAATATGTAGTATAAGGTGTATTTTTAATTAGTATATTTTTATTAGTCTTTTTCTATGTGAGTTAGTTTAAGATATTGTTTTAATGGCTATATGTAAAAAGGTAATATGTTGTTTTTTATTGCTATGGCACGCAGACTTATTCCCATGTGTATATTTATATATCTATATTAATTATTCAAACTTAGGATGTGATATCACAGAAAGTTTTAAAATAATGAATTTGACTGGTCATTTTTCTGATTTGGAGGGACATTTAAATTGTTGGTTTTATAATTAAATTATTCTGATGAAGTTCCATGTGTTAATACAACTGGAATAAAAGCGCTAAAGTGAGTCATTGTAAATTGGTTTATTTATTTTACCACTAGCTAGTTGCAGTTCTCCATGGCATTACTACCCAAAGGTATTGGTTTATTAGTGTTTTTTGCCTTGGGTTGTGTTAGACTGTTTGTTTGCATATATGTATTATACATATATATGTATATAAATATATATATATATATATATATATATATATATATATATATATATATATATATATATATATATTATCATGCTACAGCTATTCTGATACCATAATTGTGTTGTGTATATGCATTTTAATTTGATGATAATGTTGGCACATGATTGTTTCTTTGGGATGAGAATTCTTTTTATGAAATCATGCTACATCAAACCCACAATGTATCTGTACATTATTTACCATATGAGCTGCTGTATTTCCATGCAGAATACAATCTGCTGAACTTTGTTATTTCCTAGACAGACACATTGCTGAATAGTTCTTACTGGTTATGTGCCTCACATTGACATAACCAAATAGGGTTGTGGTAGTGCTACCACAATGTATATAAGACATTACTCCTTTGATGGGGGGGGTGCTGTTGCTGGTTGCTACAACCCTGAATTAGCTGTCTTCTGTATAGTGTAATGCAGTATCTGCTATGACTTAATTTGTGTGTGTGTCATTAGATCATAAGTGAGTTATGTTTGCATGTTAAAATCAAGAGACACAGGAATCTTCATTGGTTGCAAAGTAAACAGCATCTTTCACTTGATTAGTGTAAGAATAACTTGTATTAGATGGCTATTTTTTGTGGGTGAGCAGGACACTTCCAGCTGTGCAAATGCACATGCACTTGTTTAATTTCTAAAGAGCCTAGTTCTACATTGCTTGAGATTTCACATAGGTTTATATCATTGCTCCACTTGTGCGCTTGTTATTCACATCAGTTGCTGTGACACTCCACCTCTGGCCCAGTAATCAAGGAGGCTCAATCCTCACCACTGTCATCAGTGGAGGACGTACACTGGGTGGATGACAAGTACACACACAGTTTATCCAGATGCAACTCACTGTATCAAATGCAATTTCCCTTAACAGCACACAGAAACCACAGTCAGTCTGGGACTGTTTTCTCACTCTTTCGTCAGATCCCCAGTAATACTCCCCACTGGCACAGCTATAGAGTTGAGATCTTAGCTGAGTGGCCAAGCCAAGACCTCCAACACTGTTTGTGTTCCTGCCCATGTAGCTGACACATGGACTCCTGGAGATTTATTTACACAGACACACACACACACACACACACACACACACACACACACACACACACACACACACACACACACACACACACACACACACACACACACACAAAACACACACACACACCTGGGAAAGGCTGGTACAGGTTTACTAGCTATGCCCCCTTCTGCCAGACTATAAGGTAGTTATTACTGTCACCAGCCACCTCTTTATTAGCTACTTTTAGGCCCTTAACAAAGGGTGACCATTCTTACTGTGTAATGTTACTAACAATACAAATGGCAGTTTGACCAAGAGCAAGACTATTAGGAGTATCCTACACAGTGTCACCAAATAAATATGCAAATACTTTCAGAACATAAATATGTCTCTACACAGATCAGCCACAATGAAAGGTTTAAATATATTTAATAGTAAATAATAAAAGAGCAAGAAAATACTCAGTATATACTTATAGTAACATCAAAGTTAAAAATCACAGGAAATAATTAAAACAACATTGCAGGACAGTCTCAAATAAATAAAGAAAAAACATCTGCGCTAAGCTTTGCTATATTTCTGACTGTATCTAGAGAATTACTGTACCCTAGTAATTTACTTCAGAGCAAGCAAGGCAGATGTGGTGAGTGGATCTTGATGTTGTCAGGCCAAAGACAAAATACAGAATACAGTCTCTCACTAAGAGACTTCCCAAATTACTATCTCAAATATTATTGCTGGGCTAGCTTGCAGAATGACATCATTTCTTGTCATCTGACTCTATCCCAGGTGAAGCAGCTGGCAGCATTTAGCATCTACCTGTGAAAATACATACACAAGGGCTTTTCTTAGATCTAAGGCTGATCCTGGAAGTCATAAAACAATATGAACTTCCAAGGCAATACAGAAAATTTATAGTTCTAGACATTGTGTCTGTTAATGCACTGAAATTGAAAGATAACATCCTTTTATTACGTGGCCATAAGGTAATTTAATTTCAACTATTTTTCTGAAGTTAACCTCTTGTGTTCTAGTTTCCATTGCTAAAATATGTACATTTAAACAGTTACAATAGTGCAGGTACATTTCTGTTCTAATCCATAAGTCATGCTATGGTTACATCTTTAAACAGCACTTTGTAAAATACCTCTTCAGCACACGTCTGTACAAACCATCTTATATGACATCCACTTCTAAACATTTGTAACACCAGCATATGAATCATGTTGATATTCACAAATGAAATATAATTATTTACAAAATTCCAGATAGCTGGGCTGGCAGTATCTCCTTTTGTGACAGTTGTTATATACTGAGGTGAGCTAGCTTTGTAGCTGCCTTTTCCAGTGGCACATTGTTTGATGTAACATGCCATATCAAGGTGGTGCTGTGATAATTATATGGTGTATCTGTGTCCACATGACTGTGTGATGTGTGCAACCTGTTGAGTAGTGAGGATATGCCCTGCATATGTATTATCTTAATACATGCACTCACTGTGTATCAACTCTGTAGGTTATGTTAATATTATGCATGTTTTATTACTGGACATACACACATGACTGTAATATTTAAGTCACATTGCCTACATCTATAATGACCTGATTGGTCTGTATGTATTTCATTCATATAGCTACACAACATGAGGCTACACTTATCTGAGTGTAGTTGTGTTGCTGTATACAGATACTGACACTTTACTTGTGTGTATGCAATATATACTTAGTGTCTTTTGTTGCCTATATATCCTCTCTTCATTTATACACTGTGTGCCCATAAATACGCAATGTAATTATTTTATGGGAGTTCTAACTTTTATCACCATAGACAGCAATTCATAGTGCATTTAGTAAGTAATCTCTTGGAATTCACACATCATATGTCTTAAGGCATGTACTGTTACCTAGCATGTGCATCAGCTGAGTATAATTCCTGTTAACTGATTATTATTAATTATCAGGATTTGCTGAGTATGGATATCATATCTCTCAACTGTACAGATTTTCACAGAATGTCCAGATTTTTACCTCATATTATTGGTCCATTTTTTTATAAAATTGTGGTTTTCTAATAAATTAGTGGCAAATCATTAAAGAATTAAGTTAGAAAATAATGGCAGGCATTTGAGTTTTAGACTTCAAACCCTTCAAAACATTCATGTTAATGCAAAATCCGTTGTTCTATCAACTTTCTAAGTTTGTAAGAGCAATATTTAAAAGCTGTCACTATTTTTGGGCCTTTATCCCACTTTTGTGGGGTGTGGGGGGCAACCCCCCCACCTATTTTTTTTTAAATCTGTACTTCTTGTTTTATTTTCTTCTTTTAAAGGAAACTAGGCAGGGGCCCCCCACACCCCCCTAACTATATATAGCAGCTCCAGGGTCACACAACAATGGGGAGGGGGACAAATCCCTGTTACTTGTCTTGGATACTGATTTTTGATCAAATGAAATTTCAATCAAATGGGTTTTGGTCAAATGGTCTTTCGACCAAATGAAGTAGACCCATGTATATATATATATATATATATATATATATATATATATATATATATATATATATATACACACACACACACACACTCCAGTACAATGTAAAAAAAATCATGTGGCATTTAAAGCACATAAATTGTAAAAAGAATAGTCAGCAAACTGATAAATCCTGTTGTATTTCATCAAAGATGATAAGATCATAAAACCAAAAAACACAGGAAAACACGTCAGACTGGAAGAACCAATGAAGTCCAAAGAGCTTAATAGTAATAAACATTAATGTTGCAAGTAAAAACTACTGCCTAACTAGGCTTTCTCAGCCAAACAAATCTCATTCAATTGTAGCAGCAGTTTAATAATTCAAAATCACATGAGATAATCGAAGGAAGGACACTCAGCAAACTCGGAGCTACAATATATAACATTAAGTATCCTGTTTTTTGTTTATTTTGTTCTTTATTTCTTTGTTGTTTATAGCACTTTGTGTACTGTGTATTTTTTCTAGCTAGTTTCACTGTGGTGAGGTATTAACTGGAAATTGCCCACTCTTATTAAGCATCTGTTGGGTTGTTTGTTTATGATAACTTGTTGCAGTTAAACTCTTTTTTCTAGTGGCTCCTTTAGCTGTTTAAAACTTTCATTTAAAGGCTCACTGCTGCTTTTCAGCTGTGAGTAACATTTCTGCAGTTTGTTTCCCACCCTCCCTCCCTGTTGGTATAGTGTTTTTATAGTTGGTGGCTTTGCAGTTGCCCGTCCCTAGTGTAAATTTGATCTGGGACCCTCTTAGTGTCATTACCTCATTCTACCCAGTACAGGGAGAGCATTTGAGAAGGCCAATCATCTTAGTTTCTGCTACTCCTTTCTCTCTTTCCTTTCTCTCTTTCCAAAAAAAAAAATATATCTGCTTTTACTGTATTTGTGTTTTTTCCTACTTTATTTTGCTTTTGCGTCATCTTAAAAGTACTCAATTGTATTTATTACTGCTTGGTGTAACTCATTCTAAGCCTTTTAGTTTAAGCACCTGGGCTTCAGACCAGTTTTACATTAGGAAGGTTTGTGGTCTGCACTGTAGTGGCAGAACAGGTAGCTTACATCCTTCTAAGTTGGGAACTGCTGATTGAGGGCTCAGTGTCTGTTATTCTAAAAGTGTATTAATTCTGGTTTAAGCACTTGGGCTTGAGGCCAGTTATTTTACATTAAGAGGGTTCGTGTTCTGCACTCTTGTGGGAGGAGAGGCTGCACTCTGTCCTTCTGAGCTGGGAATTTCTGGTTAAAGCTTATAGTGCCTGCATATTTGAACTGCTTCTTACTGAAATTGTTACACCTCATTTGCTGTAGCATAGACTAGATTCAGGCCTGCTGAATCTAGCTTTATTTGTATGCTTGTTGTTTGTTTATTTCCCTGAAATGCTAATTCCACCTAAAACGCGGCCTTTTAGCACTTCTGTGGATCCCTAGTGATATCTGCATTGCTTACTGTACTTATTTCCTTGTTTCACTTGAAAGAAAGTTACTGTTTGTCATGTTTGCATTTAAGTTACCTGTAACACATTGCATTTAAGTTACCTGGCACTTGCTCACTAAAACAATTATATAAGTCAGCTCTAAAAAATTAAAAGCACTACACCCTCACAAACTCCCCTTGAGTACCTTGTTCCCACTAGACCTTTTTTTCAATTATAAAGGAATTCCCAATACTATTCTAGCATGTCCAAAGGTCAGTTGTCAATCTCCTCTCCGGTCCAGCTGGTGAATCTGGGAATCTTGAGGCAATGTTACAACTGCCTCATGTACACAGACAACCCTCTCCTCCTCCCAACAAATTCCAACACATGTGAGAGATGCAACCATATAGCCAAACTGGAGGCCAAGCGCTCTCAAGTCAGTACTGGCGTAACCAGTCAGGAGGAGAAGGAAACCACACTCACTACAATTCCAGTCTCACATAGACCTACCACGACAACAAACCAAACACATAAACACACAAAAACATACTCAGAGGCTCTAAATAAAAATCTGCCTAAGCAGCAGAGACCTCCAAAGCAGACACCAAAGCAACCGCTACCCCAAAACAAAACACATGCAACACATAGCTCACAAAGCCAGTGTGCCGAACAGTCACAGCCCTTATGGCTAAACAACACACCTGATACACTTGTAATAGGTGACTCTATCGTCAGGCACACTGACGTCCCGCTCACCAGGCTGAACAAGGAGAAGGTCACGGTGAGCTGCCTGTCAGGCGCTAGGATCTGCCGCATAACACAAGCACTCGGGTCACTCCAAGGCAAGTACAAATATGACTCAGTCATTGTCCATGCTGGTGTGAATGACCTGAGACGTACCTCCCTGGACTACATGAAAAGAGACATAGAGGAGCTCTCTGAGCATGTAGCCCAGGCCAGTATGACCCTGACCTTGAGTAGCATCTTACCCTCACCAAGAATGATGTCACACTATGAAGACAAGATGATCAATTTCAACAATTGGCATAAGTGTTGGTGTCATTCAAAGGGGATCCAATGCCTGTCAGCCTGGGATGACAGACTCAACAAGCCACGATGCTTCGCTAGGGATGGCTTGCACCTGTCACCCCTGGGCTTTCGGATATTGGCAAAGGCTCTTGCTACCCCCATAGTGCCTTTTTTAGGCAAGGCTCAAAAGACAAACCCACCTCCATAGGTATCACAAGGGATAAGAAACTAAGAGTAATGCTACTCAACGCCAGAAGTCTAAATCTCAAGACGCATGCACTCGAAACTCTCCTTTGCATGGAGAACATCGATATCTGTGCAGTAACAGAAACCTGGTTCAAGGCTCCCGAGAGCACCCCAGCACTACCAGGTTATACCTCATACCATGCTTTTAGGCCCCAAAACTTGGACTGAACCACAAAAGGAGGGGGAGTATCAATATTCATCAAAGATACCCACACCTCCAAGTTGGTGGCACATCACGAAGCATCAGAGAATATCCATGTGCAACTAACTGTGGGTAAAACTGCCTTCCAGTTTATAGCCTGCTACAGACCACCCTCCCAAACACAGGAACCCCACTTGGCCTTCCAGAGAATACTGGAAAATATGAAGGTCTCTCCAAACACCATTATATTGGGTGACTTCAACTACCCAAACATAGACTGGGAGCATTACTCTAGCTCCAACACCCTAGCCCAAAGGTTCCTAGAATTTATAAACTCAAATGCTATGGAACAACTTGTTACCACTCCCAAAAGAGGGGAAAACATACTGGACCTGATCATCACCAACATGGGGACACTATGCTCCAGACCAGAAGTGTATCCCTCACTGGTAAGATCAGACCATAAACTAATCTCACTGGATATTCACATCCCGACCCCACCCCCTGCCCAGAAAACCACAGTGAAAAACTTCAAGCAAATTTCACATGCCTCAAAACCGAGGCAAAATCCTTCAAAACCCCCGGGCCTGTGGAAAATACGGCCAAGACCATGGAATCCTTTATAAACGCATTCTATGAACACCTTCAGGAATGCATGGATCATGCAATCCCAAATAAAACCAAGACCCAATCCTCCAAAGGCAGACATCATGTCTGGTGGACCCCAGCCATAAACAAACTATACAATAGAAGGAGGAAGCTACTACATGACAGAGCAAAATCCCAAAAAGGGAAGGCATCTCTGATCAGTATTAGCAAAAAACTATGGGCACTCATAAAATTGTCTAAGGCCAGCTTCGAGAGAAAAATTGCACAGGACACTAAGGATAATCACAAGGCTTTCTTTAGTTATGTTAGGAACCTGGGTGGGAATTCCCAGATATGCTCAGAATTAGTCCAAAATGACAAAAAATACACCGAGCCCACAGACATTGCCAACATCCTAGCTGACAGGTTCAGTGCAAACTTCTCCCCTCTCCCCACCAAAAGGGCAAATATCTATCCCAACAGAGTGCTGCCCCTGACATCTCAGATGCTCAGGTAAGAGCTCTCTCCAAAGCAAAAACACAGCATCAATGGGACCAGATGGTGTCCCGGGCTGCGTCCTACATGAACTCCAAGAAGAGCTAAACCCAAACATAAAACTACTGTTCAGTCTTAGCCTTACTACAGGATATGTACCCAAAGAGTGGCGTACAGCAACAGTGGTCCCTCTCCACAAAGGTGGTGTCTCAACAGATCCTGGAAACTATCGCCCCATAAGCCTGACTAGCTTGGTCTGGAAAGCTATGGAAAGGATCATCATGGACCTCATAAATAAAGATATTGGGGACCTACAGTCACTGGATCCTACCCAGTTTGGCTTTGTTAAGGGCAGATCCTGCCTCTTAAACCTGGTCAATTTCTTTGAAACAGTCACTAAGGCCATTGACGAGGGGAAGGTGGTCCACACAGCCTACCTGGACCTCGCAAAAGCCTTCGATACAATACCCCACTTGGGCATTATAGATAAGCTCACAAGCTTAAATATAAACCCCTATGTCACTAGATGGGTTGCAAACTGGCTCAAGGACAGAACCCACATGGTTAGAATTGCTGGAGCAATGTCAGACTCCAAACCAGTTACAAGTGGCGTCCCGCAAGGCTCAGTCCTGGGACCTCCCTTGTTCGGTATATATTTCTTGGCGGTACAGGCCAACACGGAAGGACTGTGGCTGACCAAGTTCGCAGATGACTGCAAACTGGGCGCCATAATCAACTCTCCAGCCGACACAAGCATCCTCCAAAAGGACCTCATAGAAACAGACAACTGGTGCCAGAGCCATGGCCTCAAGCTAAACGCCAAAAAGTGTATAGTCATCCCCTTTGGCAAAAACAAAGTGCCCACAAATTACCACATAGGTGGTAATCCATTAAGTACAGAAGAAGTAATTAGGGACCTGGGGACCCAAGTTGATAGCAATCTCTCATTTGACAACCACGTGACCAAAGTGGTTAGAAAAACATTTTATATAGCCCACCTAATCATGAAGAGATTCACATCTAGATCAGGGAGGTCATTGTGCCTCTTTACTCATCCCTCATCAGGCCCATAATTGAGTACAATGCCCCTTTTGGGATGTACCTTACCAGACACCTGCAGCAACTGGAAAGACCCCAAAAGTACCTTACCAAGAGGATCAAAGGGCTCAAACAGATGCCATATGCTGCCCGGTTAAAGAAACTCCAGCTCTACTCAGTGGCATACCACCTGCTCAGAGGCGATCTGTGCCTGACGTATAAAGCCATGTCCAACCCGGAATTAATGGACATGCTGCACCTCAGAAAATCCAAATCCCGTCGAGCTATGTGCTCGAGAGACTTGAACCTCAGCACTGAAATAAATAGGACATGCTGAAGGGACAGATTCATAACCCAGAGGCTCCCTTCACTCTGGAATAAAATCCCAGTCCAGGTTAGGCAGAGTCCCACATTGACTCTCTTCAAGAGGAATCTTGATGAGTGGATGGGAGATCGTAGGTTTTCCCGGCTATCACTTCTGCGTCACTGTTAGACAGAGGCACAGTATACTAACCTCAAAAAAAGGCATAGCAAAATTAATTTAAAATGGGTGGCGAAAGCCAAACACACTCTGGCTAGGCTTATAAATGCCCTAGGGCAGATAGCCTAGTATGAACCTATGAATCTATGAACCTATGATAACTTAGTCACATGTTAAAATCACATGATTCAAAAGCATGACAAAATAATAATAAAATATAATTATAAGATACTGATAAAAAAGTAAAAGATCACTTATTATAATATAAAATCCCATGCATTTATTAAGAGCATATGTATTCACTCAAAATATTTTTATGGCTACAGAGGTTTAAGGGAGACATAATCATTTAATCCAGGGAGGACATAGGCTCTCAATCACAATATCCAGTAGTATTCATACATTTCAGTAGTATGAACAATGTCACCTCCCCACAGGTTTATAGTGTAAAACACTGTGCATACAAAATTTAAATATATGATTATGTCCATTTTATAAAATATGTTTGTAAAGGGTACTGCTTAAAAATACCCACACATTTTCCACATTTATATGTGTGTTTTCACATGCTCTGAAAATAAGGTTGCATAGAAGATTGATCTTTATAATAATCGTTTCAAATTCGAACATTTTCTGTAATCAACTTGAGGATATGATGGAAGTACAAAATTTAGTTAAGGTACATTCTTAACTACATGCCAATGTTTGCTTACGATATGTCTAACTTGAGAAGTATTTTTATTGAAAGTTAACATACATCAACGTGTGTTATGTTGTGGTCATGACTTCCTACTATGTGAATCTCTATTAAACCTCTATTGAAGGAACTGGACAGAAAAGTATGCTCATAATAATATTTTGAGTGAGTATCTGTCTTTTACTTTTTTCTACAATTGAGTGAGATTTGTTTTGCCTGAGGAAGCCTGGTGAGGCGAACGTTTTTACTTGCAACATTAAACAGCTGCCTTATGTGTGGGTTTAATTCCTCATTTTTGCTTTAGCCAGGACACCCGGGCAGACACCATCCGGTCTGACTGATGCTGTGTTTTTGGCTTTAGAGAGCAGCTTTCACCTGCGCATTTGGGATGCCGGGCTGGTGCAGCTGGCTGGGATATCTAGAGAGAAGGGAGAGGGTGTTGAACCCACCTGTCCTGTCTATGTTGGCAATGTCTGTGGGTTTGGTGATTTTGATTTGGTGTAATTTAATTATCTGGGAGTCTCTGAGTGGTTCCTAATTCCAATCAAAGGCCTCCCTATTGTCCTTGGAAAGTCCCTTTGATTTTAGTTGAATTGAATCCAGCAATGATTTTATGAGTCGGCGTGTTTTTACTAATAATGATGTTCTCGTTTTTTTTTTTTATAATGGTTTGTTTGTTTTTAATGGCTGGGTCTCTTATTGTAATGGCTGTTAATGGCTAGGCACCTTATTTGTGTTGGCTGGCTGATCCCAGTTTGTTGTGGAGTGCTGGATTGAGAACATTATGCAGCTTTTAGGATTTCCTGTTTCCACATTGGTATGTGGCTTCAGGATACCACAGCTTTAGGGCTGCTCAGGGCCCATGATGGTTTCCACTAAATCTTGAGTAGTGTTTTGAAGTGGGGTCTTCAGTGGTTCACAGTGTTCTTTTTTTATTGTGGAATGGTACCAATGGGGTTGTGAGGGGGTGGATATGAGATTGTCCAGAGTTTGATTGACAATGAGATCTCTCATATTGTCCCTCTACTGTGACGTGGAGTGTGCATGTTTGTGACCCTGAGATAATTTATATTTGAGCTCTTCCATTCCATTGAAATTTAGGAACCAGCTGTTCCATGGCATTTCAATTTAGCTTACCAGGAACCATTGGGCTAGAAAGTTGAGGTTTGGTCACCCTCAGTAGTGTCAGGAGGAGACATTGGTACCCACCAGTGTGGATAGTGAGGTACCCTGTGGGTCTCCAGGTTTGAGAGGGTGGCTCCGAGCTGTGTAGGAGTTTGTAGAGCAGTTTCGCTTGCGTGAAAGCAATTGCACCTGGAGTTTTGCCTATGGTGGGTTGCACCCCCATATTTTGGAGTGTGTGGGTGCCCTTGCCAACTATGAGTGATGATCCTTTACCTAATATGTGCGGGGTGTCCCTCCAGAAATGGGATGGGGTCCGGGTTGACTAATGATGCCATGTGCTGTTCTCCTCTTGAAGACAGTTATTACTATTAAACTCTTTGGACTTCATTGGTTTTTCCAGTCTGATGTGTTTTTGTGTAGTTTTATGCATTTAAAGCACACCAGCTGCTAAAAACAAATCAAACACAGATTGTTAAAAGAATGAACTACATTGTGTAGTTCGTGATTTATAATAACTTGACTATAACTACAATATCTAGTTACGAAATTTTTCCTGTTCTACTATGATTACATACTTTCACCCTAACTACTGTGAAAACAGAGCACAAATAAATCTTTTTTCTTAACAAAAGAACATTTTTCTCATGTTCCTCGAGTAAATCCGTTTAAAAATCACAGCAGATATTTTTACTTCTGTTATACATTTCATTCTGCAGTAAGAGAGGCTTGTGACTTTTTACCTTGTTTTACCTAAGATACTTGCATTAACAGGTCTCAGGCATGCAGTCACACATCTTTCATTCTCCAGGAAAATTACACAGCACAATTGCTGTCTTCACATTGCTTCTTGACTATGAAAGAGATTTTAGTGGTTGCTCTTATTTTGTAAGAGTGCAGAGCAAAGCCAAAGCTGAATGCACTCAACTGTAGAAGGAAAGGGACAAATGAAATTAGGTAAAGTTCACCTTTCTGTAAGAACTACCATAAATTAGCAATGCTGCAGGTGACAGTGTGAACTGTGAGAAGTCTGCAGACCAGTAAAAATGTGTTGTGTGCTATACTAATGTGTAGAATCTTACTTATATTAATCTTAAAAAGGGGAAAGATCTTATTTTGAGGAAGTCACAGATGAAAGGACAATGGTATTTAAAATTTTAATGAGTGGGCAAAAAACAAAAAAAAAACCCAAAACAAAAATGAAAACGGTACTGAAACATAGTCCTAAACTTTAGAAGAGTAACCATTGTGCACTGTCCTTATCTGTACATGCTAATCTCATAATGTGTATATGTGAGTAACATGGTTTATGTCCTTTTTATATACGTTACTGTTCTCTGAACTGGTCATTAATATTCTCTCAAGAGGAATGTTTGCTAGTAATGGACAGATTAATGATGACAGGTTGTTAAAAGTGCATGATTCACAGGTAATTCACTTCCATTTTTTCCTGTTGGAAATGCATGTTCCTTGTACCTTAATCTCTACTTCACGTTGATTGCTGCTCTGATGCACTCTTCTGCTATCTTGAAATGATACAAAGTATTCTCTTCCTGCATTAGGTGAGCACCCCCGGCTCATCCCAAACTTATAAATTAACAGATAAGCTTCTCATTCCACATAAAATGTCTTTGCATATTTGGATGTTGATTCCAAGCTGAATTTATCTAAGCTGCTTATGTGACTTTTCTGAATTCCTGAATGTTTAGGCATTGAATAGAAACTGTCGTTTTCAATAAGCTTATCTTGTACTGCCCAAATTTGCAGTGGTGAAGTGGGCTGAAGAAATGTCAATGGGGAAACATGCAAAATCAAACATATACCTGTTGAAATTAAGCCCTAATGAATCAGATTGCTATACACAATGCAGACTTTAAAGGGGAATCTATATACTGAAAGAAATTACCACTAGTATTTGTTCTGACAGATACCAAACTAGGTATTTTTCAGACGTAGATCAGCTTGTTATGCTAATATTGGTGCACTGCACAGAATAACTGTTCTAGAGGAAAAAATGCAGATTTACACACACTCACACAGGTATTGAAGGTAGATGTTATGATATGAACAATAAATAACAATATGTTGAGCAAATTAAAGGACTGTCAAAAATGTAATTCTTTTGGAAGCTTTTAAATTTAT
Organism: Protopterus annectens; assembly: GCF_019279795.1. NCBI lineage: Eukaryota > Metazoa > Chordata > Ceratodontiformes > Protopteridae > Protopterus > Protopterus annectens. The sequence goes on from NC_056725.1 coordinate 1,856,127,959, forward strand.
GTTGAAAATTCTGACGTAAAATAATTTTGCCAATGTTTGTGACATACTGTTCTAGAAGTCAGTCCTTAAGTTCGCAAGATGTTTCTGTACAATGTATAGAGCCATTTTCACTAAATTGAATTTGAAATTTCCTAAACAAAAGGAGGCCAGATTGTATGTGTAGTGGTCTGGCGTGGATAAGGATATGAGAAAGAAAATGAAGGTGTGTGGTGAATATCAAACAACAAGTGAATCTTTCACTGAAGGCATCATTATACCCATGGAAATGGCCTGAGAAGGCACCATCTAGACTGCATTTGGTATATTCCATTTTTTGGAAAATATTTCTTGCTTTCACAGATGCACAGTTAGAGCAGAGTAGAGGGAGTGAGATGTATTAAATTCTGCTACGTCATGAGCAGCTAATGAAACACTGACCATCGCAGCACAAATGTTATGGCAGAAATTCAAGCCTCTGATAACTGATCTTGCTTATCAGTCTGGAATTTGCAAACTTTATGAGGAGAGATAGAATTTGTTATATCGTTACTGCACTATTTCACGATTCATCTAATGGCCTTGCAGAGTGAGGTGTACACACACTGAAGGAAAGGATGAAGAATATGAAATATGAAAGTCTGAACACAAGACTTTCACATTTTCTGTGCAGCTGCAGGTTTGGATCCAGAAGAAACGCAGATAATGAAATACATGCTGTACTTGTTTCTACTGTATTTGAAAGCAAAGCTGGTCAGAAATATGTTTTTGATAAACATTGAAAGTTGATATTTAGCACACAAGGAAGTGAAATCTATATAAGAAACTATGTTTGTGGCCTTAAGTGAATCTCAGACATAAATGGCAGTTGTACAGGACTTATGACTTGTATCTCATATTGTGGTGATGGTTCCTGTTTTACCTAGGAGGAAGCATGATAACCAAATCAGAGCAAGATTCTCATAGAATGAGCCAGTTTGTGATCAAGAAAAATAAATGTTTGACTAAGCAGCTCAGAGGTTCCTATATGTTTGCTACATAGACATCATACATCCCTATGGATATTTCAACTAAGAAACCAGAACATGCACATGTGGTGACCAAATAGTGTGAAAAACCCTTACCTGAATGTGCTGTAGTAGAAGACAGCCATTTGTAACAACCTTCCTCTTGTTTGTTGCTGCTTCACCTAATTATTTCATTTATGAAAGCCTTCCCTGTATTCATCAAAGTAAAAAATATATATATACTTAGTTATTAAATATTTTGCTGGGAAGAAAAAAGAATGTATTGTGGTTTCATCAAAGATTTGGTGTTCTGCTCAGACCTTCCTAGTTACAAAATGGCACTGACACTTTGAAATTGTAAAGTAATGTCTTACTGCTTTATAAATGCTTCAGAGTGAAAAATGTCTAATCCTTTTGCAATATTCATCACAGAACCAATTATGTTCCCATGCAAGAATGTATACAGCAAGCACTTATCATACTGTGCATATATATGTGTGCATTTATTCCTTTGGGAACGTTTTGTTGGGTGTTAGTAACAAAGTGCTGATCACTGTTATTAAAAATGCAGCAAACTGGTGATGAGGTCATATATATGTGTATACTAAATAACTATGAGGCGTGGAAAAGAAAAGACAGTAAAATAAATAAATGGATTACATAGATAGTCAGATAGATGAAAATATCTATCAGTTGATCAAGTTACCATAACATCAAAACTGTAAACAGTGATACAACAACATTGAAAGGTTAGAACAATGAATGTTTATAAATCTGAAGCACAAGACACTGAAAAAATAGATGCGTATGTTGCACATAATTGTCTGTTTTTTGAAACCTTGTAGCTTTTGAATGGAGATCGCGGTACACAGAAGATTTGGAAATTCACCCTTTTCCCCACTGTAGTGCGATCTCGGACTTGATATATACAATTTGCAGGGAGTATGGGCTGCAGGAGGTTTGCATAAATGAAAAAAAAAGAATGTACATACGTTTTGAGATGTGTTGTTGTAGCTTTAAAAACTCTATCCACCATAGTGTTGCTAGTACATAGTATAAACGATGGTTCAGTCTTGAAAATTTCAGTTTTGTTAGCCGTCATTCTTGTGTCCATCCGACATTGTCCTCTCACTCTTTTTAATTTTGATGCTGTGATAAATAAAATGAAAAAACAAGTGTGATAAAGGTAAATGAAATGCCTTCTGGCAAGAAGGAAAACAGTTGGTGGCAGAGAAGGATACGAAACACACCTCAGTGTGTGTTGTCACTGCACTGAAATGAGAGTTCAAATCCAGCTAGTGTACTGCTTGAGATAGTAAATGCATATTTCCTGAGCATAGGGAAACCACACAATCCTGCAAATCATTTTGGGTTGGGGTTGGCATATAAGGTGGTTACCTTGCAGACACAAGGTGCAGGGTTTGATTCTCAAATTGGATAATTGGCTAGGGTTAAAGTAGCCCACAAGGGCAATTACCCTAGTACTAATCTATGAACCTATGAACCTATAAAAGGCTGTATGAAGAATATGCAAACAATCCATAAAAGTTGTGCAGAGTGTTGTTTACAAGAGAACTAGCTAGTTGTTGACTTAAAGGAACGTTTGCAGACAGTGACTTATTCATAATAGAGTAGGCTAGCTAGTGCTTATGTGTATGACTGTATGTATCTGAAAAGAAACAAGACATAGCAGGCTACAAGAAATATTAGTACATTTGATGCTGCTGTGACAGACCATCAACTTATTTTGAAAGGTTATAGCTGTGCTGTTAATAACACTGAAGATGCAACAGTTATCTGTTATGGTTAGACCAGATGTCTCCAACTTGCAATTTACTAGAACCAGAAAGGTTTGCATTAAAACTGCTTAAATATATTGAAACACGTGCCCAATAGGAAGGTAGGTGGAATAAAGAAGCTGAGAAAATGTTGAAACACAGGTGACCAATAGGAAGGTAGCTGGAATAAAGAAGCTGTGTTTCAACATTTTCAACTTCTCTGGTTTTTGTTGAGAGTTCCCAAAATAATTTCAGCCCCAAATAATTTATTACTTACTACACCACACTTTCATTTCTGATTTCTGAGGAGAAAACATCTCAGAAGTGAAAGTATATCATTTTGGAGAGAAAAATATAAATATAAATATAAGCATTGGCAGGTCATCTGTCTGTACTGTAGGCAACTGAGGTTCGGAATGGAGTCAGACTGCTGGTAGGATTGGTTGGGGTGGGGGAAAATCTAACACCTAAGAAATCTCTAGCAGAGACCAATTAATGGGATTGACACTGCTGCTAAAGACATACACAAATGAAATGGGATCTCTTAAAGCTAAAGTTCACATACCTGATATGTGTAAGGATAAATTATAGATATTATAATTATATGTTGTTCCTAATGGGAGTATTGCAAAGTTTGAAAAATAATGGACAGGAATAATTCCATTCAGATTAGCATTCCATTAAAATAATAACACTGCCTTTATAAAATATCAGCACAAGTGCTATAGTCACAACATATTTTTTGCCACAAAAATGAGACCTTAAAGAGAATAAAGACAAGAATATGATTCAGTTCACAGGCCAGTCCAAACTTTCATAAATCTTGTTCGGGACCATAAGCAATCTGACCTATAGTGGAGCTGGACTTACTGAAACTAAAAAAGTGATAGCATACATCCCAAGGTGGACTGGAGTGAGTGGACTATACCTTGCATACTAATTTGCAAAGAAGAAAAATCAGAAATGCTCTTATCTGCAGAGAATTCAAAGTCACAATTTGTCTGAAATTATGTACTATACAGTATTATTTACCACACTAAAGGCATGCATATATGTCTAATGGGGGAAAGCAGTCTATAAAGATGGATTTAACACAACCATAGTTGTAAATGCAGGTAATGCAAGCCATCTCTAAAAGGTTACTGAAAGCTGAAACACAAAAATGTCTGTTTTGGTATAATTATCTCATTTTCAGATCTGCACCAGCACTAGTCATCTGACAGAAAGCAAACGAGCAAGCAGTAACCTAGATACCCAGCATGCAGTATTGCTGTGATAATATTTTCATAATGGGTAAAGGTAATAAAGACCATCCAAACTTTTGTGGAAAGACCTTGACCATCTCTTGTGCTGTGGGTTTGAGCTAATTAAGCTGGTTTCAAGGAGTAAACTAATAAAAGTAGATAGCTAAACTCACAGGATAGAATGAAGACCATGCTGAAGGTACAATAACTACTGAATGTTTTGCAGCTAAAGTTAGATGTGGGACTTAATAAATCCATAGAATGCACTGTTACAAAGGATGTTCAACTGGAAATGGTCTGATTGTTATCAAACAGTCTTTTTGGAAACTATGGATGAGATAATATCAGATAAAGGTCTCATATACTTTAATCCTTCATTGTCTACCAGATTGACATATGATCTATTGCTTTATAGAATAGGTAACATTTTATTGTCAATGTTCCTGCATGATGCATCTATTTTATTATCATTTGATGACAGCTGAGGACAGCTATGCCTAGGATGACAGAAACAAAACAACCTTAGCCTGACCTGGGGAGTGAATAAATTTCATCAGTGTCTTTATTGAGAAAGACTTTCACTACCAACAAATCATAAGCATTTAGGATCAAATGTAAACCCACGGATTAGTGTCTTCTTAATCAGCATTGCACTCTTGTAGTGCTGGTCATTTTTTTCTAGGAGTACATTTTTACTACATAAAGTTCAAACAAACAAAGCATCATGGCATTGGTGGTGGATTGCCATGGTCATCAGTTCAGATAAAGGAAGCAAAAAGAATCAGTGAGTCTCAAGATGTGTGCTATGACAAAATAGTTGAGAAATCACAAGTAACAAATTCTCTGATCATCTGAGAAACAAAAAATTCAAGAAATAGTTAAAAGGGATGTCTGACAGACCAGTAAATAAAATATCCACATATCAAGAAGCAATAATTTTTGTTTCACAAGTCATACGTCACTCTATTTTACTTATCTGAATGTCAAATCCTGTACGAGAGACATTTAGAAGCTATTGAAATGAAGTCCCTTGTTTGCAATAACATATGGTAGCATACTATTGTTAAACAAATTGAGAATCTAGTGAAATATTGCACTGCATATTAAAAAGTCTAAAACACACCAGTTCAAGCACCCATACATCCTAGAAAATGATGTAATTTTGCAGGACCATTCATTGTCTCTGTACTGGTTTGAAGCCATTTGCATGTAGGGTTGCCACCTTTTCAAATGGCCAAAGTGGGTCATTTTCAGGACACACATCAGATTTTATAGGCCAACACATACCCATGGTCAGTACAAAGGATAGAACTTTATTTTTTTGCCTAAATGAAAGCTTATTCTTGTAGCAGTTTAGCCGCTTATTCTGTTTCTTGTAACATTTAGGTATTTCACATACAGAAATAACTATTTTATGCAACTATTACATGAAATATGGGACATAATTATGTCCTATAATCTCAGGACATTTGCCATTTTTAATATTTTTGGTCAGGACAGCACTGCCCAAAGAGGGACTGTCTTTCTTAAAGTGGGACAGGTGGTAACCCTATTTGCATGAACTCTGCCACCTCTAAATGATTACCATCATTATATGGACAATATTTACAAGAAATGGCCAGAGGAGCAAATCTGTTCTTTCTGAAGTGCATTGTGGTCCATTATCAGTCGACTTAAAACAATTTATCAGCATAAAATGTCATCAAGGATTTTTTCATCATCCAGTTTCCAAGGGGTTGGAAGAAAAATTCAAACATTCAGAAAATCTGGTAAAAGTATGTGATCAGTAATATTTTCTTTTTACATATTAAAATTCACTTCATCTAATTACCATTGTAATGTCAGCACGCAATGATGTTCTTAACTGAGAAGTACAGAACAGGCAGTTTAACCACATGAATACTAAACTAAATGAGTGTTCTGTACCGTTGTATAGCATTTTCTAGCTTTGGACCCCAGACCTAACAAGTAACAATCAAGTCAAAATTGCCTCAAGGACCGGAATGCTGATGTACATAACTGATATAGGCAACATCAAATAGAGATGGCACACAAACTATATTTATAATGACAGTGACTGATTACCAATAACGTAAAGGTGGCAGAGGCCTCTGAATGTTCCAGCATGTCATGTTACAGAGCAGCAGTAAAAGGTCCAGCAATGGAGACATCTGCTTGGTATAATAGATGAGTCTGCTCTTCAAAACCTGGTAAGGATAAAAAAGCACTATTGTAACTGCCACTGGAGACCTATTCAATAACTAGATTTGTGAGGGAGAAATTATCTGAAAATTTGAATTTGATATTAGAATAAATGTTGCAGAATATTTATATACATGTGTGTGTATTACTGTTTACTATTAGTACACGAAAACACAGCTGTGTATGAGTGTGTATACATGCACACATCATAGAGGATGTGCATTGGATGTGCCCTAATTATATGAATAATTGGCCATTCATCAGTCCACATCTACATATTATTTATTTGTTATTTTTTTCTGACCTCCATTTTGACCACGGAGCCTTCCTCTGACATCATCATCCTATTAGCTCAATTGTTCCTTCTGGAGGTGAGAGCCCCACTACTCATCCCCTCCTCCTGGGAGCATGAGTCATGTTGCGAGAGTGGTGTTGTCATCCATCCTGGTGAGTCAGGAGGTTTTTCTTAAGCTCTGACAGCACTGCACATTGCCCTTGATATCCCAAGGGAGGCCATTCAATGAGTATATATGATGGATGAGCAAGAAGTATCACATCAATAGCTCTGCCCTTGAAGGCAAACGTCTCTGGAGATCTCCTGTCTCAACCAGTAAAGTCAACCCAGAGTCCACATTTTAGAAATATTCTACACAGCCATCGCTTGTAAGAAGAAGAAAGTTAAATATGCAACGCCTTGCCATTTCTCCTCTCCTCTCTGTGGCCAACTTGTTTCAGTACCTGAGCTACTAATCAAAGCCATATGGGTCATAGTCATCATTTTATGCATTTGAGCTGCCTTCTGCATATTTATTAATGCTGATGATAATACTGAGGTTGATAAAATCACATCAGCTTTCATACACTAGAATGAGAGTTAAAAGCTAAACTGTACACCATAATCAAATAGTTGCATTATGAAGTAAGTTAATATCAGCATATCTGTATGTCAAAAGGTTATTTATTGGACTTCTTATTGCCAATCTGGCATGAACATTGCATATCAGATTATACGTTTAGAAAAAATATATTTTTTGGTACATAAACAATGCAATAAACCACACTTTACAAATCCTGTTATGAAGACAGTTATGGAAACACTACAAAGAGCATCTGTAAACAAAATGTCAGCATTTGAAATAGTTGGATACAAAACTGAAATCAGCATGTAATGCAGTGTAAATAGCTGAATGATTTGTGAAGTACCAGATGCAAATAATTATGTTAGAATACATATCTAAGACTTGGAGTAGTTACCATGAAAATCAGAATTGTTTTCACCTAGGAAGTTTGGATAGTAAAAAAAGAATATTATAAACTTAGTCCTGAAAGTACCTAAGATTCTGGTATGCTGCAAAAAAGATTAGTCTTCATGTTTATGCATGAAAACATGTTTATATATGCTAACACTACTCTTATGATGCACACTAGAACTAAATTGTTAGTGTGCTGTGCAGCAAATTAAAAGAGTATTTATTTTTGTCATCCAACAATTTGCCTCGTGTCAACCAAATGGTCTGATATGTACAGTAAGGAATGTTAACACTACTGGATGATAACTATTTAGTCTCTTCTAAGAGGCTATAATGGTAGTTCATGTTCAGACTGTACTACAATGAATTAGAGATCTGTAGTGTCGTGCAGAATAGTGGGAATGTTACATGCAGGTAAACATGTTATGATGTCTGTATCATGTAAAGGTTTAGTGGTATGCTAACATAGTCATCTTATAAACAGGTACTCAGTTTAGTCCTTTGATCAACTAGTGTAAAAAAACTGACTATTATAAAGAACAACAAAAAAAATCATATTCGGCCTTGGAAGCAAAGAAAATCTGGCAAAATTGAGGCTAACAAACTAAGTACTCACTGAATGACATAATGACTGCCAAGGATTTGTAAAAGGTCCTTTGCCATATAAGACCAATCAATCTGATGACACAATCCATATATTGTGTAGTTTATATAACTGCAGGGAAAAGTATCTGCTGGAGAGGACCAGTGTTTGACAGATGCATACGCTCTCCTTTTGACTGAAGGGAAGGGGATCCTCAACATTGCCAAATTCTGGTAATCACAGCCGCACAGGTAGAAACTGCATTCTTCAAAGCTAAGAATACAGCATCCATGGGACCAGATGACATCCTGGGCTGTGTACTACATGAACTACAAAATGAATTGGCACCTCATCTAAGTGTCATGTTTAATCATAGCCTCACCTCAGGCTTCATGCCTACTGAGTGGTGCACAGCTACAGTTATCCCACTCCACAAGGGAGGATCCATCTTGGATCCCAGGAACTACCATCCAATCAGTCTGATGAGCCTGATCTGCAAGGGCATGGAATGCATTATCATGGAACTTATAAACAAAGTCATTGGCAACCTTCAAACACTGGACCCCACCCAGTTTGGGTTCGTGAAGGGCCAATCTTGTCTCTTGAACCTGATTGACTTCTTTGAATCAGTCTCCAGAGCTGTGGACGAGGGTAAGGTGGTCCACACAGCCTATCTGGACCTCACCAAGGACTTTAACACCATCCCCCACTCTGGAATCATAGATATACTTACTAAACTGGGCATAAATCCCTACGTCACTCGATGGGTTGCCAGCTGGCTTACTGACAGAACCCAGACTGTAAAAGTAGCCGACTCCAAATCCACCTCCAGACAGGTGACAAGTGGACTACCTCAGGGTTCAGTCCTGGGACTGCTTTTGTTTGGCATCTACTTCTCTGAAGTACAGGCCAACACTAAGGGACTCTGGCAAACAAAGTTCACAGATGACTGCAAAGTGCAAACTGGAAGCCATTACTGAATCCCCAAATGATGTGGATATTCTACAAAAGGGCCTTACAGAAACAGTTGCTTGGTGCCAGAGCCATGGGCTCAAGCTTAATGCCATATGTATAGTTATCCCCTTTGGGAAAAACCACGTACCCATGAATTACCACATAGGTGGCAGTACACTAAACACCAAAAGTGTGATGAGAGACTTAGGGACACAGGTGGACAGTGGTCTCACCTTCGATAACCACATTGCCACAACAGTCAGAAAATCCTTCTATGTGGCACACCTCATCACTAAGGGCTTTTTGTCCAGAAAAAAGGAGGTCATTGTCCCACTGTACTCATCCCTCATTAGACCCATTATAGAGTACAATGCCCTGTTTGGGATGTGCTTCACAAGACATCTGCAACAGTTGGAAAGGCCACAGAAATACCTCACTAAAAGAATCACAGGCCTAAAGCAGATGCCCTATGCTGACCATCTAAAAAAACTCCAGCTATACTCTGTGGCATATTGTCTACTCAGAGGTGATCTCTGCTTAACATACAAAGCCATGTCAAACCCTGAGCTGTTGGACATGCTCCACTTAAAGAAATCCCAATCCCTCAGAGCCACACACTCCAGAGATCTAAACCTTGTCACCACAATGAACAAAACATGCTGGAGGGATAGGTTCCTGACCCAGAGACTCCTCATACTCTGGAATAGATTGTCCATACATGTCAAGCAGAGCACCTCCTTAGACCCTCTTCAAAAGGAACATTGATGATTGGATGGGAGATAGGAAATTCACCCCGGGGATCACATCATTAAATATTGTGGGAAGAAATATCCAGGGAATTGTTATGGCTAAGCTTGTATAAGCCCTAGGGCCGATAGCCTAGTACCAACCTATGAACCTATGAACCTATGAACATTTACCACTTATGCAAACCTGTAGGTAGAGGCAGACACATTCTGGACTTGCCACTTAGAAAAAAATCTGAAATTGATTTAAAATGTATTCTTATTGATCAAAGAGTGTATAATTTTGTGTAAATCTATCACACATACACTAGTACAGTCTATGTTCAAATTTTAGATGTTAGCCTCAACTATTTGGTTGTCTATTGTGCTGTCTGCTCAGTACAATGAAGGAAATGTTAGAGTTTTCTCTGCTGTATGGATGCAGATGAATGTCAGATTAAGTTTGTATGTGCGGGACATCATCCAGTAAGTTTTCACAATCTCCTTAATGTAGTATAACACTTCATTTTACTTGAATATTATTTTGACATAGTTTGTTTTTTGAACAATAGCATACTGGCACCTGCAATTTAATCAGAATTCAATAAGCAGAAAAATCAATCAAGGTATATAAATGAGTCTAACGCTTTCTGCTTCATGATCCTTGAACAATACAACATCATCATCATCAGTCCCTTTTTTCTCATTTTTTTCTACATGGGGTCGGGGTATCATGTTAACTGTCACCAACTCTCTTGATTCAGTGTCACACTCCTGCCTTCTTCAACACTCATGCCTGACTGTCGCAGATCTTCTTTCATACAATCCATCCACCTCTTTGCTGGACATTCTCACTTGCTTTTACCTTCTTCCTGTCTGTCTCAAATATTCCTCTCCAGATTGTCTTCTGATTTTCTGCACGTGTCCAAACCACTGGAATCTGTTCTCTTTGATCTTTTCTGCAACTGGAGCTACTTTGGCTTCTGCTCTTATGTCCTCATTTCTTTGTCTGTCCCACAGTGTGCATCCTACCACCCTTCTCAGGCACTTCATTTTTCTGCATTTTCTTGCTGCCTTTGACTAATTCCGCCTAAAATGCCAATTTTCTAGAGTTTCTGTAATTTAAAAAGCTTGTTTCAGCTACATATTGTACTTATTTTACTGCCTGCACTTTAACAAAGTCGTGTTTGTGTTTAAATTACCTGTTTAACTGTTGTAGGCTACACACTCAAATGTGATAGCCATTTCTGTGCATTTAAAGTGTTTTTTGATTGTATCTGCTTTATTTTCTGGAAAAACCCCCCCCAAAAAATATACTTGTTTTCCCACCTTTCTAAGGTAGTATAGTCCAGTTTTCAGGTTAGTGCTGAACTCAGGGCTGTGTTACAAGTTTCTGTGTTTGCCCATACCTTACTTGGATAGAAGGAAGTTTCTCTGTTCACTGTGAGAGAGGGAGCTTTGAGCAGACTATCTGTCCCTGGAGGAGTGGTTTCAGCCCAGAAATTAGTAGTTTATTGGCCATTTTGGGCTAATTTCTTTCTCTTTCATTTCCCTGCTATAAAACTCACATTTGCAAGGTTTTTGTGCTAGTATACAGCTTAGCAAGCTCCAGCCTGGTGCCCTTCAGAGTTCTACAGCAGCAGAGAGACAAAAGAGAGACTTTGGAGTGGTTAAGTATCATTTTTCTGCATTTTCTTGCTGCCTTTAGCTAATTCCACCTAAAATGCCAATTTTCTAGAGTTTCTGTGATTTAAAAAGCTTGTTTCAGCTACATATTGTACTTATTTTACTGCCTGCACTTTAACAAAGTTGTTTTTATGTTTAAATTACCTGTTTAACTGTTGTAGGCTACACACTCAAGTGTGATAGCCATTTCTGTGCATTTAAAGTGTTTATTTTTATTTGGGCAGCCACAGTGGTACAGCAGTGGGCGGCCAAGGTGGTGCAGTGGTTAGCGTTGCCACCTCACAGCAAGAAGTTCTCTGGTTCGATGCTCGGCTGGGATGCCTTCTGTGCGGAGTCTGCATGTCCTCCCTGTGGTGATGTGGATTTCTTCCGGGTGCTCCAGTTTCCTCCCACATCCCAAAGATATGCAGTAGGTGGATTGGACACTCTAAAATGGCCCTAGGTGTGAATGTGTGCATGTGTGTACCTTCTGTGGAATGTTGGGCACTGGGCCGGCAACTCGACACTGTAAAACTCCACTGCCAATCATGAGCAGACAGATGATCCATTGTGGCAACCCCTGACCAGGAAAAGCTAAAAGAAGAAAGTATTTTTTTGATTGTATCTGCCTTATTTTCTGAAAAAAAAAAACAAAAAAAATTATTTTCCCACTTTTGTAAGCTAGTATAGTCCAGTTTTCAGGTTAGTGCTGAACTCAGGGCTGTGTTACAAGTTTCTGTGTTTGCCCATACCTTACTTGGATAGAAGGAAGTTTCTCTGTTCACTGTGAGAGAGGGAGCTTTGAGCAGCCTATCTGTCCCTGGAGGAGTGGTTTCAGCCCAGAAATTAGTAGTTTATTGGCCATTTTGGGCTAATTTCTATCTCTTTCATTTCCCTGCTATAAAACTCACATTTGCAAGGTTTTTGTGCTAGTATACAGCTTAGCAAGCTCCAGCCTCTTGCTCTTCAGAGTTCTACAGCAGCAGAGAGACAAAAGAGAGACTTTAGAGTGATTAAGTATCATTTTTCTGCATTTCTTGCTGCCTTTAGCTAATTCCACCTAAAATGACGATTTTCTAGAGTTTCTGTGATTTTAAAAAGCTTGTTTCAGATACATATTGTACTTATTTTACTGCCTGCACTTTAACAAAGTCATTTTTGTGTTTAAATTACCTGTTTAACTGTTGTAGGCTACACACTCAAGTGTGATAGCCATTTCTGTGCATTTAAAGTGTTTTTTGAGTGTATCTGCTTTATTTTCTGAAAACAAAAAACAAAATACTTGTTTTCCCACTTTCTAAGCTGGTATAGTCCAGTTTTCAGGTTAGCGCTGAATTCAGGGCTGTGTTACAAGTTTCTGTGTTTGCCCATACCTTACTTGGATAGAAGGAAGTTTCTCTGTTCACTGTGAGAGAGGGAGCTTTGAGCAGCCTATCTGTCCTTGGAGGAGTGGTTTCAGCCCAGAAATTAGTAGTTTATTGGCCATTTTGGGCTAATTTCTATCTCTTTCATTTCCCCTGCTATAAAACCCGCATTTGCGCGGTTTTGCGTGCCGAGCAGCGCCGGTTAGCTAGGGTATAACTATTACAGGCTCCACAAAGTCTACTCTTCAATTTTTCCCTTGGAACTAGACAAACTTTCAATTTAAGCAGCACTCAAACCATTCACTTCTCATACTGGCACTTGCTCAAAACTCATAGCAAGCACTAATAAACCTTAGCACTAGACCCCCCCCCATACTGTAGAGAAGGACAAGGGTCTCTATTCGACCTTACCAGCCAATCAATAAAACAGTTCACTGTACCTATCCAGGCATGTCCAAAGGGCAGTTTCAGGTGTACTCTCCAGTTCAACTGGTGAATCTGGGCATTTTGAGGCAATGTTATGATTGCCTCATGCACACAGACAACCCTCTCCTCCTTCCACCAAACATATTACATGCAAGAGATGCAATTATACAGCCAAACTGGAGGCTAAGCTCTCTCAACCCAAGACCGTGCAGTCAAGAGGAGAAGGAAATTACTTGCATCACAACATCAGTCTCACATAGACCTATGAAACCAGCACCGGCAAAAAAACACATAAATACACGAAAACATACTTGGAGGCTGTAAATAAAAATCTGCAAAAGCAGCAGAGACCTCCAAAGCAGATCTCCAATCAACCTCCATCTCCCAACACAAACCATGAAACACATACTTCACAAAACCAGTGTGCCACACAATCACAGCCCTTAAGGCAAAATAACATACCCAAAACACTAGTAATAGATGACTCTATAGTCAGGCACACTGACTTCCCACTCACTAGGCTGAACAAGGAGAAGGTTACTGTTAGCTGCCTGTCAGGTGCCAGGATCCACCACATAACACAAGCACTCAGGTCACTCCAGAGCAAGTACAAATATGACTCTGTCATTGTCCATGTTGGTGTGAATGACCTGAGCCATACCTCCCTGGACTACATGAAAAGAGACATGGATGAGCTCTCTGATCATGTAGCCCAGGCCAGTATGACCCTGACCCTGAGTAGCATCCTGCCCTCACCAAGAATGATACCATGGTATAGAGAAAAAATGATCAATTTCAACAATTGGCTAAGCTTCTGGTGTCATTCAAAGGGGATCCAGTGTCTGTCAGCCTGGGATGACATGCTCAACAAGCCATGCTGCTTCACTAGAGACGGCATGCACCTGTCACCCTTAGGCTTTTGAATACTGGCCAAGGCTCTTGCCACCCCCATAGTGTCTTTTTTAGGCAAGGCTCAAAAGACAAACCCACCACCGTAAATAGCACAAGTAACAAAAAACTGAGGGTAATGCTACTCAATGCCAGAAGTCTAAACCTCAAAATGCACACACTCGAGGCACTCCTCAGTATGGAGAAAATTGATATATGTGCAGTAACAGAAACCTGGTTTAAGGCTCCAGAGAGCACCCCAGCACTACCAGGCTACAACTCATACCATACATTTCAGCCACAAAACCTGGACTGAAATACAAAAGGTGGGGGAGTATCCATATTCATCAAGGATATCCACACCTCCAGGTTAGTGGCACAACACAATGCTTTAGAGATCATCCACGTGCAACTAACAATGGGCAAAACTGCTATTCAAATTATAGCTTGCTACAGATCACCCACCATGTCCCAGGACCCCCACTCCCCATTCCTGGAAACACTGGGAAACATAAAGGTCCTACCAAACACCCTGATATTGGGTGATTTCAATTACCCAAACATTAAAAGGGAGACCTACTCAAGTACAAACTCCCTTGCCTAACATTTCCTAGAATTTATAAACTCAAACGCCCTGGATCAACTGGTCAACACCCCCACCAGAGGTGACAACATATTGGACCTGGTCATCACCAACATGGGCGACCGGTGTTCCACACCGGAGGTCAACCCTTCGCTGGTTAGATCTGACCATAAACTAATCACTCTGGATATCCACATTCTGCCACCACCCCCGGTCAAAGAAACTACCGTGAAAAACTTTTCAAAAGCAAACTTCACGTTACTTAAGACCGAGGTGGGAAGTTTCAAAGTTCCCATGCTAAAGGATAACGCTGTCCAAGCTGCAAAATCCTTTACTAATGCACTCTACGTGCACCTACAAGAATGCATGGATCATGCTATCCCAAACAAAACCAAGACTCACTCCTCCAAGAAAAGGAAACCAGTCTGGTGGACCCCTGCCATAAACAAGCTATACAATAAAAGGAGGAAACTAGTACAGAAAAGAGTAAAATCCCAAGAAGGGAAGACATCCCTGATCAGTATCAGCAAGAAACTATGATCCCTCATAAAATCATCCAAGACTAGCTTTTAAAGAAAAATTGCCATGGACTCCAAAGATAACCACAAGGCATTCTTTAGCTATGTCAAGAATCTAAGTGGCAATTCTCAGATCTGTTTGGAGTTAGTGCAGAATGGCACAAAATACACTGAACCGACCGATATAGCCAAAATCCTGGCAGGCAGGTTCATTGCAAACTTCACCCCCCTCTCACCCCCAACAGGGCCCATAAGTATACCAGAAGAATGTACTGCCCCTGAAATCACAGACACTCAGGTTAAAACAGCCCTCTCCAAAGCCAAAAACACAGCATCAATGGGACCTTACGGTGTCCCAGGCTGTGTCCTACATGAGCTCAAAGATGAACTAACCTCTCACCTAAACACACTGTTTAAACTCAGCCTCTCCACAGGCTACATACCCACAGAGTGGCGCACAGCAATGGTTATTCCACTCCACAAAGGGTGAGCCACAATGGACCCCGGGAACTATCACCCTATAAGCCTAACTAGCTTGGTCTGCAAAGCTATGGAGTGCATCATCATGGATCTCATTAACAGAGACATTGGAAACCTCCAAACACTGGACCCTACCCAGTTCGGCTTTGTTAAGGGCAGATCATGCCTCCTAAACCTGGTGGACTTCTTTGAGACAGTTACCAAAGCTATAGATGAGGGAAAGGTGGTTCACACAACTTACCTAGACCTCACAAAGGCCTTTGACACTATTCCCCACTCAGGTATTATAGACAAGCTCACCAGCCTGAACATAAACCCCTACGTCATGAGATGGGTTGCCAACTGGCTCATGGACAGAACCCACATGGTAAGAGATGTAGAAGCTAGGTCTGACTCTAAACTGGTTACAAGTGGCACTCCCCAGGGCTCAGTCCTAGGACCTCTCCTGTTTGGCATATACTTCTCAGAGGTACAGACAAGCACAGGAGGACTATGGCTGACCAAGTTCGCAGACGACTGCAAACTAGAGGCTGTAATTGACTCTCCGGCTGACACAGACATCCTCCAAAAAGGGTCTCACTGAGACAGATACCTGGTGTCAAAACCATGGCCTCAAGCTAAATACCAAAAAGTGCATTGTCATCCCCTTTGGAAAAAACAAAGTACCGACAAACTACCACATAGGTGGTAGCCCCCTAAATATGGAAGACATAATAAGGGATCTGGGGACCCAAGTAGATAGTAACCTCTCCCTTGATAATTATATTGCCAAAGTGGTTAGAAAATCCTTCTATGTGGCCCACCTAATCACAAAAGGGTTTGCATCCAGATCGAAAGAGGTCATTGGGCCCCTCTATGCATCACTCATCAGACCCATCATAGAGTACAATGCCCCATTTGGGATGTACCTTACAAGACACCTGCAACAACTGGAAAGACCACAGAAGTACCTCACCAAGAGGATCACTGGCCTCAAGCAAATGCCCTATGCAGCTCGAATGAAGAAACTCCAGCTGTACTCGGTTGCATACTGCCTTCTTAGAGGTGATCTCTGCCTGACATAAAAGGCCATGTCCAACTCAGAATTGATGGACATGCTCCACCTAAAGAAAACCATATCCCCTCGAGCCACACATTCCAAGGATCTAAACCTCACCACAACAATAAATAGGACATGCTGGAGGGATAGATTCCTGTCCCAGAGACTTCCCATGCTCTGGAACAAGATTCCAATCTACATTAGGTAGATCTCCTTGCTAACCCTCTTCAAGAGAAACCTTGACGAGTGGATGGGAAACAGAAAGTTTACCCCAGGGATCACTTCAATGGCTCTGCTGGACAGAGGCACAGGGAATTAATCTAAGGGGGTGGCGAAAGCCAGCACATTCCGGCTAGGCTTATAAATGCCTTTGGGCAGACAGCCTAGTACCTACCTATGAACCTATCACCTCTAGCTTCTTCAACTGTTCTGCCTTTACTGCCCAGGTTTCTGTACCGTACAGTAGTACCGGTCACACCGCTGTCTTGTCCACCTTACTTTTCAGCTTCTTTGGCATTCTTCTGTCATAGACTACACCTGATACTCTATGCCAGTTGGTTGCAGACCCTCTGATTCTAGCTTTGACCTCTTCACTCAAACTTCCCTTCTCCTCAACCCCCCCCCCCAGATACTTGAAGCTGTTTACATGTTCCACTATACTCCCTTCTATCTCTACTCTCAACTTCTTTTGATTTTCCAAGTTTGCTGGCATTACCACCGTCTTATCTGTGCTTAGTTTCATCCCATGTGCCTTTAGCTTTATATTCCATTCTCCTATCCTTTGCTGAAGTTCTAGCTTGGAATCTGCCTGTAATGCCACATCATCTGCATACAGCAACATTGTTGATCTGTCCCCTCTGACCTGTTTGCTAATGTAGTCCATCACCAGTATGAACAGCAGTGGGCTCAGAGCTGAACCCTGGTGTACACCCACTCCCACTGGGTACCCCCTTGTGAGGCCGAGCACTGTTTGTACTTGAGTCATTGTGTCCTTGTACATATCAAAAGTAATATATTTCAATGACTCAACATAAATCCCTAGAAATATGTTAGTTTTGATAATTTTCACTTTGATCTGCCTATTTAAGGAAAATTGCTTTGAATGGGTATGGAACCTGATTTTTATTGTATTTCTGCCCTGTCTCTCTTGTAATGATAAACTGTCTGGATTCCAAACTTTGTACTTCTGGACCTCTTAGCTCAAGAAAACTGGCAACCTGTAGCATAGGTTAATAGAAGAAAGTCTGGATGATTTACTTTTTTCTGTAGGTATATGCTCGATTTTACAATGCACATGCTGGTTGGAGTGACTAATCAGCATGCATATTTTTGAATGTTATTGACCAGTCATTGTATAATTTCCATTTTATTTATAAAGTCTAATGCAGACAACTGGAATTACCCCCCCCCAAAAAAAAAAGTGAAACTGTCAGAGAATACTGACCCAAGTTCTAAATTGTAACTTCCAAACTCTACAATGAGCTAATGGTGAGAAGCTACAAATTAAGATAGGCCTGTGCTTAACAGGGTGTATTTTAGTCATCTGCCCTTTATTTTAATTTGATGACAAAATTTCCTCTCACTTCTCTTTCATTGACTCTTGTTAGCAAACACAACATATCATTTTATGAAAGCACTTACCTTAAACTAATTAAATTAATTTGCCCTCCCACTATTTTATAGCTCCACAATACTGAGTATCCATTGACAAATAAGAGTATAACTAATTATTCTCGTACAAAGTCTCAGTCAAAATCAATCTCCGCTAGTATCATACCTAAGCTGGTTATACATTTTGTGACTTCAACCATCAGTGTTTTGAATTGACTTTTATATTGTGTTACTGTGTGTAAATTCTATTGGCTGTTTTCTGTACTATTAAATGGCATGAAAAAACACTGATACCATGGAGTCCCATCATGCTTTAGCTTCATCCTTATCCAGCCTATTAGCACTTGGTTTTCTGAGACAGTAAGCACCCTTCTTCTACCACAAACTGATTCCACCTGTAAAAAATGCATTTTTTTTATCAAAATCAGAGGCTAGTTTCTCCATCCTACCTGTGTTTAGTAAACACTACCACAACACTGCATTTCCACATTTCTACAACCATCACTCCTACATATGCTAAGGTAGTAAACAAATTCCTAGCCTAAGTCTCCTATATTACCTAGATATCCTTACCTCAATACTATATACAAAATACTAACACTATACCTCCACCCACACCATATTGCTACTGAGAGTCACCAGTATTGCAAACTGTAACATGGGTCCCATTATACTGCAAGACACCCCAAAAATGTCATAATCATTTGCAATTCCATTATAAGACATACAATCACAGTTCTCACCAGGTTTGTAAAAGACAGGATAACAGCTGCATCTCTAGTGCTAAGATCAGAGATGCCACTAGGGCCTTTAGGTCACTACACCAACCTAGATATGATTATGACCATGTAGTTGCCCACGTGAGAGTGAACAGTCTTAGGTATTCCTTCTTGGAAAAGATGCAGATAGTCATTGAGAAACATTTTACTTTAACCAAGAATAATGCCTAAATTCCAACATAAAATAATAATTGACTTGTAAACTGATGTCATTCTGTGGAGATACAGTGTGTGACAGCATGGGATGAAATGGTCAAAAGACCCCCATCCCTTCTGTACTAGGATTGGCTTGTACCCTCCACCTCTCATTTTATTGCATACTGGCTAAAATGTTTGCTATCCCCATAGTGTATTTTTTAGTCCGCATTTACCTGATTGGCATCCCAACATTGCAACTCTCAATCTAGATAATATTAAGTATGACTGCTAACTCTAAACTGTCCAAGATTTTTGCAGAATGTCCAAATTTTTGTCTCATGTTTTAAGTTTGGTCCTGATAAAAGCTTTGGTTTTCTGGCAAATCATTGAGTGTTGAAGTCAGAAAATAATGACAAGAATTTGAATTTCAGACTTCATGCTCGCAGCTCCCTGAAAATTCAGGGGTTCATGGGTTCATAGATTGGTACTAGGCTATCAGCCCTAGGGCCTATACAAGCCTAGCCATAACAACTTCCTGGCTATTTCTTCCAACACTATTTACTTCCCTGGACCCATGTCTAGCAGGGCGACTGACGTGATCCCCGGGGTGAATTTCCTTTTTCCATCCAATTGTCAAGGTTCCTTTTGAAGAGGGCCAAAGAGGCACTCTGCTTGACATGTATGGGCAGTCTATTCCAGAGTCTGGGGAGTCTCTGGGAAAGGAACCAAATCTTGAACTCAGGAACCTGCACACCATAGCCACAGCAAATTACCACTAAGCCATCTGCTGCTGCCAAATCTTTTATTTTAATAAAACTTTATAAGATTATAAGAGCAATATTTAAACATTTCTGTATGTTTGGCCGTTTATCCCCCCCATTATTTATGGCTTTGGCCAGATTTCCTGATCTAAGAAGTTGAGAGATGTGCTGCTGAATTCCAGGAGCTTAAAAAAAAATCTCTGAACTTGAGACTCTGAGGCCTTCTTTACCTTCAAACACATCATGTAATTACAGAAACCTGGTTGCAGGGTAGTGATATCACTCACTCTGTGCTAGGGAGCAATGTGTATCATGCATGCAAATCCACTGGCAACTACATGCATGGCTCTACCCCCATATCCCTTAAATTATATGCACTAACTCCATGGTTACACTACAATGGAGTAAAAGACAAAACTCCTGAATATCTCTCTGCCAGCTTGCACAGTTTTATCTGTTTACTTTTGATGTTTGGTATAACCAAGTGTGCGAAAGATAGACGAACTACAGGTTATATTTGAATACGTTTTGTGTGTGTTATGTTTTACGGGAGAAATCAGTATAGGTACCTTTTAAGGCAGGTGCCTGTTTTGTGGAATGGAACTGTTTAGCATATTATACTTCTAGCTAACTGCTATAGTCAGTTATCTGCTAATAACGGTCGAGACTGGTTCTGGATAGTTAGTCATTTGTCCAACAATCTGCTGGAGTCCTTTTGGGGTGTTACATATTTAGATGGAGAAACACAAAAGTGAAGTAAAGCAACTTGGAAAAAAAGCCTTTGGGACATCACTGGTTTCCTGCAGCTGATTTTTGTTCAGACTTTTCCCCAGTGACTTCTCTCTACATTTTGAGTTATGTCAGTAGCTGCACTTCTTTCTTTGGTTAGACATGGTGGGATCCAAGTGAGGAGGACAGCACTGCTAACATCGCGCATTTTGCAAGATGACCCTCGTGAATCTGACATGCCAAAGCTCCACCTCAGAACGTAGGACTTCACGTTTTGACCCTGACAGCAGTGGTAGGCCAGCAACGTGGGACACTTTTGGCATTTGGGACAACAGAATAGATGAACCCATCCTTTTACCACCAAGCATAAAATATGGCAAGCCCATTCCCAAAGTGAGCCTGTCAAAGGTGGGGTGTGCCACACAACAAGGGAAGAGAAAGGTGAATGAGGATAGATACAGTATCTCTCAGCTAGATGAAAATATACTTTACTTTTCTGTATACGATGGCCATGGAGGAGCAGTGGTGGCAGAGTTTTGTGAGAAACACATGCATCAGTTCATTCAATGGATTCTGGCTGAGGAGGATGACCTGGAGCTGGTGTTGTTCAAAGCTTTTCTGGAAATAGACAAGACTTTTGCAAGTTACATCTAAGCATCCATAGATGATTCAGCACTTACTTGGAAATCCATCAGTTGCCTGAGTTTTAGTTCAGGGCTGACACTGATGCTAGCAGTACACAGCCATTACATGGCTTCTGTAATTAATTCTGGGACCACTGCAACAGTAGCCCTGTTGAGTGATGGAATAGAACTGGTTGTAGCAAGTGTTGGAGACAGCCATGCCATTTTGTGTCACAAAGGAAAGGCGAAAAGGCTGACAGAGGACCATACTCCTGAAAGGAAAGACGAAAAAGAGAGAGTGAAGAAAAGCAGAGGTTTTGTAGCCTGGAACAGCCTGGGACAGCCCCACGTGAATGGTAGACTTGCTATGACATGAACTATTAGTGACTGTGATTTGAAGCAGAGTACAGTGATTGCTGATCCAGAAACTAAAAAAAATTTGATACATCATGCAGACGATGCATTCCTAATCCTTACAATGGACGGGATTAACTTCATAGTGAACAATTAGGAGATCTGTGATGTCATCAGTCAGTGCCATGATCCATTTGAAGCTGCCCAAGTCATTACTTAGCAGTGATCTACAGAACATATTCAAGTTCTGGACTTGGCTTGTACTGTTTTCTCAAGCCAAAGGCACTTCAGTATGGAGCAGAAGATAACATCACTGCTGTAGTCATAGCCGGTTTTAGGCACCAGCGAACCCTGCGGTCGCTGGGGGCCCCCTGGTCCTGGGGGGGCCCCCAACCACAAGTTATCTTATCTTGATATTTTGTAACGTGTCTGTCAAACCAACAAAAGCTAGTACAGCAATCTTGTATACTTAATAAAGCAGGTAATTAATAATAACTCATATTTATCTCCTTCAAAATTCACAAATCTTTAGTTATAGTAACATTATTTTGTCAAGTAACAAGCTTTACAATTTCATTAAATATTTTACCAATGACATAATGCCCCAGCCTAGGTTAAGCCCTGATGGTGGACATCCTCTTCACTAAAATTAACATAGCCAGTTCTAGGTACCTGCAATAACTGTGGCTGGAGGGGCCCCTTAATCATCAATGACTGTGTGGGGCCCCATAAAACTGCTGTTGGTTGGGGAAAAATGAGGAGAAAAAATGTATTAAGTTTTGATTACACTCTTTAACCTGAACAGGACTGTGATATGACCCTGTTAGGACAAAGCTGTAATGAGCGTAAGCAAAGTAAGCACTACAGAGATCAGCAGCCCAGGGTGACCAATCTCATTGCAGACTGTGGAGTTTAAGAAGAGCTGATGCTTCTAATCTTCAGAAATGGTTTCTCTTTCAAAGTTTTTATACATACTGGCAGAACAACTGATACTGTAACTCTCAACATCTTTGCTGAAGAATTCTGTTCGGTGATAAAAATAATAGCATAATAGTGTCTCAAAATGAGGAACACATTTTATATATTACTCTAATTCATTTACAAAGTTACTATAATAACACATTTTATATATTACTCTAATTCATTAACAAAGTAACTATAATAACACATTTTATATATTACTCTAATTCATTTAAAGTTACTATAACAACACATTTTATATATTACTCTAATTCACTTGCTCCTACAGTACTTATTACCTTGATACGGCACTCTTGTCATAGATAGTACCCCAAAAAGGCAACCCCCCATTTCTCTGTCACCTACATCCCCCGGAATCTTTTTTAAAGTTTTTTGTCTATCCTTCTAGCATGTCGAGGGATCAGTTGCTAGTGTCCTCTCCTGCTCAGCTGGTGAACCTGGGAATATTGAGGCAATGTTACAATTGCCTCATGTACACAGACAACCCTCTCCTCCTCCCACAAAACACAAATACATGCGAGAGATGCAACTATACGGCCAAACTGGAGGCTGAGCTCTCTCAACATAGGACTGGCAAGACCAGTCAGGAGGAGAAGGTTACCACACACACTATAGACCCAGTCTCACATAGTACCATTACAACCTCAAATCATACACATAAACACACAAAGACATACTCGGAGGCTCTGATCAAAAATCTACCAAAACAGCAGAGGCCACCAAAGCAGACACCCAAACAACCACCACCTCAGAACACAACACCTGCAACACATAGACCTCACAGTCAGAGTGTCAAACAGTCACAGCCCTTAAGGCCAAACACAATGCCAGACACACTAGTCATTGGTGACTCCATAGTCAGACACACTGACGTCCCGCTCACCAGACTGAGTAAGGAGAAGGTCACAGTAAGCTGTCTGTCGGGCGCTAGAATCCGCCACATAACGCAAGCACTCAGGTCTCTCAACAGCAGGTACAAATATGACTCGGTCATTGTCCACGCTGGTGTAAGCGACCTGAGCCGTACCTCCTTGGACTACATGAAAAGAGACATTGAGGAGCTCTCTGATTATGTAGCCCAGGCAGGTATGACCCTGACCTTGAGCAGTATCCTACCTTCACCAAGAATGATGCCACAATACAGAGATAAGATGATCAGCTTTAACAATTGGCTTAAACACTGGTGTCATTCAAAGGGGATCCAGTATCTGTCTGCCTGGGATGACATGCTGGACAAGCCACGCTGTTTTAAGGGCGGCTTGCACCTGTCACCCTGGGATTCGGATATTGGCAAAGGCTCTTGCCACCCCATAGTGCCTTTTTAGGCAAGGCTCAAATTCTAAACCTACCACCCTAGAACACAAAAAGGAAAAAACTAAGGGTAATGCTGCTCAATGCCAGAAGTCTAAATCTCAAAATGCGCACTCGAGGCCCTTCTCAGTATGGAGAACATCGATGTCTGTGCTGTGACAGAAACCTGGTTCAAGGCTCCTGAGAGCACCCCAGCTATCAGGTTTTACCTCATATCATGGCCCCAAAATCCGGACAATACCAAGAAAGGAGGGGTATCCATATTCATCAAGGACACCCACACCTCAAGACTGGTGGCAACGCATGATGCATCGGAGACCATCCAGGTGCAATTAACCGTAGGCAAGACTGCTCTGCAAATTGTAGCATGTTACAGGCCACCCTCACAAACTCAGGAACCTCACATGGCCTTCCTGAAAACACTAGAGGGATAAATGTATCACCAAACACCATCATACTAGGTGACTTCAATTACCCTAATATAGACTGGGAACACTACTCAAGCCCAAACACCCTAGCCCAAAAGTTCCTGGAATTCATAAACTCAAATGCCATGGAACAACTAGTCACCATCCCACAAGAGGAGATAACATACTTGATCTCATCATCACGAACATGGGAACACAATGTTCAACACGAAGTATACCCCTCACTGGTGAGATCAGATCACAAACTAATCTCGCTGGAGGTCCTCATCCCACCCCACCTGAAATAAAAAGACCACAGTAAAGAACTTCTCAAAGCCGACTTCACACTTCTAAAGACTAGTGTGGTCTCCTTTAAGGCCCTAACCGAGGAAAACAGTACTCAAGCCGCTGAATCACTTACAAATGCCTTCTACCAGCACCTGCAGGACTGCATGGATAAGGCAATCCCAAGCAAAACAAAGACTCTTTGTACCAAAGGCAAGCATCCAGTCTGGTGGACCCCAGCCATAAACAAACTCTACAACAAAAGGAGGAAGCTACTACAAGATAGAGCAAAATCCTTAAAAGGTAAGACACCCTTGATCACTATAAGTAAAAACTAAGAGCTCTCATAAAATCATCCAAAGCAAATTTCGAGAGAAAAATAGCTAAAGACTCAAAAGACAATCATAAGGCCTTCTTTAGCTATGTTAGAAACCTAGGAGGAAACTCCCAGATATGCTCAGAACTAGTTCAAAATGATGTGAAGATTACTGATCCTACAGACATTGCCAACATACTGGCTGACAGGTTCAGTGCAAACTTCTCACCCCCCCAAAAGGAGAGATATCTATACCAAACGATTGCAGCCCCCAAACATCTCCAGCCCAAGTGAGAACTGCTCTCTCCAAAGCAAAAAACACAGCATCCATGGGACCTGATGGTGTCCCCGGCTGTGTGCTCCACGAACTCAATGAGGAATTAAACCCACAGCTAGGACAGCTGTTTAATCAAAGTCTTACCTCTGGATCAGGGGTGGCGCACTGCAACTGTGGTCCCACTTCACAAAGGCGGTGCCTCCACCGACCCTGGGAATTACCGCCCATTAGCTTGACAAGCCTTATCTGCAAAGCCATGGAGAGGATCATAATGGACCTCATAAATAAAGACATAGGGAATTTGCAGACTTTGGATCCAACCCAGTTTGGCTTTGTCAAAGGCAGATCATGCCTTTTAAACTTGGTTGACTTTTTGAAACAGTCACCAAAGCCATTGATGAGGAAAGGCAGTCCATACAGCCTACCTCGATCTGGCTAAGGCCTTCGATACAATACCCCACTCGGGTATCATTGAAAAACTCATCAGCTTAAATGTTAACCCATACATCACAAGATGGGTTGCAAACTGGCTGAGTGACAGAACCCACAGGGTCAGAGTTGCTGGCGCCATGTCAGACTCAAAGCCTGTCACAAGTGGTGTCCCACAGGGCTCAGTCCTGGGCCCACTCTTGTTTGGCATCTACTTTTCAGTACAAGCAAACACAGGAGGGTTATGGCTGACAAAGTTTGCAGATGACTGCAAACTGGGCCATAGTAGAAAACACATCTGACACAGATATCCTTCAGAAGGGTCTCACAGAAGCGGATAACTGGTGCCAGAGCCACGGCCTAAAGTTAAATGCCAAAAATGCATAGTCATACCCTTGAAAAACAAGGTTACCCCTAGCTACCAAATAGGTGGCAATCCACTGAGCACAGAAGAAGTTATCAGGGACCTGGGGACCCAGGTTGATAGTAGTCTGTCATTCGACACCCATGTAGCTAAAGTAGTCAGGAAGACCTTCTACATTGCCCACCTTATCATGAAGGGATTCTCATCTAGATCAAGGGAGGTCATAGTCTCCCTTTACTCATCACTCATCAGACCAATGATTGAGTACAATGCCCCATTCGGAATGTATCTGACCCGACACTTGCAGCAGCTGGAGAGGCCACAAAGTTCCTCACCAAAAGGATAAAGGGTCTCAAAAATCTGTCCTATGCTGCCCGACTGAAAGAACTCCAGCTCTATTCAGTCACTTACCGCTTGCTCAGAGGTGACCTTTGCCTAACATACAAGGCCATGTCAAACCCAGATTTGATGAATATGCTTCACCTCAAAAATCTAGATCCATCAGAGTCACAAGGGCCGGAGACTTAAACCTCGACACGGCTATTAATGGGGCGTGCTGGAGGGATAGATTCATCACCCAAAGACTCCCTATGCTGTGGAACAAAATCCCGGTACATGTGAGGCAGAGCACCTCGCTGGCCTTGTTCAAGAGAAATCTTGACCAATGGATGGGAGATCACAGATATACCCCAGGGATTACCTCAGTGTCACTGCTCGACAGAGGCACAGCAAAATAAGGTATAGTTCCCCATACTAAAGGGGTGGCGTAAGCCACAAAGCGATGGGCTAGGCTTGTAAATGCCCTCGGCAGATAGCCTAGTATGAACCTATGAACCTATGAACCTATGAACACATTTTATATATTACTCTAATTCATTTAAAGTTACTATAATAACACATTTTATATATTACTCTAATTCATTTAAAAGTTACTATAAAACACATTTTGCATCAATATGCATTTTTAGACAATAAGTATAAAATCTGATTACTGGATTTATTGTGACAGAGCAAAATTATGAGACAAAATCCGAATAGCTGTGAAATCAAGGATAGTGATAGGTATTAATTTACTCACTGAGGTAAATAAGTTGACTTATCCCTGTTGCTGTTTGATGACTGCTAAACACAGTCACTGATCTTGTGTAGCAGTACTAGTGTTGTACAATGTACTCGCTGAAATAAGTACTAAATTAGCATTGCTGTGGCGTGTGTGTGTGTGTGTGTGTGTGTGTGTGTGTGTGTGTGTGTGTGTGTGTGTGTGTGTGTGTGTGTGAAAAAATATCACAGATTTTATCAATGCACATATCCAATAATGCCGAACACACACATTATTCTTCAGGGTATCAATAAAAATGTAACTAACAAGTGATTATATTTCAAAAGTAAGGCATATAATATATCACAGAGCATTCAGACACTTGTATCTTCTAGAATCTGGTAGCCCCTACTCTCTAGACTGTATAAATGGATACAGGAGGCTTAATCATCCTTGACTGTAGGGACCCCAAAAAAGCTGTTTTTGGTTGGGGAAAAATGAGAAAAAAATGCTTTCATTTTCTGATTGCACTCTTTAGCCTGAATGGAGTTATGATATAACCCTGTTAGGATAAAACTGATAATAGCCTTTGCCCTCAACCACAGACATTCTAAAACATCCCTGCTCAGATGCTTGTGTACAGAAATTTACCGTAGGTTATGAGGGTGCTGGGGATTGTGTACAGACATTTACCGTAGGTTATGAGGGTGCTGGGGATTGTGTACAGACATTTACCGTAGGTTATGAGGGTGCTGGGGATTGTGTACAGAGATTTACCGTAGGTTATGAGGGTGCTGGGGATTGTGTACAGACATTTACCGTAGGTTATGAGGGTGCTGGGGATTGTGTACAGACATTTACCGTAGGTTATGAGGGTGCTGGGATTGTGTACAGACATTTACCGTGGTTATGAGGGTGCTGGGGATTGTGTACAGACATTTACCGTGGTTATGAGGGTGCTGGGGATTGTGTACAGACATTTACCGTAGGTTATGAGGGTGCTGGGATTGTGTACAGACATTTACCGTAGGTTATGAGGTGCTGGGGATTGTGTACAGACATTTACCGTGAGTTATGACGGTGCTGGGGATTGCGTACAGACATTTACCGTAGGTTATGAGGGTGCTGGGGATTGTGTACAGACATTTACCGTAGGTTATGAGGGTGCTGGGGATTGTGTACAGACATTTACCGTAGGTTATGAGGGTGCTGGGGATTGTGTACAGACATTTACTGTAGGTTATGAGGGTGCTGGGATTGTGTACAGAGATTTACCGTAGGTTATGAGGGTGCAGGGGATTGTGTACAGACATTTACCGTAGGTTATGAGGGTGCTGGGGATTGTGTACAGACATTTACCGTAGGTTATGAGGGTGCTGGGATTGTGTACAGACATTTACCGTAGGTTATGAGGGTGCTGGGGATTGTGTACAGACATTTACCGTGGGTTATGAGGGTGCTGGGGATTGTGTAGTTATCATTTCCTTAACTTTTCTAACAGACCTCAGAGGTATACAAAGAAAGTTACTTTAGCTCCTGTAGGGGCAGTGTACTGCCTGGTAGCAGCAAAGTAGAATACATTATTGCAGTCATTATTTATTTTCACTTTCCTCACAATCAAACATCAGGCACATATACAGCTGGTTGCCTTTGGGGTTAGGATCGAAGAGTAAGTAGGCATGCTATGTGTATGTATTTCAGAAGTCACTTGAAATATATGACTGTGGCCATTTGAATCTCTGCTTTCATCCCAATCTAACACCAGAGGGTTGCATAGGCAGTGACTGTCTTTTGGGAGGATTAGGAGGCAGGCAGTATTCTACATGATCTGTGTATCCTCACAACAACTGACTTGGTAATTTATTTTGAGCTACTATTTTTGTCAGCTTTGAATTTTAAGCCTTGGATACAACTTGTCTTCATTGAAAGAAAAAAATAAGACTGAAATTCTTTTTTCTTACGATGTTTGTTTAGGCCACTTTTGGATTAAAAGGTTGGGAAATGCTCTAGCTTCTGGGGCACTGGCTTAATTGAGTTATTTCCTAAATGGTTATTACTGTGCTATCTTGGTCAAGAAAGTATATTGAAAAGACGGAAGGAAAACTAAAGCTGAACAGCAACATTGAATTTCTTTCCTTAATCATCATTTCTGTTCAAGCCATCATTGGGTAAAAAAAAAATAAACTTAAAAAGCACTTTAGAGCATATATAAAGTTATGGCTTCTTGAGAAAGCTGAAGAGGAAAAAAGGTAAAATGTGAGAAATGGAAGAAAAAAAAGTATTGTGCATAAGTGGGAAGCCCAGCATGAGGGAAACTCTGGAGGATGTGTTTTGTTTTGTTTTTTTTTGGCGGGGGCTGAAACAGTAAGCAGTGCCTAGAGTTCCACTGCACATTAGTTCTCCCCTGTACATAGAGTTGTTGTAATGTATCCTTGTTACACCTAAATGCCAGTAACTGTAAAATGTCCCTTTGTGAGATGGGCCAACACATTGTGGTATGTATGCCTGTTGCAATAAGATCATTGTAGCTACAGGTCAGTCTGTGTGCACTACTCCTAAAAGACTGCATTATGAAATAAAAAGATGGGTAGAAGTGGTGGCAGTGACAGGGTGATACTTAGACTGAAAGTGCCCAGGGGGCCCCCAACTTGACATTTGCTGGGGGCCCCCAAAATGCTTACACCGGCCCTGGCTGTAGTTGTCCCTTTTGGTGCTTGGGGGAAGCACAAGAACTCTGATGCCAGCTTTTCTCTTGGTAGAAGTTTTGCTTCAAGTGGAAAATGGTCTTGTTGAGCACAGAGTTTGAAACCTGAAGCACTCCTGCTTTCAAACTAAATTAAACTGAAAAGGATGGTGTGCAATGAAAGAATGCAACTGTGCAAATCTCTCATTTCTAAAACGTTGTTAAGCAATGTAGTGGATATATTCACTCCTGTCCACACTCACAACATGGCATATTTCGGAAAAAAATCAAGAACACAGCAAGCTGCAGTGTATGTCATTCAAGCATTTTTTGCATTTAGTTGGATTTGATTGAACCTGAATATTGGTGTTGGTGGTTTTTATCTCAGTGTCATTGCATTTTCTCCATCCACAGAACAATAACCACTAAACAATGTTTTATCAGCAAATGAATAGGAAGCTTGACATTTTTATGTAGTGGAAAGCAGTGAATTGTTCTGTCTGCCTGTCTGATCCATTAGGTGTGTGCTAGTAAGAAAGGACGTGTGCAGACTTTTGGCCTTTTTTCTTCAGACTCCTTGGATTAGAGTTTATCTGCATCTGTCTTCTAATCAGAAAAGGGAAGAACTCTTTTGTTACTTTGACAGTTTATTATGTACTTACATGAACACAGCAGTTATCCAGACTTGTACATCCTTTCTGTACATTACAGGTATGACTCTGGGCATGGGGACTGTGCAGCCATATAATTTGCAGTTTTACCTCTTGTTACACATACATATAAGAACTGCACCCTCACTGCCACCCCACATTAGTAATTGGACTGTAGTATTTGGAAAGGACATTTTAATATTCACAGTTTTCACACTTGAAGTGAAAAGAGCAGGTTTCCAAATGTTGCCCAAATAGACGTTACAGCCTTTGTTGTGTCTTGAAGTCAATTTGTCTTCTTCAAGTCTTGCACATTTGTGATTCTCATTTTGCTTATTAAGGTTTAGAATAAGGTGCTGTTTCATTTCACTGGCAGAGTTGGCAAAACGTTTGTGCTATTTTTCAGCTTTCTTCATATTTGGCACCTTAATCCTGTATTTTTGAGGGATGCACTTTTCAGAATACGTGTTGCATCTCTAAGTGAGTGAGTGAAGTAAGCTGCTATGTAATCTGAGTTTCTGCATAGGGCTTCATTTGTATTCTTTTGCATTGCCCTTAACATAAAACCGTTTCACTTTATAAATTCTGAACTGTGCCAGTAGTTGAATTATGTGCAGGTATTGAGGGCAAAATGCCACTTTTTCTGAGATTGTTGACTGGAATAATCAGGCATTATTTGACAGGTAAAAAAATTTCTCTTCCTCACTTTCCATACATATAGCTTTATGTTAAAGATTCCAGATGTGGTCCCAGTACTAAATTTGCTGCATTGTAGGAGAGGGGGGCGGTATACCCTTCTAAAGTAAGTTATTTAATGCTTTTTCCAGAATAGGTTGTTTTAACTAATATACTACACTGAAATAAGACACTGTCTTTTGACTCCTTGGAACCTTTTAATATTTCAGATTTAAAGATCATAGCTCCATACCTCAGGCATTTGAGAAATACCAGTATATCATAGTATATTATGGAAATATAGGTCTGAAGTAGCACCTCCTGTTGTATTTTATTCATGTTGATTTTCATCATGACTGAATTTGAAACTAATATTTTCACACATTTCACTCAGTTTGGAGTTGAAGCTTTTCTGTGGCAATAGTAGCTTTTTATGCAGATTTTGTTGTCTTGATGATCAACCACCTAAAACATTGCAATCTCTGCAACAAAGCCTGCTGTATAGCCTGTTTGTCTCACTTTTTTTTAATTATTTTTCACTGTGGCTTGCTACCCCTCCCCCACACACCTTTTTTTCCTTCTGCATATACTGCCTCTCAAGCTTCCCACCTACCAGCCATGTCTATTCATTTCCCTATCTGAAGGATATAAGAAGACCTGATAGGGAGCCTGAGCAGTGGTTTGTGCCCTGTATAATGTCCTGGCTGTGAGGGCACATGCATCATTTGTTTAGGCCTAAACTCTACCCTGGACAAGAGGAAGGACAGTCACATCACTGCTTTTACAACAGTGCCATTTATGATGCAGACACATGCTTCCCTACACTCATAAAGGTATCTGTCAGCTTGGTGGCTGAACACTTACCCCTGGGTTCACCTTCTACAGTGCTGTACCTTCCCCTGAAAGATCATGAAATTAGACTACCCTGGACCACCCCCCTCCTCCTCGGATGGATAAGCTCATCTTCCTCTGTCACCTGCTTTTGGTGCCTAAGCAACTAATTGAGCTTGGGTTACCATAGCTGTAGCCAGGACTTTATACCTCTGTAACAGTAGATGGGTATGGGTTGCTCTGTGATTGCAGTTCTTTTAGCAAAGTCCTTCTGTGAGATTCCCCTAGATATTGTTCATATTGATCACTTCTGCAGTAGCCTAGACTATATGGGCTATATCCTGCAGGGATGTAGCGGCTGGCTGGCTTCCAAAGATTCAGGGCACCTTTCTCGTGCCCAAACCATTGGTCAGCTGAAGTGGAGTCAAAAGACAGGTTTGGGTGCCAAGCTTTTTCAGAGCTTTCCTGTCATTAAGCAGCATGCTCCTCTGAGGTGTCTGAGGATCAGTGGTCAACTTATACTGATTTTTGTTGGGTAGATCCTTTAGGGGATGCAAACTTTCCTATTTAAAAAAAAAAATGTGCTGACTACACTTTTCCTAAAGTGTAAAGTTATTTTAAATTTGAGAGTTTGTGTTTTAACAGACTGTCACAAGACTGTATAGTACTTTCAGATAGGAGTGCTATTTTTCCTGTCAATTTTAAGACTGGTTGGGAGGGTGGCCTAATGGTTAAGGTGTTTGCCTTATAAACACAAGTTGCAGGGCTTGAGTCTCACAACAGGTAATTGGCTAGGCTTAAAATGGCTCACAAGGGCAGTTAGCTTAGTACTAACCTATGAACACTGCAGTTAATCTTGAAGCAGCATTTAACTTGTGAAATTGAACTCCCTGCAGGGAAAAAAGACGATGTTTTTTTAAGTATACCATAGAAACATGGAAGCATAACAGAGCCAGAAAGTTAAAGAGTGAAGGGACTTGGGCTTGCAGATATGCATTGATATGTGTCTGTGGCAGCTCACTGCCTCATGCAGTATGAATAGCTCAATGGCTGAATAGAGGGGAGATGAGTTAAGGAAGGAATAAGTGTGGTCCTAATATCTTATTATGGATCAAATGAACAGGACACAATTTAAAAAAGTTGCTCTAGGATATTGAACAATATTATAAAATAAGGCAACAAAGTTGTAATGCAGTAGATTTCAATTTAATACTAGGTCTGGGGTTGACAGGAAGTATAGAGCAGTGGAGTTTCATGACAGGAGCCATAGAAAGTCAAAGGAGTAGATGGATATGGAGGTGTGGGTAGATATCTGGAGGAATATGATGGGGAAAGAGAAGTGCTATACTTTCTTGAGAGATGAATGTAGACAAGCTACCATGCTTAGTTGGTTTTTGGTAGATTATAAGATGATAATGGAAGCTAGGAGGATCATTCAGAGTTGTTAGATCATTCAGAGTTATTAACGGAAAGATGTGGTTTGCAGGTGGACAGTAAGCCATGGAGATGAAATACAGTGAAGTACAAAGATGGTTCAGATGTAAGGTGGTTTAAAGAAATAGTGGAGCAGGTAGTCTAAGGTAATAGGAGGAAGAAATGCATGGTATGGTTAGCAGAATGGTATTAAGGTGGAATGAGGGAAGAAATATGAGTTATTAAGTTTTGTGATGGGGGGCATGATGCCTTGATTAGCTATAAAGAGCCAAGAGCCTGAACCTAAAGGTCTGCAACACAGGGCCTACAATGGTAGGGCAGAGAGCTGATCTATAGGCTTAAGATTTTGTAGGAGAGACTAAAGCAGTTGGAAGCGATGCAGCTAGGGATGAGGTGGGTGTGGGGGCTAGCTGGTGGGTGAAAGGAGACTGGGATACCATTTTGCTGGCATAAAATATAAAGATAAGAGAACAAAGGCCTGGATAAGCACTATACAGTTAGAAACTGGGGAAGGAGAACTTAGGAAAACAGGGAAAAGATTATTTGAATGTTCTACACAGAGAGGTACCTTTAAATGAATAGAGATTTTCCATGTAGGATGACCCTACCCTGAAAGAAGAGGCATTGATGGCTTTGCACAGACTGCTGGGATGAGAAGAGGTGATGGAAGTAATTCAGACAGTGAATCCTGGAAGGGCAAGAGAGCTAGATGGGTTTCTGAGGATTTTTATAAAGGTGTGGAATTGGAACTGTGGGGGAATCTGGCAAAGCTGATTAAAAGGATGAAGGGAGAAGGGAGAATAGTGCAACAAAGGCAGGATGTAGTCAAGTAGTAGAACTAACATGAGAAAAGAGGAGCATGGAATATGTCACTAATTCACTAAATCATGGACTTGGTCCTTACCAGTATAGGGCTGCTCTGCTCTCCTCCAGATGTAACCTCTTCCCTGGTCAAATCAGACATGTCAGTCACATTCACTTTAAGACTGAAGCCTGAAGCATCCTTAAATACCTCAGTATTCTGTGACTATGTCGAGGTTAATCTACTAAAACTGAGTGATGTCCTGGCTACATTTAAACGTCAAACATCCCAAAACTTATGATGGAGAATCCTTTGCTGCCAATTCTATGCACATGTAAATAGTTGCATAGATGCATCTGTCCTCCCTCAGAAATGAATACAATGCCAAATTAAAAAATAAACTCCTTTGGCAGAACCACAGTATAATAAAAAAATTATCTCAAGAAGCTAAAAACACTATTGGATATTTGTATAGTAAAATGTAAGGGCAAATAATTATGGGAATGCAAGGCTTGGCTTTTTAAGATCCTCAATTCATAGCTTAGCAAGCACCTATGATTACAAGTCCATTTCACTCTGTAACACTGGTGTGACTGTTTGTGATGTGATTTCAACAAGGCTGAAGTGGTGCTGTCATACATAGTGAGGGGCATACACATAGGATATGTGAAACGGAGGTCATCTCCAGATCGATGTTTGATACTTATGAATCTGACAACAGAAAGTGGGAATAGTACTAATGGATTTAGAGAGGTGGCAATTTGTACTGAAAATGGTATGGCAGGTCACTGAGGAGAGAAGTTGATGTAATGGCATAGAGTATTGTATGTATATCATTGGGTTAGATTAATGGCTAATGGAGGATTGCAGAGAGAATACATTTAGTGGGCTATTAAGTGGGGAATGCCCACTCTCTTTAGCTTTGTTCATACTGATGAAGGGGAAGTAAGCAGAGAGGTGGGATATTTTTGACAGGAAAAGAAAAAATAAATAAGAAAAAGAAAATTAGATTAATATAATGGATATGTGTGCAGATGGCTGCTTGATGCTGTTAGAAGACACTCAATCCTGTTTATCAGGGTACTGGGATTATTTAAAATATTTGCGAATGTCTGAGACTATCTTCCCGTCTTCAGAAATTTGTTGTGAGACCAGCTGCTGCAGTAATGACAGGGGAAGTGATGCTAGCTCATTCCAATGTTTAGTAGATAGAGCTATATCCAATGGTTAAGCAGGTAATGGAGAAGAAATTAAACAGATTAACAGGAGCTTGGTTAGCTGGTTAGGTAGGTGGTTTGTTGTGGTGAATAGAAAGAGTGCACATGATAGTGCTGCCACTGCTTTTATAAATGTTTAGGCATTTCTCACTAAGCCACAGGGCAAGAAATTGGTATGCATACAGAAAGTCACTGAAAGATTTGATGGAGTTTTGACATTTAGAAGAACAGCTAATGGAAGCCTGAAGATGAGAAGAAAGCTGAGATGACGGGGTTTACAAATTTCAGAAAATATGCTGTGGCCATGAATTTCAACATTAAAGTTGAAAGACACTGAGACCCCAAGACTAAGATGGCATGTACTAGAGGACAATGCAGAGGGAAATAAGGGCTTATAGATTATATGGATTAGGTGGCTGGAGGAGGATATGGATAAAGAGATGTATTAGCAATTTATCCATAAAGAAGTGGTAGGGAGATATGGGGAGGTCTCCACTTTAAGATGGAATTATAGGTGGCAAAATGGTTGCAGAGTTCTGGTGACTTAACAGAACAAGGAAAAAACACTCCTGCCCTTTTGAAAATATAATTCAAAGGCTCTGTCTATCAGAGGGGCTTGTCATATAATCTGGGTTTTAGTGCTGCTGGGAGAATATTCAAGGAGATGAACAAGAAAGACAATAAGAGTAATGAGGGGAGACAAGGGAGAGCATTAGCAGAATTACAAAAGGGAAGAACTGAATGATATATAGAAATGTAGGGAAGTACCTATGAATGGCCAGTGGGTTTGTCGATGATGGGTTTCATTTTGAAAAGTAAATGACAGGGTGAGTTTCACCCCAACATTTGTTACAGTGAGTGTCAACTGAGTGACTTTTAGGGTTTTCCCCTTTTCAACACTGAAGTGTGACTGTGCAGTTGGCATATATAATTTAAATGGTGTGGGCGTGCAAAGGGGCTTGCCTACGTATATGTATTTGTTTTTTCTTAAGGTTTTTGGCTCACTATTTTTGACATTCATCTTTTTTAAAATGATGACCTAAAAGTTTGTGATTTGATGACTCATAAGTAATCTGATATAGGGAAAAGAGTAGGAAGTATTTTAATGGAAACATTAAGGGGCAAGTACATTTCAGAATATGATGGATGGATTAAGATCGTGGGTATGAGAGGAGGTAGAGGATGTGGTGCACAGGGCTTGAAAGGGGTAAACCCAGTCTAAACTTTGTAATTAAATTGCTACATCTGTAGTATAGGACTGTACTGAGAATAAGCAAAAAAGGTGGTAGGAGGGGGATTTGCTAGAGAGGCTCGGGAGGGAACCAGTAATATGCATATCTTTTGGGTTGCTCGAATGTGTAGCATGGGATATGTTTGGTGTATTGGAAAGAATATATAGACAAAAGGAAAAGATGCTTTTTGGTGATTGCTTGGAGTGGAGGTGGAACAGAAAGAGTAGAGAGAATTGAGCTGCAGCTAATATTGTTAAATGTCACTGTGATGACCAACTACTGGACCAGTAATCAAGGAGCCTCAATTCTCACCACTGGCAACAGTGGGGGATGTTCACTGAGAGGATAACAGGTACACACACAGTATTTCCAGCTGCAGCTCTCTACATCAAGTGCAATTTTCCTTAAGAGCACACAGATACCACAGTCAGTCCAGGGATGGTTTCTCCTTCTTTTTCCATACCCCCAGTAAGATTCCCCACTGGCACAGCTATAGAGTTGAGATCTCAACTGAGTGCCAAGCCAAGGCCTCAAGCACCCTCTTTGTCAAACCAGTGCTTTGTGTCCCTGCCCAAGTAACTGACACACAAACTCTTTGATATTTCATTACACACACACACACACACACACACACACACACACACACACACACACACACACACACACACACACACACACACACACACATCTGGGAAAGGCTGCCACATGTTTACCAGCTATGCTCCCATTTGTCCAGACTATAATGTAGTTATGACTGGCACCACACACTACTGCCAGCTACCTTAAGGCTCGTCCAAGGGTACCCAGTATACTGAGCGAAATTAATGTTTATACAAATGGTAGTTTGACCAAGAGCAAGGCTATTAGGAGTGGCCCACACAGTGTCACCAAATAAATATGCAAGCACTCTCAGAACTTAAATATTTCTACAAAGATCAGTCACAATGAAAGGTTTAAATATATTTAACAATAAGTAATTAAAGACAAAGACAATACTAAATATCAATTCACAGTGACATCAGAGTTCGAAATTGCAGGAAATATTAACACTGAAGGACAGGCTCAGACAAATAAATAAAACAAAATATCTCAACTGGGCTTCACTATATTCCTGACTATATTTAAGAGAGTTACTATTCCCTAACAACTTACTTAAATTAGACCAAGGCAGATGATGTGGTGAATGGGTCTTCTTGTTGTCAGGCCGAAGACAGAATACAGAATGCTCTGTCTCACTAAGAGACTTCTCAAAATGATATCTAAAATATTACAACTGGGATAGCTTGCAGAATTATATCATTTCTGGTCATCTGACTTCTAGTTCTCATGCAAATCCCCATTGCTGGCAGCTGACAGTATTTAGCACCTACCCATAAAAATACAATCACAAGGGCTTTTGCTCAGATCTTTGGCAGGTGCTGTTAGTCAACAATTGCATATATCCACACTTCCAGGTAGTAATTAGTTCACCCCAAAGACAATACAGAAAGCTTCCTAGTACAGACATTGTATCTCTGGCTGCCTTGAAACCTGTGAGATAGCATCTTTATGGCCTAGCCTATAAAGTGATTTAATTTCAGATATTTTTCTAAAGTTTGCTGGACTGAGTTAACCCTTCAGTTTCCTCTATTAAAACATATACATTCAAACAATAGTGCATGCACATTTCTGTTTACCTCAGTAAAGCACACTGTATCAACTTTTCAAACAGAAGCACTTTACAAATACCTTTTCAATACAGATGTCGGTACAATCAGTTTGATATACACATGACATACAGTAATACATTTATAGCACCAATATCTTGTAGGAATCATTTTGATATTCACAAATGACATATAATCATTTACAAAATTCCAGCTAGCATTTCTGTCAGTACCCTCCCCCCTTTCATCACAGTCACAACTATATCCCCCAGGGGGAGGTTATAAAGGAAGGGCCAGTTACTTGAGGAGAGCAAGTAGTTAAAAGTATCTGGGTTAAAATTAGAGAGTTTATGGCAGTCCTTGTATTACTGGAGTTTGTGTAGTTGGGGGAGAGTGTCTAAGTATGAAGGTGGAATGGTGGTCATTTAGGGTATCAAGTAGGGTGGAGGAGTTGTGAAAGGGGTTAGGACTGGAGGTGAGGACCCAGTCTAAAGTGGAGCCAGAGTTGGAGTGTTTATTTAGATGAGTAGGGGTAGTGATTAGCTGGGAAAAACCATAGAGGTTAATGGTTGGGAGGGTGGCCTAATGGTTAAGGTGTTTGCCTTGCAAGCATAAGGTGCACAGGGAGTCTCCCAAAGGGATAATTAGCTGGGCTTAAAAATGCTGGCAAGGGCAAAAGTTGGTTTAACTAGGACTAATCTGTAAACCATAGAGATGTTAGGGGAATCGGTGTTAAGGGCACTCCAGTCAATGTTAATGTTGCCTAAGATTACTGTTTCATAAGAGTTAGCCTGAGAGATCCAGGAGAGAAGGAGCTGCAGAATAGGGATGTTGTTACTTGCGGGGATGTAAATAGATGCAGCAGCTAATTTATTGTGATTGTTCAGTTTACAATTGACAATGAGTACATCAGCATGGTGGAAGTTTGGAGGAGATGTTGACAGAGGGTATAGGGAGAAAAGATTAGAGTACAGAACAGCAACACCTCCACTTTTTTCTCTAGTCTATCTTGCTAGAAGATGGTATAGCCTGGGGGAAGAAATTCAGAGTCAGATATGTAAGGCTTATGTCAGGTTTCAGAGAGGGTGAGAATATCTGGGGTGTGTAGGGAGATCCAGGCATGAAAAGGGGCGATTTTATTCATTATACTTTGAATGTTCATAGACATAATGGATACTTCTTTGATGGAAATGGATTTGACAGTCTGAGAAGTTGTGCTGGGGGTATAGATTGGAGGGTGAGAAGAGTAAGTAGAGAGAGAGGAGTTGCGGTCAAGTCCATGGTTGGGATGAATGTCATCTGACAGTAGTAGGTTTAGAATGAGTAATTTAAGAGAATATGGTTAGTATAATGGAGGTATATATATATTTTTTTAGTTTTAAGGGGGAGTTTGGATAGTGGGAATAACTTTATTCTATGCAAGGTGTAGTCAGAAAGATGAAAAAGTGAAGGGACTATATGGAAAGAATAGGTGTCAGAGTGCTTGGTTTGGGAGTAGTTAATAGAGGTAATAGTAGGTGTGGAGTATCTATGTGTCAGAGTGCATTGATAAGAGCTAGCAATGGAGGTAAGATAGAGAAAGGAGTGGTAAGAATAATAAGTAGGAAGCTGTTAGAAAATTTAAGGTTTAGGGAAACAGTGTGGCAGGCAAAGGAAATAGGTAGGTTATAGAATGATTATTTGAATGAAATGGTGATGAAGTACAACAATACTTTGGTCTTTAATATGATAGGTTGTTTTAAGTATGGAGGAAATTAATGTTAAATGGAAAATTAAAGAGAAAGTTGGGTCAGGAAAAGAGGTGAGGTAAGTGGGGATAGACTATAAATTTAATGTATGTGGGTGAGAATGGGGGTAGGGGAGTGGAGTAAGCCCAAGCAAAGCGATGGCAAACGGAACGGGTTGGACCAGGTCTTTGGTGACTGGAAAATGAAGAAACAATCAGTGAAACTAAGTATTTTAACAGAAAAATAAAAGGCTTTAGAGTGTCAGGGAAGAAAATCTAAAGAAAACAGTAGTTGAATGGGGTGGTGAGGTGTGGATGATAGAATAGATTAGAACAGCATTAGCTTAGGATGGGGGAAACAGGTGATAGACAACTGGAAGTGTCTGAATATCAAAAAGTTAAATATAATTGCAATCAGATTAGTATCATTTAGTATAGTCTAAAATCAAGGATTAAAAGGAGGGGTGGGGATCAAGTGAATAGAAGAAGTGAGGAGTGGTTAGTTACTTAGGAGAAGAGAACAGTAGAATAAGGTGAGGGGAGGAGAAAGGGAACAACAGGTGAGAATAGAAAGAGGAATGGCACACTAGCTAAGAGGAGACCAGAGAGCAGGAGGAAGATATGATAAAAAGGGGGTAAGGGAAAAGCTAAGGGGTTTGAGTTTGGTGATGTGCTTATGCTTAGTTTAAATACATAGAAGGTGTGGGGTTACAAAGCTAAAAACCAGTGAAAACATACATTAATTTGAGATAAAAATGCTGGAGGCAGTGTTGGGCTGGGTAAAGGAGGTGAAGTTGGGTTCAGGCTGGGTAGTGGAATGTTCTGTACTGTAGGTTAAAGCAACAGTACTGGCCTGGAAAAAGGAAGAGTAACAGCACATTAAAATAAGGGAGTCATTAAATATATATGTGCACACAGAGTTACAGAGACTGAAGGGAAGGTAGCTAAAGTGGAGTGGGAGAAGGAGTAGAAAACAGCAGTGGACAGCAACCTGAGAGAAGAAAAAAGATATAAGGTAGTAAGGCAAGAATGAGGAAAATAGAAAGATAAGAGAAGGGGGTCAATGAGTGAAACAGACTAGGAAAATATACAAATTAGACAAAATATAATAGTACAAACAAGCATATAAACACAATGCTCAATTACTGCATCAGGTTAAACTATACTAATAAATCCTGCAGTTGAAAATAAAAGTTGTAAACACTGAAAACAAGAGAGAACAGAATTCAGATAAAGAAGAAATATGGCAACATTAAATATGAAAAAAGTAACACAGATATACAATGGTTCACAGTGAGAAAAGCCAAGCAAGATGAGCATTTAAACAGTTGAAATGCCTTAGCTCTTAATAATATCATCAACACCATTAAAATCTCTGTGGAAAAATGGAACAAAATAATATTAACATTTGAAGATAGACTACAGTTAACAAAAATTGTTTTACTGCCCAAGATCCTATATATAGCCTTGGCAATACATTCATGCCTAATAAAATTTTTGCTGTTTCCCAAAAGAAACAGAATAGCTTTAATATGTCATATCAGACTATGGAAATGGAGGATTAAGCTTTACTGATACAGAAACATATATAAAAGCATCAATATCTAAAACAATCTCAGATTGGATAAGTCCAAATTACTCTGCAAACTGGAAATAATTACTAACTGTAATATCATTAAATCAATTTGATTTATAAAAAAAAATTCATATAACAGATAAAAACAATCTGCCAAGGCACATAATTATTGGTATGCAATATAACATAACTAAACCCACTAAAACTTGTATGATTAATTATTACATTGACTCATTTAGGAAAAGTATTAATGTAAATATAGATTTAAAAATCTGGTTTGATCTTTTAACAACATTTATAGTCACAAAGAACTTTCCACATAAAATATATAGAAATTATTAATAACTGGAACAGAAAGGATTTGTTTGTTGGCTCGAATGTATCAAAGAAGTAAAAGTTTTAGATATACAAGTAATAAAAACAACATACAAAATTCCACAACAGGACTAACTTTACAGAATATTCTGTCATATTTGCAAGATTTAAGTAGAATAACTAACAATTCTTCATTTAAAGAAATACCTAAATTTACGAAATAAATACATGAAATCATATATAATGACTTTCACATGGAAAACAGTATTTCAACATTTTACAAAATATTGATAAACTATAAATCAACACCAAAAACCTCATATTGGAAATATATAACAAAAGGACACTCAATACAGTTAACTGAAAAGATTAAAACAAATATCTTATCAATAAAATATGCATCCTTTATACAATACTGGACAGTTTTTAATTGGAAATGCTTGCACAGAGCATTCTTAACCCAGATAGAATCAGTAAAATTAGTTCTTCCATAAAAGGAATATGTTGGAGATGTGATCAAGTACGCTATGCAGATTGGAACCATATTTTTTTTTATTGTGTTCATTTTGGAATGATATTAATAACTTTCTACAAGCTTTATTTAATGAATCAGTTTATTTAATTAAAGCTCTTGTATTATTAAATATGAACTAAGTTTCCTCATTTGAATAGATCAAACATATCTAGTATGGACTATACTTGCAATTTCAAGGAAGTATATAAGAAGAAGATGGAATACAAACACAATACCAACTTTGGAAGACTTCTACCACCTACTGAAGACCACAGCATTATTGGAAATTAAAATTAAAGCACTAAGAATGTATCCAAAGCTATTTATCAACAACCCTTGGGGAAAAGTCTTATCGTTGATTGACACTATGCAATAATTGATCAGACACTCTGATAATGGATTGGACATACTTATAAAGTAACTGTATACATTAAGATTTGTTATAGTGTCAGGTTAATGTAAATAGTGTATATAGTTATTTAAGATGCTATGTATAAATACTATGGAATTCATTCAAATGTAATTGAAGAATAAAAAAAAAAAATTGAGGAAATGC
The DNA here is from genome assembly GCF_019279795.1 of Protopterus annectens. Lineage (NCBI taxonomy): Eukaryota > Metazoa > Chordata > Ceratodontiformes > Protopteridae > Protopterus > Protopterus annectens. Next base: position 1,856,170,902 of record NC_056725.1, read on the forward strand.
CTTAGCTCAGATTGTACATGCTTTACTTCGCAAGCTGCTTACACCAGCTAAAGTAGTATAAATATACACTGGTAAGAAATGAGAAAAGCCCAAGCAAGATGAGTGCATAACAATTGAAATGGCTTGGCTCAGATTATAAATGCTTTACTACCAAACCATCTGCAATAGCTGAAACTAATCTGCAGCGCTCTAACAAATAGATATGTCACAAATATGATTATATTAGCAATTGCCCAGTAACTTACATTGAATTATGTGGTTCACAAAAGGTATCATAGACTGTGATGCCCGGGGAAAAGAAACGAGCTGAAACCACAGTTTAAATTACTCAATTACTACACTTTAGTGCTAAAAGCAAATATATGAAGTTGCAAGGCCAATAAGACCAATTAGGACAATGTTCAATAGACAGTTATTTTAGACAGATAGCTAAGAATTATCCTGCAGTATCTCTAAGTACAGCAGCCTGTAGAAGGGCTTTTGGCATTTGGTATGAAGTGTTGGTGAGGAAATAGATTATTGAGAGTTAAAAAGTGTATTTTTTGTTTTTTGTCAGGACTATATTGGATGTGAGTAATACCATATTTATATATATATATATATATATATATATATATATATGTGTGTGTGTGTGTGTGTGTGTGTGTGTGTATATATATATATATATATATATATATATATATATATATATATATATATATATATATGTATATTACCTACTAAAGACTGATTGAGTTGTTTGCACCAAGAAACTGCAGATGGTTTGTATTTGCTTGTAATCTAGGTCTTGTCAAATGTTTCAGTATGTGCTGAAACTAGAGCTGAGTTATGCATGAGCAGGTCTGTTCTTAAGTATTTCATTAGCAACAGAGTGCTTGCTTTGTAGTTTTAGATCTCATTGGCTGCTTCTGAAGAAATGTTTTACAAATTGCTCATGAAACTTGCCTTCACTTGCTTGGGCTAAAGTTATGTTATATAATAGGTAACTAATTCTAGATATGTCCAAATGCAATTATAGTTTTCTACAGGCTCAGACTTGACTGCAGTTTTGCCCTCTGTTTATCTGAGCAATCTTGCAAATGTTTGACTAGAGAGCCTATGTAAAAGTAGTTACAAAAATATCTTTTGCCTTACTGTCTTACCATTGTGTGCATATGTGTGTGTGTGCATGAGTGCACGTGTGTGTGTGTGTGTGTGTGTGTGTGTGTGTGTGTGTGTGTGTGTGTGTGTGTGTCTGTGTGTCTGTGTGTATACATTGCAAAGCAGCCAGTCTACATTACTTTATACTGTGCTCATGTCAGAATAGTTAACAGCCCTAGATGATAGACCTGCCACTCTGGGATTTTCGATACATCCAGTGGTGTTCATAGTAACTGCTGTGTCTGTAACATATACTAACTCAGTGATGATATCAACAGTTGTATGCATGAGATAAGTGATCTTCTCTTTCACCCCATACTAGTCATCAAGGCATGGGCTGTTGTAACTGCATGCTTTCATTTATGGTGGGCATGCCAACTTTGAACTGTTGCATTGCCAAGCTCTGTTCATATCGTATTAAATTTTGCTGTGCAGCTGTAGCAGAGTTATAGCACATGCTAGTTCATCTGCTTAGTATAGAATTGTAGCTAACTATATGTGGGTTACTAACATAGTGCCAAAAGTTTATTTCACTGATGTGTTAAAACGCAGGCACAGCTGACCAAAAATCAGCTGTTTGAAAGTACTAGCTTTAGTTTTGTTAGACCACAGAACATCAGGAATCAGGAGGTATGCCCTTTCCCACTGTAGTACAATTTCACACATGGTATGTGTGTAATTAGTAGGGGCTGTAGAGGTGGTGGTAGGGTATGGGGGGCTGTTGATGATTTGCTTTCTGAACTCTCAACAGTTTGATGATTTGAGGTTTGGTATTATGACGTTTTGATGAAATGTCAATTCCCTGTCTGTAATGCACTTATCTATCCATGGTCATGTATGATGCATGTTTATCTATATGTACATGCATGTAGAGTTCAAGACATTTTCAAATGTATATTAATTAGGTACACAATAAGTGTTTTTTCATGGACAAGACATCATCACATCCATGTAAATAAAATAAACTTTTCTGTGAGACAAAAATATATATAGTACATTGTAGAAGGACTGAACATCTGGGAAGATGCTGATCTTCATAACTCTCAGAACAATAGTGTTACAGATGGAAACATCAAACTTGTAACTTAGTGACTTACAAGTAGGCTTGTTTCTTTTATCCCATGTCAATGTCTTCTATTACCACTATAGCTTTGGGAGATATTTTCAAAGTGAGCATGTTACTATCTTAGGGAGGTTATTCCATAAATCTGGCAGATATTATGTGATGCAGCATTCTATCCCTTTTTCCCCTTCTTAAGCTTGACCTTCAGCAAAAGGTTACAAGTTTGTGTATTTACTCCCCAACTGAGTACTCTGTGTACAGGTTTGTCATTGCTTTGAAGATAGGGCACAACAGGTATCCTGGTCAATTATTTTTATTCTCATGCAATAGCTCATGTTTACTAATCTGGTGGTCTTTCTTGTCTTGAAACTTTGCATTTTCTGAGGTTGTACCAAATGCTTGGTATGAAACAGGCAGCACACAAGAATTAGACAAATCATTGTTGTGTACATAAGACCAGTTACTTCCTTGGAGAAGCTAAACATATTTTTAAATATCATATCTTTCTATTCATAAGCGAAACATTGTGGACAGAATTTAGCTTGTTATCTTTGTTTTTCCCCCGATCTGCTGTTAAGTCATCAAGTAGAAGGATTTGTCATTTTGTTTTGTAATCAGATGGTACTATTTTTCCCAAAACTAAGGATGCTATATGTTTGGGCACTGATTGCAAAGCTCTTATCATTAAATCAAGTATGGCGTTTATGCAGCCTATCCTGTAGTAGAACAGCATCCAGTGGGAATGAAGCATGCTGTCATCCACATCGTTACAAATGAAGTTGCCCAAGGATCTCTCATCATCGCTATTCTCATTCTTTGTCAACACATCCTGCTGTCTAGAAAATGAATACACTTTATATCAATGGTCCTGTACTATTTAGTGTCTTAAAAGGCAATACAGACCTAGAAAACAAATATCCAAGATGGTTTCACTTGTCTACCCACAGCGCTTAATATCACCAAAACAAATTTAGCCCCTTTGGCACGAGAGAAAGGCTTCTCCACTTCCCCTCACGATATGTGCACTACACCTACACTACACTACTACACTACTAAGAGGTATGTTTTTGGCTAGGGGTTACCCCCAAAAACTTATTGATGAAGTTGAGGAAGAAGTAAGAAGGGGAAGATCTGGTAAATTTAAGCCCATTTTAGGGGTGACAAAGTGGCAGGATGAAGAAATTAAATACGAAAAATATGAAGGAAAAACAACCTAGTAATGGATTTTAGTGGCGAAGCCATGAAAATTAAAAACATGATAGAAAATGAATGGATAAAATTTGGGGAAACTTCAGACCTGGAGTGTTTGTTCTCTACCCATTTGAAGTGTACATATAGGAAGGGGAAAAGCCTTAAAAATTTCTTTAAAGTAAACATCAAAGGTACAAAACCAAAGAGGGCAGGGTTGGGACATACAGTTGTGGAAGATGCAATCAATGTAGCTATGTCTTTCCCAAGGACAGCCTATATATTAAGAGTAGGGACAGTTGGATTCAAAGTAAACAGTATGCAAATTGCCAGACAAGTGGAATTATATATCTAGCTTTCTGCAAAATATGTGATGCATTCTATATAGGAAAATCTGAGAGAAAATTAAGGAATAGAATATATGAGCACTACTATGACATCAAGAATAAGTGTATCAACAATGCCCTATATAGACATAAAGTGAACTGCGAGCAAGCCTCTTTCACTTTTTTTGTGTTGGAAGTTGTAAATAAAGATATAAGAGGTGGCCCTTGGGAAACATCCATAGAGTATAGGGAACTCTTATGGCAATTGGATTTAGAGGCTAATAAACCACCTGGGCTGAATGACACTATATCCATAGCCCCTGTATTAAAAATGAGAGCAGCTAAGCTATGAAGAATTATACAAAATATTTTTTCCCTTTTCATCAGTAGATGGCGCTGTTTTTAAAGCTTTTAAAGTTTTTTAAACTTATAAACTTTTATAAAACTTTAAGGTTTATGTATAAAAATGTGTTTTTAACTTGAATGAAATCAAGAAATTTTATTAGTTCTCTTAAAAAGGTGTAGAGGTTGTAGATGTGTATTCATTTAACCATATTAAAAGATAGTATTTATGTAAAAAGTAATTTTAGACAAAGTTCTAGTTTGTAGGATGGTTTTTAAAGGAATGTATGTAATTAAATGATTGTTAAATGGTTCATTAACTAATTAAGATTGTTAGGATGAGTATTTAAGGGTGTAAGTTTGAGTATGAAATTCATTCTGTTTTATCTGAGGAAGTGTTGTAAACAAAAACGCAGTGTGAATATTCAGCGTTAATGTGACTTGCTTTATGGAGTGTTCCTGGTGTTGGTTTGAACGTGTTTTTGTGAATTAAAGTGTTGGTGAAGTTTTTGGAAAGAGCCTTATTTCCTCCACGAGTTTGACTTTATTTGAAGAGGTTTGTTTTTCGTCACTTGTCTCCATTTTCTTGAATGTGCACTACACCTGTTTCATTGCCAGCTTGTTCAGTTAGCTGTCCATATTGACCAGTCATCCATTACCTTTACATGGTATAATGTGCATATTATTTGTGTGTGGTTACTGGTGACCATAGCTTCAGGCAATAATGGTAATTTACCATACACTGTTAAGACCAGCATTCCCACATATTAATCATCATCAGTGGTGTGCATTATGAAACCAAACCCCCTGCCTGTCACATATTATATTCTGCAACAGACAGGATATTTTAAACTGGATTTATATGGTCTGCAAATTACTTTTGTTTCAAAAAGATGTGTGTGTGTGTGTGTGTGTGTGTGTGTGTGTGTGTGTGTGTGTGTGTGTGTGTGTGTGTGTGCAACCCTTGCAGCCACAAGATAAATATACAGAAATATAACTAGCAAAGCATTTTTTTTTATTTTTAACCAGAATAGTTAGGAAATAGGTAAATGAACTCTGGAGGTGCAGTTGGTTAAAGTTTGCAAATCAAAAAGACTCCCACATGGTGGTTTGACCAAAAATGTGTACACTTGAAATTTGGTTTACTGAATGTGGAGACAGTTTGCCAGGGACTGTAGGACTACAACATAAAGAAAAAGAACACATCAATGTATGCCAGCTGATGTCAAAATGCAACTGTAGAAACTAAAGTTGGAGCTGGAGGTGAAGTGTTGGGAGGTCAAGGTAGTCCGAAGAATGAAGCAGCCTTAGGTGCAAATCGAGCAACAGCAAACAGAAACTAAGTGACAGCAGAGAGATGCTAAAGGTGTAGAACAAGAAGATAAGCAACAACATGAAGCTGCAGACAGAGACAGCAAAAGCATGAGAAGGGGATGCTCCCTGTTCACCAAGTGCATGTCAGCAGAAGGGGTGAGCATCCAGCCCTGGACACCACTATCAGTATTAAACTGTTTTTTTCAGTATAATGGAAGTGACTTTAATTGCTTTATTTGGACATTTAAATGTGTGCATAACCAGTACCAAATATACCAGGGCAATTGGTGAGGTTTGTAATTCCTCTGCACATAGGTAGAGCTATTGCATGCCATTAGTGAATTAAGCGATGTGTGTTATTTAGACAAAAGTAAAGCAAAGAATGTTGAGTGTATATGTGTTAAACTTACTTTTGAAGCATACATAGAAAAGTGTGATTACATAAAGGAAACCTGAAGCCAGTGCCAGAGATTTCACTGCAAAAATAAGCGCTTACTTTAACAGGCGTGTGCAGATGTTGAACGAATACTTTTGAAATAAAATGAGACCTGTTAACTAAATAAGCTTATAGGACACACTGCTCCCTTTCAGGTATGACTCAAGAGTGATATCTGGTTAAGAGATTTGTTCAGAGTCATGCAATAAGGAGTGCTGTAGGGTCAAAATTTAGCAGCATACTGTCTTAAAGCTCTGTGCCCAACTGCTATGCAAATGTTGGGAGGCCTTGTGATAGGGAATCCAGTACCCAGTACTCAGTGCTTTCTCTGAGGATATGATAATCTGGTTGACAGACAAGGAATGTACCACTGCTGAAGAGATCATAGAAAGAGTGACTCAATCTAGCCAACAGAGTAAAACTGCACAAGAAGGGGGTACCTACCACTACACATTCTTATAAGGAGCCTATATGACTTTTCAATCCATCACAAAGGTTATATATTCAAAGTATGAAGTCACATGTTTTAGTACAAACCAAGACCTTTGGGTCAATTATTTCAGGTGTTATGAAATGGAACATGTACAGGTCAAATATCCACAGAGACAGGATGAGGAACAAAAGTCAAGTGAGGAAGCTAATAGGGGGTTGGCAAAGACTGTGAGATGGTAGCAGTGGGCTGTCTTGTGACTGCAGCTGGATCACCCCAAATATGTAAAGTCTTTGTCGGTGGAGGAAAACGACATCACTGCTAAGAAGTATGATGCGTGAGACATAACTACTGCACTTGTTACTGAGAAAAACGACTTAGCTCAGCTGTCTACTCCAGGTAGGTCAGTAGGAGGCATACCGTGTCAGGTTTCTTTGGTGAGTGTTCATTTGTACTAGGAATGGGAGCAGGGTGTCCTAGCAGATGATTTAAGAGGAAACAATGGCAATATATTACCTTGCCTATATGCAATTATATGCAGCCAGGCATGACATTAAGCATGTGGGCAGCACATCAGTGGGGAGACCTATCATTTTCCACATGTACAACAGAAGCAGGTAATGTGTCTACTTCAGGGCAGAAGATAGAAGTGAGACAAGCCTCATTCCAACCTACTGTTGCCTAAAGTTACCAGACTTACTTTAGAATGGAAATTGAGAACGATCACAAAGAAGGAGCTGCGACAGGCGCAGCTCTCCATTCAGTCTGAAAACATGCCCCTGAGACAGGCGCAGCTCTCCATTTAGTCTTAAAACATGCCCCTGAGACAGGCGCAGCTCTCCATTTAGTCTTAAAACATGCCCCTGAGACAGGCGCAGCTCTCCATTTAGTCTTAAAACATGCCCCTGAGACAGGCGCAGCTCTCCATTTAGTCTTAAAACATGCCCCTGAGACAGGCGCAGCTCTCCATTTAGTCTTAAAACATGCCCCTGCGACAGGCGCAGCTCTCCATTCAGTCTTAAAACATGCCCCTGTACTGCAGGAGCTATTTAACCTGCTCAGCCCCACTAAATGACTGAAACAATGTCTGTTATAAGTCACACAAACAAGAGGGATTCCTGCAATGGGAAAGCAAATGCGACTCCCAAGATGGAATATTCACATAAAACCAGTCCTGAAAGGGCTAATGTAGGTTAACCACATCCAATTGTCAGCAAAAAATGAACATAGACCAATGACCCATGATGTGGGATATAAAAACTTTAATGAATTAGTCTAAATTAGTTTAGCTCTTTTCTCTTATAAGCGCATTACTACCTTTGTTCTGCAGACAGGGGTCCAGTGACTGACAAACTTTCATATCTCCATGTCTCTGTAGGTCATGGTTTCCAGTGTAGGTCACAGTGAGATCTCACAGATGACACAAGAACTTACTGAGGTATATCTGCTTGAATGCATTCTATACAGACAAGAATTAGGTTTCCTCTGAAATGACTACAAGGGCATAAACCCCAACGTGTCACTTTTACTCCTTGGTCACCGATGACAAATAGTAAAATGTATAAAACACTTTGTTAGATTATGAATTGAGAGGGCACTGATAGATGCATGTGAAATGCATTAAATGCTTAGGGTTAAATTTACATGACATGCATTAGTATGCAACCATGCAAGGAAACAAGCTAAATCCACTAGTATAAGTTTCAGCCTTAATGACAAGTGCACAGTAATGTAAGGAACATAACATTAAGGAATGCCAAACAAATTAACCAAAGTAAGAAGAAGTGAAGCATATTCTGACTGGTATGTTTGGCAGCAGAACGAAGACAGTATGTAACTGTCACTTGTGAAATGTATACCAATAAAAAATCTATAGATAAAGACAGATGTGGATGTATATAGAACCATGTCACTCATGCCGAAAAAGAAAACGTTTTAATACATAATGCATGTGATGGATAGAAAGCATCAAATCATTCCAATATACATCTATTTACAGAGGCCTGATGTAAAAGTAATTACATGAGGTTTGCAGAGATAAGCTTTACTGGACTGTAATTGACACTCCGTGAGTTGATCACAATCCACTCAACTAATACAAATATACTTCTGAGTATATTCAAAGTGATATGTTGGTGTTTATAGCCAAAGATTACACCTTAGTCTAAAGGATGTTCCCATCTAATTCTTTGCATATTTGAGTTCCCACAGTTTATAGATGATAGCTTTACATATGCCAGCCCTAAATAACTTAGGCCTAAACCTGAAACACTGAATATCATTAGAGGATACAACCACATCTGAAACACTGCCATTATAATAAAATTAATACTCACAATGACTCCACAAAAATTCAAATTCTAACCTAAGAACAAAGACCATTACGCTGTACTGTACTAACAGTATTACCTGCATGCACTCAGTCTTCTACCTTTTTAATTTCTCCAAGTCTTTTGGGTTTCTAATACCATGATGTGAACAGACCCTATTCCTAAGTCAAAGTATAATTAAAGTGCATCATATTAGTATTGTTTTAATCTTTGATGTTAGCCAGAAGTGTTCTTTGCAGCTCCCACAATGTGCCCAGAATTGACTCCTTCTCCAATTCATATGGAGTTACATGTATCGGTAACATATCTAAGTATGAATGTAAATTCTTTTTTTATAAGAACTGTTGCTCCTACTACTATTGGAACTGTATAGGTAACCTTCTTCCACATTGTCCTAGTTATGCTTGTAAATCCTGGTATATTATGACTTTGTGTCTCTCTGTACGTAAGACACTGTAGTCACTGGGTGTAGCAATTTCAATGATCAATGCTACTTTTGTCTTCTTTTCATGGACTACTATATCTGGTTTTCTCGCATCTATTTTTTGAACTGTTGGTGATGGGTGATCCATGTGATATAAACTTCATCATTTTCTATGATGCTTTGTGGCTCATGTTTCCAGTGCTTTTCAGGTACTTTAATATTGTCATGTTTGCACAATCCCCAATGCAACATCTTGCCACATTATTATGCCTTTTGGTATACAGTCCTTCTGCCATTAGTGTATCACACCCAGCAACAGATTGTGCGACTGTTTCCAATTCTGTTTTACAAAACCTGCATTTGTCTGCTTCTCCCACATGTTCAATGGACTTTGTAAACCAAAGTGTACGTAGTCCACTATCCTGGGCCACCAATATTAACCTTTTGTCTTTTGGTTTAAATTCACATGTCCTTAACCATTCCTGGGTTCAATCCTGATTGACATGAGGTTGTTCTAGGAGTTTTCTGTACTTGCAACTGTATTTGTGCATTTTCCACATTTCTTGCCTTCTCATCTGATCCTTCACTTTATATTTTTTGTTTTGTTTATTGGCACATTTAGTTGCTGCGTGAGTTTTATCTACTTCTGGTATGATTTCCATTCCCACTTGACAATGATATATGCTAAACCTATCAGGGAAGTCATCTTAGACTTATTCTCCTCATATTTTAAAACCTTCAATATGTTTAGGTCTTGTGAGGTCAGCAGAAATGTATGCGGTCCTACGATTGCAGATCTATACATGTAATCAATTTTGAGGAGGCCCATACCTCCTTCAGAATGGGGAATATATAATCTTGGTATACAGTGATTTTTATAAATCATTTGATAAGCATGAAGCATTTTTCTTGTTTTCCTGTCCAGCTGATCCACTACCTTTTGGGCCAGTCAGTCACTCCAAAACTGTAACTTAGGACAGGAAGAGCAAATTGGTTTATAGCTTGCACTTTGTTCCTAGATATCAGAGCGGTTTTCAGTATTAATTTTAGTCTTGTAAAATATTCCTTACTAAGTTTTATTCACATTTGTTCATGTTTTGTTGTTGATCCTTCATTTCCCAAATTTTTATACACTCCCTCTTGCTCAAGTTCTTTTCTATTACACTCCTGTCCTATGTTGATATTTTCCTTGTGCTGCAGCTTTCCTGCTTTAAATGCTGCTTTTGCACATTTATCAAGACCAAATGCATTCTTATATCATGTGAGAAAGTTTTGACCACTTGCAGTTGTGCTTTCAGTTCCTCATCTGCTGAACTATACAGTTTTAAATCATGCACAAAAAGAAGATGTGAAGTCTTTATGCTTTGTTTTCTGGAGCCAAATTGCAAGCATAACTTAATTTGTTAAGTAGACAGCTTAATGGGTTAATGGCAAGACAATGGAGCAGTGGTGACAAAGAGTCACCCTGGAATATCCCCATTTGAATTTTTATCCCTGGAATAATTAGTTGTCCTTTATCATGGCTTAACTGCAAAGTAGTTTGCCACTGTTTCATAGTGTCTGCAATGTAATCGATCAGTGTAGGGTGTATCTTATACATTTTTAAGCACCATTTTATCCATGCATATGAGATACTGTCAAATGCTTTTTTGTAATCTATACATGCCATACTTAGGTTCTTCCCCTTTCTACAGTTCTCCATTATGACTTTAACAACAAATGATCCTTTGTTGCATATGACTTTCTTTTGTTACCCTTTTGTTCTACTGCGATGATTGAATTTTCTTCTAAATGACTATAAACTCTGTCGGCATCAATTCCAATGTATAGTTTATACATCGTCGCAAGGCAAGTTACTGGTCTACAGTTCTTAGAATAGTTTACAGGTTGCTCTTAAGGAGAGGTATTGCTTTTCTTGTTGTTAACCAGGTTGGCGTCTGTTGGGGTGTGCATTTAAATAATTTTTACTCAATGCTAAATCTTTATGTAAAGATGTTAATACTTTTAGCCAGAAGTTAGGTACTGCATCTGGGCCTGGGATTTTCTAATTAGGAGCTTTTCTTACTTTTGTTTCAATTTCTGTGGCTGTTACCTTCATCCCAGTTCATATTGTGTACATTTGAACTTTTTATTCTTTCTTTTATCTCGTATTTGCATTCAGCATCTTTGATATGTTCCAGAGGATCTTCATAGTTATTTCTCCAAAATGTATCTATTTCTTCTTTTTTGATGGTTTTTCAATTCCTTTTTTCTTGTTTCCCAATTCTCTATAAAACCTTTTTGAGCTATCGATGAACTGATTATTTTGAACTTTTCCTTTATATTTATCTGCATATATTTTAAGTTTTTCTGCCTGTGCTGATATCTCTAGTTTAGTATTTGCAATAGTATATAATAGATCCTGATCTATTCTGATACTTCAAATTGCTTTTATCGTGTCTAGCTTTCTGAGTATTTTTATGTTCCCTTTTCTGTACTCTTCTAAAACTGACACTTCTTGTCTTAATTGCTTTATAGTTTTCTCTCTCTCTAATAATTCCATGATGGCATTTGATTTCTCCCATTCATTTCCTTTACTAGCCTGTGTTTTTGTGGTAAAACTTTATCTGTTATTACTTTAACTGCATTGTAATATATCCTATTTTCTTCTCTTATATTGCATGAATTTCTATGAATAGTTCTGATTACTGTGATCATTTGTTTTAACAAGCTTCTAATATTTTGGGTCTTATTGACTTTCTGTAGTCTATTTCTTTCATTGATCTTAGTATATCTGTCCATTACTGTTAAATCAAGCACTCTTCAATTAGATCATTTTCTTCTAAACTGAGGGCACAGTATTCTCCATTTCCTGCAAGCATTCTACAGAAAGGTTTAGAGCATCTTCTTGTGCCATATTCTCTTCAGTTTCATCCTGCATGATCTGTTGCTCTTTCATATGGGAACTCACTGGCCTATCGGTCCACAACACTGACTGCGTCTGAGTTGTCACAGTTTCCTATTTCTTCCCTTGCTGTGCATCTCCAATCGAACTTTTTCACTGGTTTCCTACTGAAGTAATCCATAACCTCAATTTCTATTCCTTTAACTACTCCATTACTTTCCCTCTTTGTTTTCTTATTTTTTTAGGGTTATAAAATTGTCCATGCCTTTATCTGTACTTCTCTACACATATATTTGGTGCTCTTTCAGCACTGATTAGTATTGCTTTCCCCTTTGTATAAATATTGCACCTTATTAAATCGGTTTACTATCATAAGTATGAAATGCAGTTGGCTGAAATCCGGTAATATTGACTTGGAAAACCAAAAGCGGAGTGTACTGACATGCAAATTCAACCTTACTCAACATTACCAGAATGCAGTCCTACACTGCACTAGACATAATGTGAGGATTTTGCAGGGGGGCAAGCCCCCTGCACTCCCCATGGGGGGCTGTGTCCCCCAAACCCCCAGCAAAATATATATTCCAACTCCGAGATTGCACTACAGTGGGAAAAGGGTACATTTCCTGATCCTACACTGCACCAGACATAATGTGAGGATTTTGCAGGGAGGCAAGCCCCCTGCACTCCCCATGGGGGGCTGTGTCCCCCAAACCCCCAGCAAAATATATATTCCAACTCCGAGATTGCACTACAGTGGGAAAAGGGTACATTTCCTGATCCCCACTGTACCACGATCTCCGGTTCAATAACCAGGCTCATCTTTGCAAATGCACTGAGCATTCGCTGAAATGGAACTCACACAACTGAAGGATCAGCAACACGGGTCGTCCAAATGTCATTCGACAACCTGTGGTCGCCAAAACTTCCCTCGGCAATTTAAATATAAACTTATTAAATCTCTTTTTCTTTCCCATGTCCATATTTCTTCTTCAAATATCAACTAACCTCCTGTTTCTCTTTACTTAAGGGACTCATTGTTCCATCATGCTGTGATATAAATTTTGTTAGACTTTCTACAGTAAATTCTTCACTTTGCAGGTATTCTATAATTCCAGCTTTGATATACTTTTTTTAACTTCTACTTTACTAATCTTCTATTCTGCAGTCCCCCTTTGTGATTTCCTTTTTTTGTAATTTGAAATTTTCCATATTTGGGTGACATTGCCTCTATTTCTCTTTGAATATCTTTGCGGCTGTTTTTTATATTGATTAATTTTGCTTTCTCCGTTACATAAATATTGCACCATGTCAGATCTCTCTTTCTTTCCCATGTCCATATTTTTTATACCTTTCAAAAATCTCTAGATTTTGTTCTTTATATTTTTGCACTTCCACTTGGCCAAAGAAGAAGGAGAGGAGGGGCAAGGCATGCCCGAAGGCAGAAAGAGAGGAGGAAGGTTAGGAGTGTAGTACAGAGGGTAGGAACTTTGAATGTTGGCAGTATAACTGGTATAGGGAGAGAGCTAGCTGATATGATGGAGAGAAGGAAGGTTGATATATTGTGCGTGCAAGAGACCAGATGGAAGGGAAGTAAGGCCAGGTGTGTAGGAGGTGGGTTCAAATTGTTCTATCATGGTGAGGATGGCAGGAGAAATGGGGTAGGGGTTATCCTAATGGGACAGTATGCCAAGAGTGTTTTGAAGGTGAAGAGAGTGCCTGATAGAGTGATGTTTATGAAGCTTGAAATTGATGGTGTAATGATGAATGTTGTTAGTGCATATGCTCCACAAGTTGGGTGTGCGATGAATGAGAAAGAAAAATTTTGGAGTGAGTTGGATGAAGTGGTGGTGAGTGTACCCAAGGGTGAGAGACTAGTTATTGGAGCGGACTTCAATGGGCATGTTGGTGAAGTGAACAGAGGAGATGAGGAAGTGATGGGTAGGTATGGTGTTAAGGAGAGGAATGCAGAAGGTCAGATGACTGTGGATTTTGCGAAAAGGATCGACATGGCTGTGGTGAATATGTATTTTAAGAAGAGGGAGGAGCATAGGGTGACGTACAAGAGTGGAGGAATATGCACACAGGTGGATTATATCCTATGTAGGAGGGCCAGTCTGAAGGAGATTGGAGACTGTAAAGTGGTGACTGGGGAAAGTGTAGTTAAGCAGCATAGAATGGTGGTCTGCAGGATGATGTTGGTGATCAAGAAGCAGAGGAGGAGTGTGAAAGTAGTGCCAAGGATTAAATGGTGGAAGTTAAAAAAGGGTGATTGTGAGGTGGAGTTCAGGGAAGAGTTAAGACAGGCACTTGGAGGCAATGAAGAGTTACCGAATAGCTGGGTAACTACAGCAGAGCTAGTAAGGGAGACTGCTAGGAAGGTGCTCGGTGTGACATCTGGACAGAGGAAGGAGGACAAGGAGACATGGTGGTGGAATGAGGAAGTACAGGAGAGTATACAGAGGAAGAGGCTGGCGAAGAAGAAGTGGGATTATCAAAGAGATGAATAAAGTAGACATGAGTATAAGGAGATGAGGCGCATGGCAAAGAGAGAGGTGGCGAAGGCTAAGGATAAGGCATATAGAGAGTTGTATGAGAGATTGGACACTAAAGAGAGAGAAAAGGACCTATACCAATTGGCTAGACAGAGGGACAGAGCTGGGAAAGATGTGCAGCAGGTAAGGGTGATAAAGGACAGTGAGGGAAACGTACTCACAAGTGAGGAGAGTGTGTTAAGTAGATGAAAAGAGTACTTTGAAGGGCTGATGAATGAAGAGAATGAGAGAGAGAGAAGGTTGGATGATGTGGGGATAGTGAATCAGGACGTGAAGCAGATTAGCAAGGAGTTAGTAAGGACAGCTATGAAGAGGATGAAGAATGGAAAGGCTGTTGGCCCAGATGACATACCAGTGGAAGCATGGAGGTGCTTAGGAGAAATGGCAGTGGAATTTTTAACCAGATTGTTTAATGAAATTTTGGAAAGTCAGAGGATGCCTGAGGAGTGGAGAAAAAGTGTTTTGGTACCTATCTTTAAGAATAAGGGTGAGGTGCAGAGCTGCAGTAACTACAGAGGGATAAAACTGATCAGTCACAGCTTAAAGTTATGGGAAAGAGTAGTGGAAGCTAGGTTAAGAAGGGAGGTGATGATTAGTGATCAGCAGTATGGTTTCATGCCAGGAAAGACCACTACAGATGCAATATTTGCTCTGAGAGTATTGTTAGAGAACTACAGAGAAGGTCAGAAGGAGTTGCATTGTGTCTTTGTGGACTTAGAGAAAGCATATGATAGGGTGCCTAGAGAGGAGTTGTGGTATTGTATGAGGAAGTCGGGAGTGGCAGAGAAGTATGTAAGAGTGGTACAGGATATGTACAAGGGTAGTGTGACATTGGTGAGGACTGCAGTGGGAGTGACAGATATGTTTAAGGTGTAGGTGGGATTACATCAAGGATCAGTTCTGAGCCCTTTCTTATTTGCAGTGGTGATGGACAGGTTGACAGATGAGATTAGACAGGAGGCCCCATGGACTATGATGTTTGCAGATGACATTGTGATATGTAGTGAGAGTAGGGACCAGGTTGAGGAGACCCTGGAGAGGTGGAGATATGCTTTAGAGAGGAGAGGAATGAAGGTCAGCAGGGCTAAAACAGAATATATGTGTGTAAATGAGAGGGAGGGTAGAGGAATGGTGAGGATGCAGGGAGTAGAGTTCATAAAGGTGGATGAGTTTAAGTACTTGGGATCAACAGTTCAGAGTAATGGTGAGTGTGGAAGAGAGGTGAAGAAGAGAGTACAGGCAGGATGGAGTGGGTGGAGAAGAGTGTCAGGAGTGATTTGTGACAAACTAGTATCAGTAAGAGTGAAAGAGAAGGTCTACAAGAGGGTAGTGAGACCAGCTATGTTATATGGGTTGGAGACGGTAGCATTGACGAAAAGGCAGGAGTCAGAGCTGGATGTGGCAGAGTTAAAGATGTTAAGATTTGCAGTGGGTGTGACGAGGGTGGACAGGATTAGTAATTAGTATATTAGAGGGTCAGCTCAGGTTGGGCAGTTTGGAGACAAAGCAAGAGAGGAGAGATTGCATTGATTTGGACATGTGCTGAGGAGGGATGCTGGGTATATTGGGAAAAGGATGCTAAGGATGAAGCTGCCAGGTAAGAGGAAAAGAGGAAGGCCTAAGATAAGGTTTATGGATGTGGTGAGAGAGGACATGCAGGTTGTTGGTGTGAAAGAGCATGATGCACAGGACCGGAAGAAATGGAAACAGATGATCCGCTGTGGCGACCCCTAACGGGAACAGCCGGAAGAAGATGATGATATTTTTGCACTTCCTCCATTGCTTCTTTTTCCAAATGGCCTAAGGTTTCTTGGTCTTATATAAAGTTTTTCATGAATCTGTTTTGATAATTAACACAAATTTGCATTTGAAGCTTTTGACAGTTTTTCTTGTATAAGTACTTTTATTTCTTCTAATTTCTCTCTTAATCTTTTTTGTATATCTTTTGCTGTCTGGAAATTCTAGGCTTCTTGCATAATTTTAACTATAGATATTTTCTTTCTTATCCTCACCAGTCCACTGTATCATTTTTATGGCTCTGTCTTGCCCTATCAATTTTTGTTCTTTTTGTGGACTATTTCTTCCTTCTACAAGTAGTGGGTCCATCCTCCCCCTGAACCTGGCCTAGCCCCATTGTAGGAATGTTTCCAGGTCTTGAGGATTCTACATTGTCATTTGTTTCAGTCCTGGCACCAGTGCACCTACAATGATTGGGCACTTTTTATCCTGGGACTTGTGCACCCAGTTGCCTTTTTTATTTTTTTAACTTATTTCTGTCCATGATATATGCTATATAAAATACAATATACATATCAGTGCTGTCTTGGTGAGATTCTGTACAAAACAGTGTCCATCTCATGAAGGTACTCTCCAAGACTTCAGGATGAATTCAGTTCCAGCAATACTACTCTCATTTGATTGCTGATTTTTATCATCTCTCCATTTTTACCACTATAGTCTTCTACAGTAAAATTATTTTTATGTAGCACTAAATAAATAGCACCTTATCCAATCCAATTTTAATACACATGAAGGTTTCCTAAATCACTTGAAATCAAATCCAGTACTGTAAAACAGTAAAAAAAGTGGAAGGAAATATTACTAGAGAGAGTCACAAACTACTGCATCAAAAAAAAAAAAAACACTTATAAAACTGCATACATATTTTACATGGGTCTGTATCAGTTCATCGAAATGGCTGACGATCGAACACTGACTATCGCAAAGCCGCGGAACACCGAATTCTTTCCCAGGGAAAGAATTTGGTGGGCCGTTTCTGTGGCTTTGCGATTATCAGGACTGTGGTGGGAAGTCATGGGTCAGATTCAGGAAAGTGTGCGATTGTATGGACGTTAGGGTTAGGGCGCAGATTTGGTGAGTTAGGGTTAAGGCGCAGGTGAGGTGGGTGTGCGATAGTGACAGACTTTAGGGTTAGGGCGGGATAGGTGAGTTAGGGCGCGGGTCAGGTGAGTGTGCGATAGTGATGGACCTTAGGGTTAGGGTTTGGGTTAAGGTAAGTGGATAGTAGTGTATGTACAGTTTAGTGTAGGGTTAGATGTAGGATTTTAAGTGTTTGTGTGTGGATTGCTGTTTTTTTGGTGTTCTTGTGTTGTGTGTGTGTTTCTTGGAACAGCGATTTTTTTCCCTGGGAAAAAAATCACTATTCTAAGACTTTGATGTTTTTGTACTTCGTGGTTAGAATTTCAAACATATGGTGCTCGAACTTCAGCCATTTTGGTGAACTGATATAGGCCCATTTTACATTATGCATCCACAATACCAGCTCAAAATATCTGAAACCAGAACCTCACAAAAGGATGTTGATGTCGTCATCATCATTCGTCTTCTCCCATTCATTTCCTTATGTGAGACTTGGCACTGTGCTTTATAATAGTCAGTAATCACAAAATGCAAAATGATACAGAAAGTTATTATAACATTTTAAAAATAGGGAATTGTGAAAACCAGCATCCAGAAAGTGGAAATCATTGAAATTTCTAAATTCGTTGCAATACTCCAAGACAAAGACGTCCACGTCTCTGTCAAGTCATAGCCACCCATTCATGAGTTAACTCATGTGCTATGTAAACCCACAAATAAAAGTAAAAATAACATGCATACCATATACTTTCTCATTGTTTATATACAGTGGGCAGGATTCATGAAGGCTTGCAAGGAGTGTAAGAGACGTGCAACACTCCATGCACTCCATGCAGGCCTTGCGATCCAGGACCAGCCCTAAGCTCCGTGTAAGAGACCAGCTAAAACGTCTCTTACACGGACTGGGCGTGGACATGCTAAATATCTCACTTGCATCCGAAAGGTATGCAAATGAGGTATATTAGCGATCCACGAAGCAGAAACCAGTCCGTGTAGGAGACGTTTTAGCTGCAGAAATGTACTCAGTTGACAACTGAGTACATTTCTGCAAATTCCACAATGGAGCCATGTCAGCTCCAAAAAAAGGTTGCATATGACTCAGGCAGCATGCCAATGGCCAAATATGTGGCCATCGGCAATACAACCCGATGCCAAAATAATAAAATTATAATTTATTTAGCCCCACGCAAACGGGCTGCGCTGTATAAAAACATAAAAAAGAAGGTTATAAACCCACAAATGTGGGTTTCATGCAATACATGGAATGACAATGCAGGGACCAGCAGACCAAAACCAACATGGCCACCGTGTAGTGGTTGCTAAGGGGGGAAGCTGAGTCTAAGACAAGTAACTAAGCATTAGTAGGCAATCTCATGTAAATGAGGGTTCGGATACTGAATCTCACAGTCACATAGCAAATGAGCACAGTCTGAGTAGTGTAAGAGATACATAAGGGGAGGAATAGAGTAGGAGATAGGTGACATCACAGGGGGGAATGGTAGAAAGAAATGCAGTTCATTGGAGGCCAGTGTAACATGACAGATGACAGGCACAGATCATGGAAAGAGGTGTGCCACTAGATAAGTCATGGAAAGTCAAGAAATGGAAGGTGTACACTGTTACTTACACCAAAGTTTCTTGCTGGGCGTGCATGTGCACGTGTGCATGCCATGAAGCGCGAGTAGGACAGTGTGCGCGCGTGTAAGGCAGTCTGAGCATGTGGGAGCATGATGGGAGATGTTTAACACTGTTTGCGCAGGTGTGCGTGTGTGTAGGACAGGCTGAGTATGTTGGAGGCTGTTAGCAGACGTGTAACAGTGTTTGTGCGGGTGTACGCGTGTTTTAACCCGAATAAGTAGATTCTGAACCGTGTAAGCATGTGTGCGCGCGTGTAAGCCACTGTGAGCGTGTTTCAGATAGTATGCACATTGCTCCCCCCTGAGGAAACAGAGAGGAAAAAGGAAGCAACAGAATTAATAGGAAGCTACCAGGGATAACTGCTGAAGCTAGCAGGTGAAAACAATTAGAAGCAGGCAATTACACAGGCAGAATAGTAGCCCAGCCCAGCACTTAAAACTCTGCAAACAGTAGTGCAGGATGTTTCCCTTAAGAGACACTGCAAGACAGGAGTAAGCTAATAGAAGTGAAAACTGAAAAAGCTGAACTCAGAGCAGAAATGTTAGGGGCTGCCATTGCTGTCATAATGAGACATAGGCGACTTGCTGAGGGTGGTGACAATGCAGATGGTGCCAGACAACCCACAGTGAGGAGACGGAGAAGAGTGTACAGGCCCAGGGTCAACTACCACGGGTTACATGAGCTGGAGATAGTAGAGCGCTATAGAGTGGACAGAGAGCTCCTGCAGCAAATTGTTGAGCTGTGCAGGCCACGCCTCACACACAGAACCAACAGAGGGGAACCCATCCCAGTGGAAACCAAGGTATGTGTTGGCCTAAGAATACTAGCAACAGGTACCTTCTAGAGACCAACTGGCGATATGATGGGGATATCACAGGCATCAGCCTCCAGGGTACTGCACCAGTTCCTGGATGCCATGTCAGCACATGTCGGTGATCATGTATATTTCCCCAATGCCCGTGAGGTATTGGCCAGCAATATGTGTCTCTTCCAGCAAATAGCGGAATACCCTGAGGTACTGAGTGCAATAGACTGCACGCACATACGCATCAAAGCACCAGCCGGTGAGCGGGGTAGGGCCTACATTAACCACAAGGGCTTCCCCTCCATCAACTGCCAGGTCGTGTGTGATGCCCAGGGCATAATAATGAATGTGTGTGCTGGCCGCTCTGGGAGTTATCACGATTCCCACATCTGGCATTTGACGCAGCTGTACCAGACATTTGCCAGTGGGGACATCCCACATGGACACCTAGTGGGGGATGCAGGTTATGCACTGGAGCCGTGGCTGATGACACCCATCAGAAACGCACACACACCTGAACAGGAACGCCATAATGAGGCACACACACAAACATGTAATGTAATAGAGCGTGTGTTTGGGCTGCTCAAGTCATGGTTCCGGTGTCTGGACACATCTGGTGGAGCCTTGCAGTACACACCAACTACATGTACCCAAATTGTCATGGTATGTGCTATGCTACATAATATGATCTTGTGAAAACAGCTGCAGCAGGACCAGCATAGGGCCAGGCCAAACAGCCCCCCACCATTGCCAAGGCCATCACAGGCAGAGTATGACTCGGAGGAGGAACAACCTGAGCCTGCCCCAGTAGGCAGAAGGAGGCATGCCCAGTATGCCCTGGCCTTGGCAAAGAGGCAACGCATAGCACATACACTGGCTCAGTAGGAACCCTGGGAATGATACCCCCTCTGACTCACTCAAATAATAACATGGATGCCTAAAATGACATGACCTGCTCACAAACATGTACAGGGAAGTGTAATATGCGCATCTGACAGAGGCAGCCCTGCAGCACCACCTGAGCCATGAATGCTATGTGTTAAGTAATGTAACACCATGTACTATATGCACACCTGAGCATTCTGACTAACATCCACCCTCACCAAGCATGAAGCCACAAAATGACGATGGGATGATCAAGTGCAATAACTGGCTGAAGTAATGCAGTCAGTCAAAGGGGAGCCAATGTGTTTCAGGCTGGGAAGATATGCAGAGCTTGACATGATGCACCACCTGCTAGGGGTGGCGTGCACCTATCATGCCATGCCCCATGGATACAGGCAAAGTCTGTCAGTACCCACAGCATGCCCTGAATAGGTAAGTCTCAAAACACAAACCCATCTTCATAGGTTCTACAAGGGATAGGAACCTAGATGTAATGCTACCCAATGACAGATGTATAAACAGCAAGATGTGTGCAGTGTAAACGCACACAGTATGGAGAATGTAGATACCAGTCCTGTAATAGAGAACTGGGCAAGGCTCACATCAGCACCCTAACACTACCAAGTCACACCTCATACTGTGCTGTACAGCCGCAAAACATGGAACAAGCTACAAAAGGAGGGTGACTAGCAAGAAATGGCAAGGATAACCACACCCCCATGTTGGTACCACAACAAGAAGCAGCATGGAATAGCCATGGTCAAATACCAATGGCTAAAACTGCCTCGCAGTATATAGCCTGCTGCAGACTACTGTCCTAATACCAGGAACAGCACCTGGCCTATGTCGGAATACATGAATATATCAAGCCCCCCAAACCACATTATATTGCTTGACTGAAAATACCCAGACATACACCGGTAGCATTGTACTAGCACCAACACAGTAGGAGAAAATTACCCATATTCCATAAACCAAAATGCCCAGGAACAATGTACTACTCCCACAAGAGGGGTAAGCATACTGGATGTGATAATCAGCAACATGTGTACTGGATGGCAAGATGAGACGTGTACCCCTTACTGGTAAGACCAGACCATAGAGTAATCACACTGGATATACACATCCTGACCCCAGTCCCTGGCCAGAATACCACAGTGAAAAACATGTGTAAAGTATAGGTTGCAGCCCTCAAAACCGATGTTGAATCCACAAAAGGCCCTGTGCAAGTGCAGAATATGGGACACACCACAGAACATGTTATACAGGCATTCCATGAACACAGCCAGGAATGCTTGGAGTATGCAATCACAAATAACAACAACACACAATGCCATACATGCAGGCATCTGGCATGCTGGCCTCCAGCCATTACCAAACCATGCAAGAGAATGAGGAAGCTACCACATGATAGAGCAAACATAAAAGGGAAGTAATCACTGACCAGTAGTATGGCAACAACATATGTCCACACATACAATCCACTAAGTCCAGCCACAACAAGTAGAATCTGTGAATCCAGAGGCAATGTGACGCCAGTACCAAGTACACAGACAACCACAACACCCCCCAGTAAATACAAATATATGTGATAGATGCATCCATGTATCCAAACCAGAGGTTGAGCTCCAACAACTCAGTACTGTCAACACTAGTCAGGAGGAGAAGGTAACCACATACACCACAAACCCAGTCCCACATAGACCTACCACAACTGTAAACCAAACACATAAACACAGACAAATATTCCCGGAGGCCTTAATTACAAACACACCACACCAACAGAAGCCTCAAAAGTAGATCACAAGCAACCACAACCTTCAAACATAGCACATGCAACGAATAGTACATAAGCTGGTGTGCCAAACAGTCACAGGCCAGAAGGAGAAACAACATGCCTGATACAGTCGTAACAGGTGTCTGTATAGGCAGACACACAGCTGTCCCACTCACCAGACTGAACAAGGGAAAGGGTAGAGTAAGCTGCTTGTAGGCTGCCACAAAATGCCACATAACACAAGTACACAGGTCACCCCAAAGCAAGCAGAAATATGATGCACTCAATGTCCATGCTGGTGTGAATTACCTGAGATGTACCTCCCTGGTCAACATCAAAAGAGACATGGATGGTCCCTCTGAGTATGTACCCCAGGGTGGGATGACACTGGCTGTGTGCAGCATCCAACCCTCACCAAGAATGATGCCACAGTACAAACACAGAATGCCCATGTTTAACAGCTGGCACAGTTACAGCTGTCAGTCCAAGAGGGTCTAATGTGTGTCTGCTTGAGATGTCAAGCATGACAAGCCATGCTGCTGTTACAGGGATTGCTGTCAGCTGTTACCCGTGTGCGTCTGGATACTGGATAAGGCCTCTGCCGCCTCCATAGAGCCATATGTAGGCAAGGCCAAAAAGACTACCCACCACCCTAGAAAACATAAGTGGTAGGAAACATAAGGGTAATGCTGACCAATGCCAGATGTGTAAACTGCAATATGCATGCCCCTGAGGCACTTCCCATTATGGAGAACATTGATGTCTGTCCAGTGACAGAAGCCTGCTGCAAGCCTAGTGATAGCACACCAGCACTACTAGGTTATACCACATATCATGTGTTATGGCCCCAACACCTGCACCAAAACATCAAAGGAGGGGAGTATCCATATGCAGCACAGACACCCATATTGCCAGGTAACTGACAATGCACAAAGCAGCGGACACCACCCATGTGCACATAACTGTAGTCAAAACTGCTGTACAGTCTGTAGCATGCGACAGACCACACTCTCACACACAAGAACTCCACCCAGACATCCAAAGACACTGGACAGTATGAATGTCCCACCAAATACCAGACAAGGTACACACAAAGTACCACATAGGTGTCAAACCATTATGTATGCAAGGAGTAATCAGGGACCTAGGGACACAGGTCGACATTAATCTGTCATGTGGCACCCACAATGCCAATGTGGCTATGAAGACTGTTGATACTGGACATTGTATCATGAAAGGATTCACATCAACATCAACAGAGGTCACTGTGCCGCTGTACTTTTCCCTTATCAGACCCATAATCTAGTACAATGACTCATATGGGATGTACCGTACGTGACACCTGCAGCGGTTCGGAAGACCTCATAGTTACCCCACCAACAGGATAAAGGGTGTGAAATATATGTCATATGCTGCCTGGCTGTAGACACCACAGCTGACTGCAGTCACACACTGCCTACACAGAGGCATTGTATGTCTGTTGTACAAGGCCATGTCCAACACAGGAGTAATGGACATGCTACACCACAGGAAATCAAAGCCATTGGAGCTGTGAGAGTCACAGATGTCAACCTCAACACATAATGAAATAAGATGTGCTGGAGGGACAGATACATAACCCATAGGCTCCCCACACCCAGAAACAGGATCCCAATCAATGGTAGGCAGAGCCCCTCACTGACACCCCTCAACAGGAATATTGCCAAGTGGATGGATGACCGTACATGTATACTGGGGGTCCCCACTGTGTCACGACCAGACAGAGGCACAGTGAAGAACCTCATAAATGGCCATAATTGAACTATAGCAAGGGGTGGTGTAAGACACACACACTCTAGCTAGGCTTTCTAATGGCCTAGGGTGTCTAGCTTACTATGAACCCATGAACCTATGAAGATACAAAACGTACAGGACACTAAGGATAATCACAAGGCTTACCCAACTGATGGTAGGAACCATGTTGGGCATCCACAGATATGCTCCGAATCACACAGATATTACAAACAACATACCAAACACACACACATATTGCTAACATACAACCTGTCAGGTGTAGTGCAAACACCCCCCCCCCCCCGAGTGCAAAATACCTATCCCAGCAGATGGTCCCCTGACATTGCAGATGCTGAGGTAACAGCCATCATCTGCAAAGCAGAACACACAGCAGCAAAGGTATGTGATGGTGTCCTGTGCTGAGGCCAACATGGACCCCAAGAATAATGGAATGCCAAATCACACTACTGCCCAATGTCAGCCTTACCACAGGATATGTACCCAAAGAGCAGTGTACAACAACAGTGGTCCATCACAACAAAGGTGTTGCCTGAATGGATACTCCAAACTACCACCAGAGGATCCTGACAAGCATGTTCTGCACAGCTATGGAAAGGATCAGTATGTACCGCAGACAGAAGGCTATTGTGGACCTACTGATATTGGACCCTACACACTGTGGCTGTTGTAACTGCAGAACTGGCCCCTAAACATGTCTGGCCCATTTGAAGCAGTCATTAAGGTCATTGATGAGGGCTATGTGGTCCACACAGCGTAGCTGGACCGTGCACATGCTTCTAGACAATACCGTACGAGTTCAGTATGGATATGTTCACCAGCTTAAATATACACCCCTATGTCAGTAGAGGGGTTGCAAAGCAGACCAAGGACAGAACTGACATGGTCAGACATGCCGCATCCATGTCAGACTACAAAGCAGATATGAGTGGTATCCTACAAGGTCTGGTCTTGGCCCCCCCGCACCCCCATTCTGTATACATGTCCCATAGGTATAGGCCAACATGGAAGGACTGTGACTGAGCATGTATGCAGAGGAGTACAAACAGCCCACCATATCTGACCCCCAGCTGACACAAGCAACCCACAAAAGGGCCACCTACAAACAGACAACTGTAGCCATAGCCATGTCAGCAAGCTAATTGCAGAACTGTGTATAGACAACCACCGTGGATATACAGTAAGTGCCCACAAATTTCCACACAGGTGTTAACCCATGAGGTACCTAACATGTAATGTGAGACCTGGGTACAAAAGGTGATAAATATCCTGCACTGGACAAACATGTGGCTGTAGTGTTCGCAGAAACATGTACCATATACCCACCCAAACATGAAGGTTGGCAGATGTAGATAAGGGGAACTCACTGTGGCTCTGCAGCCATCCTCCATCAGCGTCACAACTGACTACAATAGCCCCTGTGGGATATACCGCAGCAGACACCTCCATCAACTGTAAAGTCCACAACAGTACTCCACCAGGGGTAGCAAAGAGCATGAACAGATGCCATGTGTTGCCTGAGTAAACAAACTGCAGCCCCACACACCGCCATCCTTCCCAGCTACAGGTAAGCTGTGCCTGATGTATGAAGCCATGTCCAACCTGGAATGAATGAACATGTTGCACCTTGTACAATCTGAATGGCAGTGAGCTATGCACATGAGAGACCTGAACCCCAGCACTGACATACATAGGACAAGCTGTACGGAATGATCCATAACACAGAAGGCACCCCCACACTTCAGTAAACTCCTGGTACAGGTCAGCCAGGGAGCCACATATTGACATCCCTCAAGAGGCATCCTGATGAGTGTATGGGCGATGGTAGGCTACCCTGGGTATCACTGTTATGTCAGAGGTAGATGGAGGCACAGTATACTAACCATGACATATGTAATGGCAAACTCCAGTTACAATGTGTGTCGAAGGACAAACACACCCTGTGACTAGCATCAGAAATGGCCTAGGGAACATCGCTAGTGTTTGCCAATGTCCACCCATGTTGTGGAATACACTAGCAATGTTGGACGAGCCTGGTGTAGGTAGTCCATATCTGAACATATTGCAACATGGTCATATGTGCACAACTGGCCCCTACACAGTCTGTTGTGCTCACTATGAAGATGTCAAGCAGTCATAGGACTAAAGCCCAGGATACTGTCCACCACAGTGAAAGTACCAAACCAGTACACTATACGGTACTACAGTGTTAGGTCATTATGAAAGTATGTTGAGAACTGTCTGCAAAGTATCCCATGCAATCCCTGCAGGCACAGTATAATCCCTGTTGTGGCAGACACGAAGCAGTTGGCCAGTTAGTACACAACATGACACCCAACACACAATCATAAACGTGCGATATTGTTGAAGTTCACACACATCCAAATATGTGGTGGACTTCAGAGTGCAACATATGGAAAGCTCACACTGGGCATGCTCGCACACTTTGATAAATGAGGCATATGTCAGACAACATGCCATGGAAAGGCTGAACTGGGCATGCTCACACACTTAGGCCATATCTCCGTTTAGCAGTTGGCCACACATATCTGGTATTTGTACGTGTCAGTCCAGGAACCAACCACAACACAGCAATCAGCCCAGTGCACACAGTAAATGACCACAGAGACATAAGTGATATAGTGGATCACCGTCATATGCAAACATCTTCCACAGATACACAAGTTGGTCATAGGAACAGGGAATGCTATGGCAATAAAGACCTGCAAACAGTAGAACAGCATAACAAATATTGTGCATCCGACAATTGAACATATGGGTGTAGAGGTCAATACTAGGCTTCTTGCCCCAGGGAATGACAGCTCAGCAAGAGTGTGCTTGGCATCTGCATCCCCAGGATAGTAGGCTACTGTGCCACTGTAAAGTAGGTCACAGAAGGCAACATGTGAGGCTAGTGAGCTATGCCTCTGTCAAGCAGGGGCACCGTGGAGGTCTCAGGGACTGAATGTGCTAAGCCACAGCCATGTTGTTGGTGTGTGCTGTGAGAGGGTTGCTGAGTATCTCTGACAGTAGGTGTCCGTCAATAACAGACTGAGGGGAGCCCTATCTGCATTCTCTGGACGATTCCACTGTCAACACTGTGTTGTAATGAGTATGTGTGAATGAAGTGCCATGCCAGAACTGTCCACAGATGTCCTCCCTCTGTGGGCTACAGCTCTGCAATGTATTAGGTCACTCTGTCTGTTGAATGGCGCATATATGGCTGGTGTACAGCTGACAGGTGTCTTGTTGTGGAGCAGTCATGGGTATATGTGGGATAGCATGACCAATGCAAACTGTACACATGCTCATAGAATGCAATTGTCAAGGATTATGCTGAGTGGCCAGTATAGTCCTCCAGCATGGGTCCTCTGAAGTCATCCACCGCAGTCTGCACAAGTGTAGAGTCTGCTTGTGCTAAACACAGTTTGTGTGCAGTGACAACCTTGCCTGGGGTGGAGATGAGTTATGGATGTCCAGGGAAAGGTGGGTATGGTCAGATATCAACAATGGTGGTCTACCTCTGGTGTGGAACAGTGAGTACCCACGTTGCAGATGGACAGGTGCAACATGTATTCACCCATGTGGCTGTGATGTGTGGTTCTGCCATAGCACATGGACCCACAAATTGTAGTGGCTGTAGGGTAAAGTGGTAGAGGCCTGAGTAGTTCTCACACACAATATGCCTGTACCTGATGTTAACAACTGGAATGGTGTATGTGAATACCTGCATATCCTGGCACTGTTCCCAGGGAAGCTAAGTGTGTGTCCTGGATGTGGGTGTGGTGTTCTGGACTGGTTGTGTTGTGTGTTACAGGTCCTGTGGTCCCAAAGCATGGTATAGAACATAACCTGCCAGTGCGATGTGCATATCTGACCCTGACGTAGGTGGCTGCAAATGCATATATATGCTGTCCCCCACCTGACAGGTAGTACTACATCTACATACCTCTGTAGAAATAAAGATGTCAGCACCTTATAAATACTACAGGTGCGGAACAGATGCCCAGTAATTCGGATAGTGTGCTCTGTTACTGCATCTCCCTCAAGTGTCATAATATAGTTAGGTAGTGGTTTGAATCCTGCAAATGGCAAGTGTGTGTTTGGAGGAGGGGGGTTAGTGTGTGTAAGGGAAATGTCCATTTTGGCAACTGGGAGAACACACTACAGGATGCACACTCCCCTTTCTAAACACAGATGATGTCAGCACCCTATAAGTACAGCAGGAGAAGGGAAGCCACTCAGTAATGCGAGTAGCGCGCTCTGCTAATGTGTCCATCGCGCGTGTCATAGCATAGTTAAGTAGTGGTTTGAATCCTGCAAGTGGCAAGTGTGTGTGTTTGGATAAGGGGGGTTGGTGTGTGTGCAAATCTGTGTGAGAAAATCCCCCTTTTGGCAACTGGGAGAACACACTACAGGATGCACACTCCCCTTTCTAAACACAGATGATGTCAGCACCCTATAAGTACAGCAGGAGAAGAGAATCCTCCCAGTAATGCGAATAGCGTGCTCCGCTAATGCGTCCGTCTCCAGTGTCATAACATAGTTAGATAGTGGTTTGAATCCTGCAAATGGCAAGTGTGTGTGTTTGGATGAGGGTGGTTAGTGTGTGTGTGCAAATTTGTGTGAGGGAAATGCCCATTTTGGCAACTGGGAGAACACACTACAGGATGCACACTCCCCTTTCTAAACACAGATGATGTCAGCACCGTATAAGTAAAGCAGGAGAAGGGAAGCCTCCCAGTAATGTGAATAGTGCACTCTGCTAATGCGTCCGTCTCAAGTGTCATAACATAGTTAGGTAGCGGTTTGAATCCGGCAAGTGTGTGTGTTTGGATGAGGGGGGTTGGTGTGTGTGCAAATCTGTGTGAGGGAAATGTCCCTTTTGGCAACTGGGAGAACACACTACAGGATGCACACTCCCCTTTCTAAACACAGATGATGTCAGCACCCTATACATACAGCAGGAGAAGGAAAGCCTCCCAGTAATGCGAATAGCGCGCTCTGCTAATGCGTCCATCTTGACTGTCATAACATAGTTAGGTAGTGGTTTGAATTCTGCAAATAGTAAGTGTGTGTGTTTGGATGAGGGGGGTTAGTGTGTGTGCAAATTTGTGTGAGGGGAAATGCCCCTTTTGGCAACTGGGAGAACACACTACAGGATGCACACTCCTCTTTCTAAACACAGATGATGTCAGCACCCGATAAGTACAGCAGGAGAAGGGAAGCCTCCCAGTAATGTGAATCGCACGCTCTGCTAATGCGTCCATTTTGAGTGTCATAACATAGTTAGATAGTGGTTTGAATCCTGCAAATGGCAAGTGTGTGTGTTTGGATGAGGGGGGGTAGTGTGTGTGCAAATTTGTGTGAGGGAAATCCCCCTTTTGGCAACTGGGAGAACACACTACAAGATGCACACTCCTCTTTCTAAACACAGATGATGTCAGCACCCTATAAGTACAGCAGGAGAAGGGAAGCTTCCCAGTAATGCGAATAGCGTGCTCTGCTAATGCGTCCGTCTCGAGTGTCATAACATAGTTAGATAGTGGTTTGAATCCTGGAAATTGCAAGTTTGGACGAGGGTGGTTAGTGTGTGTGCAATTACGTGTGAGGGAAATGTCCCTTTTGGTAACTGGGAGAACACACTACAGGATGCACACTCCCCTTTCTAAACACAGATGATGTCAGCACCCTATAAGTACAGCAGGAGAAGGGAAGCCTCCCAGTAATGTGAATAGCACACTCTGCTAATACATCTCTCCCGAGTATCGTAAGGTAGGAGTTTGAAACCTGTAAATGGCATGTGTGTGCGTTTGGATGTGGGGAGTTTGTGTGTGTGCATTTCCGTATGAAAAACATGTTAGTTTTGGCAATCAGGAGATCACACTACCTGATGCACATTACCCTTTCAAAATACTGATGTTGTCAGCACCCTATAAGTAGAGCCAGAGAAGAGGAACTATCTAGTAAACTGAATAGTGCGCTTTGCTAATGCGTCTCTCTCACGTGTCATGACCTAGTTAGGTAGGGGAATGAATCCTGCAAGTGTGTGTGTGGGGGTAGTAGGGTGTGTGTAAATGCAAGTGTGAGAGAACAGATCCTTTTGGCAAATACTACAATACACCAGATGCTGCATACTCCCCCAGTAAACACAGGGGATGTCACCACACTATCAGCACAGCCAAACAGGGCTAGTTGGCTAGAAATGCCAATAGTGTGCTCTGCTACTGTGTCTATTACCATTGTCAGAGTACAGATAGGTATGTTTTGGTAACCCACAACTGCCACGTGTGGTTGTGTCACACAGTATGACCTTGTGTGGGTCTTTGTACATAACAATGCATGCCATTGCCTAAACCAGCAATGGCATTGCACACATGATGTATGTGTGACACATACACATAAATACCTGTGACCTGCAGTAGTTATCATGTCTGACACATGCCTCGAGTGGATAAATGGTATTTGCAATGTATACCAATATGACTGTGTCTTACTGTGCAGGGTCCGCACGTGGTATGTCTCTATACAGTGTGGGTGTATATGGTGAAATACCTACAGCAGGGGATACACATCTGGTCTGGGCCATATAGTGTACATGTAGTCGATTTGCAGGTGCTGCATGTTCCCACCTGTTGTGGTAGTGGTAACATGTCATTCCACTGCAATTCAGTGACCACATGCTGTGAACCCTTCAACTAGTGTGTTGTAGCTACAGTAATGCTCACACACAATGTTTGGCTGGATGTAGTCCAGCCATATAAACACAGTTCTTGAGACTGTCATATTGCCAGTGTTGTTATGGAGGATAGGTGGTCTTCCTGTGTATGGGAGGGTTGTGTGTGCCAGGCTATGAACCAGATGGCAGTCCGACACACTGTTAGCTGCACATGATTAGGCCCTGGAGGTGTGTGTATCTGTGGTACCTTGGGATACCACCCCCCTATCCATGTGTGTTACATGTGTAGGGGACGACAGGCATGGTATGGGGCATAACCTGTCAGTGATGGGTAACACCTGTGAGCCATGAATCATGAATCTGGTACTGCACAGACATTGCAGTTTGCCGTGCTGAGGGCAGTGTCTGGTGCATGCATCTTCCGGTGTACACTGCTGTTGTTGTGTAGCAGCACTGTTAGTGTCCTAACCTGTGTGATACCCACGGCGGTGAATATGTAAACCATGTCCTGCAGCATAATGCAGTATGTGTGTACCAAGGAGCTTTGCCATTATACATCGGGCCATGGGTGTCACGTGCAAGATGACCCTTGCACATCATTGTGGCTTCCCTAGCATGTAAGCACACGTTGACAGCCAGTGGATACCCTATGAATGACAGTGGAGACTGAGCATAATGTAGACATACAACACCCTTCCCACATATAGTGGTAGAATACCTGGTGAGGGTATGTTGGCAACCAACATCAGGCTCATACTGGCCTGTGCCACATGCTGAGAGATCCATTCTATGTTCCCTATCATGTAGTCCAGGGAGGTATGTCTCAGGCAGCCATACTGGCATGGTCAATGAGTGAGTCATATGTGTCCATGCCTCTGACTGATCTGTATGCATGTGTTCTGTGGTGGACCATAGTGCCCCTGAGGCATATCACTGTGACCTTCACCAGATACAGCCTGTTGAGCGGGACCCCAGTGCAGCACACAAGACAGGTACCTGACACGTCTGTAGCAGGTGTGTTGTGTAGCCCTACAGGCTGTAAGTGTGTGGCACAGGGGATGTGCGTGCCATGTGTGGCATGTGCTCTGTTCCGACGGAACATATGCCTGTGTGCCAGCTGCGGAGGTGTGTGATGCCCAGGCAGGCTGCTATTCTGAGTCCCCACATATGCCCCGGTGTGTTCAGCATGCTGTCAGTGCGTGTCAATGTCTGACTTGTATTGTAGTCACTGTAATATATTTTATTTATTTATTTATTTATCCTACATTTGTTGACCGGGATAGTCCGACTGGATGCATGTCCATTTCCAGGGGAGGCCTGTGGAGACAAGCTACGAGGGTAGCAGATACAGCATTACATAATACCAGCATTACATATTACAAATAGATTATTTACAGAGATTACATAAGTAAGCAAGTTAAACATGTTCCACAGGTTAATGTTAGTCCTGAGCACAAGTCAGGATTAAATTAAATTACACAGTAAAGTGGTTCACAGATTTTACACATTCGAGTTAGCCAGGCTTGATACATTGACATAGCCAGTTAAGTGACAAATGTTGTTTGAGTCTAGTGTTAAATTGACCTAAGGTGGACAGTAGGGTAATATCAGCTGGAAGTGAGTTCCAGGATCTACTTACAGAGTTTGCAAAAAGAGAATCACCGGCTGTGTTATTAAACTTGCTAGTCTGAATTAGTAGTTTGTTAGAGGATCGAAGCGGTCTAGGATTGTTATAGGGGGTGATAATATTTGAAGTGCAGGAGTATTGTCTGGATTATAGAGGATTTTATAGGCCATAATCAATTGGTTATACTGTATTAGGCTGGGTATTTCAAGCCAACCAAGCTGATTTAGATTGCTGCAATGATGTGTCCTAAAAGGCAGCCCAGTGGCAAACCTGGCAATGTGGTTGTAGCAAATTGAGTGTTTGTTAAGGACAGTCTTGTTCATATTCGAGAGTAGAGGGGATGCATACAGAAGGGTTGAAACAAGGTGTGAGCGAGCTATGGCACCTTTAGCTGGAGGGGCTAGGAAGGCTTTAATTCTGTAAAGTGACCCTAGTTTTCTATTGATGGCTTTGATAATTTGGTTAACATGTAGGTCACATTTGAGATTATTGTCTATGATGACACCTAATAGTTTAGTAGATGGGTCAGGGGAGATTATTGTGCCATCAGTTGATGTTATGGTAACGGTGAAAGCAGTAGACCTACGTGTTGGTGAAATAACAGCAGTTTAGTTTATTTGGGATTTAGGATCAGACAATGTTCAGAAAGCCAGTTTTCTATTGTATTAAAGGTGGTCTGGGTAGCTGACCATAACTCTACTGGAGATGTGGCTGAGCAGATCAGAGTAGAGTCTTCAGCATATTGGATACAGCTGACTTTTGGGATGACAGTATAAAGGTCGTTAATGAAGATGGAGAACAGCAAGGGCCCTAGTATAGAGCCTTGTGGTTCTCTGAGGGTGTTAGGTAGAAGGTTAGAGAGTTTGTTCTGCCAGAGGCCAGCCTGCTGTCGACCATGCAGGTAGGATTGAAACCATTGGAAGGCTCCAGTATCTAGACAGTGTTTGCAGGGTGTGGAGTACAAGTTGGTGATCAACCATATCGTATGCCTTGGAAAGATCCAAAAAGAGGGCTGAGGATATATAATTAGTGTTGCAAGTATGGTTTATGGTGTTAGTAAAGGCTAGGAGGCCTGAAGTAGTGCTGTGATGAGGACGTAAGCCATGCTGAGTGTCTGCCATAATGCGATTTTGGATTAGGTGGTGCATGAATTGTCTATGACTAAAGTTTACATAATCTTTGCAAGTGGAGAGAGTATAGCTATTGGCCTATAATTGGAGAATTCACTAGAGCTGCCTCCTTTGTGAAGTGGTATTACATATGACATTTTCCACATGGTGGGACATTTAGATTCTACCATGGTTCGTTTGATTACCTTTGAGACGGGGTAAGCAATAGCATCATCTGATTTTGATAGGTACTCGGCAGGGAGTTGATCAGCAGAAAGTGTAGTGGGTTTCACTGTTTCAATCAAGGTATGGAGAAGTGAAGTGGCGACTGGTTGGCAGCTGAATGCAAGTAGGTTTCTAGGGGTGCTACTTTCAGGACCAGGGGAGCTAGGAGGTAGATGGCTAGCTAGGGCCTGAAATGTCTCAGTAAAGAACTGGTCAAAACTATCAGGAACATCTTCAGTGGTATTATCAATAGTAGCAGCAGGGATTGGGGTTGACGTTTGTCCAGGATGTAGTATATATGACATGCCACCTGACAGGGTATGGCATTACTGGGTTCAGAGAGCCCAGTCCCCAGATTGGCTGTGTGGTGGCATCCCACACATGTGTTGTACGTTCCTGGCCAAGGGTGATGGCTGACTGTATACATGTGGCAGCTGTGACATTGACACATGACTCACATAAACCACAACTGGAACATAGAGGCGATTCACAGGTTACCTTTGCACATGTTACCCTAGTAGTGTGATTGCCATGGTGAGTACCAACACATAGGGCCAATGGGGAACAACATACTGAAGGTGTGTATGTGTGGGTGTACCGCTACTGTTTCATAGCACTGACATATATGACTGCACACGTGGGTAAATGCCAGGTAAGACATGTGCAATGTGTCACAGGCAACGTACATGCGTACAGGACAGACAGTGACGTTCTGTCATGTGTAAAGTTGACATACGTATCGTACGCTATGCAGATGTCACTAGAAGTCTACAGAAGCACTGTAACTCTGCATTGCAGGTGTAAGCAGTGTTCCAGGGAACCCCTAGCGAACATGCATGCAAACAAAGCTACAGTAAACAGGGCTGGAAGTAGTGCATTGTACAACAAAGAAGGGGTAACAATAACAGTAAGTAACAATGCAAATATGTAGGCACTATCAACATGTACCCAGGAATACACAGCGCAGATGCCCATGGTAGAACTGATATTATGTCATAGTTATTTGTGATTTGGATTACATTGGTACTGCACACATATCTACATGCACAAACATCCACATGGCATAGTTGTTGTGGGCAACGTGACACCATTACTGTACATGTCCACCATTACATATCACTACTTGCATTAGCTTTCCCCCTGTGCTACCCATATATGCGGCTATCTGTTGACAACCTTACCACCGGCATGCAATTATGTGCAGCTGTTATACTTTGGTATGTACTATGGGTGCAGATAACAATTCAGGACATTCATACAGTTACTGCAGCAGGCATGCTGGGATAAACACACAGTCATAGCAGCACACTGTACTGTTACCAACATGATACTACTAATACACTTCTATGTAGTCACCCTGTGCATCAGCAACGTGTTTACCTGTTCCCGCAATGATGTTGGAGATTGCAGGAGGTGGCACAGTGTCATCATATGCACAGGGTGTGGATTAGGTATGCATGAGTCAGCCACTGATACCACCAATTGACATGTGTGTGTATGTGTGTTGGTGAGGGGCAGCAGTACAGGGTGGGGCAGTGTTGGTGCAGTGTGTGCATGTATGTGGTCACCCTAGGTGTTAACATTTCGCATGTGTGTATGCACGCACACAGTTCCACCTCATGGCTGCCATATACAGGGGTTTGTGGACAGCCACAGACTGCACCTGGCAGGCCATACAGATCAGTGTCTGTGTGCACGGACACAGTACCTGTGCCTGGCAGGGGTGCTACGGACCGTATCCAGTACTAAGCCAGACTGGGTACTGTCATCAGAAGCGGGAGTGTGTTGACTGGCCACAAGTCCCTGTTGGGACTGTCCAGAGCCACGTGCACATGGTCTCCTGGGGCGTTTCGATAACAGCACAGACCCAGCATTGCTGGGGCTGCTGCTGGCACTATGGGGGCGTGCGTGAGCCTGTTGTTGTCTGCACCGACTGCCAGCTGCTGCTGCTACCGGCATATGGCCACGTCGATGCCGCAAACGCCCACCATTTCCCTGGCTCATGGACATCTGGTTGTGGAACTGCTGTAATATGTCCCCACAACGTCTGTCTATGACATCGGTGAAGTTACGGATAGCATCCGCAATGTCACGCATACTGTCTGTCATGGCTGTGCGACATGCTCTCAGCTCCCTCAGACCCTGTCTGGTGTACCTTTCCATACATGACTGTGCCTGCATGACAGTCCGATACATAGCTGAGGTTGACAGACCTCTTTGGGCACGTCAGCCAGAGGCAGTACGCCCACGGATGCTCCCACGAGAACCCATGGGCAACTGTCTGTGTGGTACCATCGGAGGACCCTGCCCATGGCGGCTGTGTGGGGACGCATGTGCCACAGGTACCACATTACCCTGGTCTATGCCCACTGTATCCTGTCCATCACCTAGGGACAATGGTGACAAAGGATGTACTGGCAGGATGACTGTGCGCAATGATGGGGTTGACAGCTGTGTACTGTCAATTGGCTGACCAATGGCAGACCCTGACACACCTTCCTGTACCATTACACAAATATCATCATTACCAGTAGCCGTGGCACAGGATTCAGGTTCCCTGCTGCAGGTCACCAGAGCAGCCCCAGAACCTGTGGGAGGAAGACAGGAAACAGTTTACAGTCTCCAGACATTGTTACCAGTGATGCACTTCTACACACATGCACACATGCACACATGGACACATGCACACATGCACACGTGGACACAGGCACACATGC
The DNA here is from genome assembly GCF_019279795.1 of Protopterus annectens. Lineage (NCBI taxonomy): Eukaryota > Metazoa > Chordata > Ceratodontiformes > Protopteridae > Protopterus > Protopterus annectens. The sequence continues at coordinate 1,856,207,467 of NC_056725.1, forward strand.
ACACATGGACACAGGCACACATGCAGACATGCACACGTGGACACATGCACACAGGCACACAGGCACACATGCACACATGCAGACATGCACACGTGGACACATGCACATGTGGACACATGCACACATGCACACATGCACACGTGGTCAAATGCACACATGGGCACATGCACACATGCACATGTGGACACGTGTACACATGCACACATGCACACATGCACACGTGGACACAGGCACACATGCACACGTGGACACAGGCACACATGCACATGTGGACACAGGCACACCTGCACACATGCACACATGCACACATGCACACATGGGCACAGGCAGACCTGCACACATGCACACATGCACACATGCACACCCCGCAGTATACACACAGAGCACTACTGATTTACACTACTGTTACTAGCATTATCAGGACTATTATAGGTTATGTTAAACACACTCACCAGCATGGATGGCCTGCCTTGCTGTAACCCCGGAGGGACCTGCAGAAATGATGAGATTAATGTCAGTGGGCACAACTGTGCCATTGATATTGCATATGATACAGTGTACAGAACAGTCAAGTGTACATATGGCATATTACCTCCACGCTCCATGTCGTGCTGCTGTGTGGAACCAGCCTCCATCATAATGCAGGTGTACTGCTGTTGGTGTTCCGGGGCTGGAGCCACAACACTTAGGAGTAGCCCCTCCAGTCTGGTGAGGGGGGGATGTGTGGCCACCCCACCTCCTGTGGCAACCTGTTGCCTGTGGATATCTGATGCACGCTGACAGACACTTCGGATTAAATCACTGCAGTGATGTCGTACCTGCTCATATGTCCTGTTATGCATGCCAATATCATTTACCCTACGGACAAGGTCTTGCCACAGTGCAGCCCTCTCCTGCTGATTCTGACTGGTGCGGGAAAACAGGATGTCATACTCCCACACCAGGCTCTGGTGGATCTCCTCATCTTCCACCACAGAGTAGGTGGGGTTACGCTGATGCGCCATCTCCCTGGAAGAGAACACATACAGGATATCAGCAGACCATGTCAGCAATATATGGCACACATACTATACATGATACTCATGTGTAGTGATATACTACTACTTCCATATGTTGCATGTGTGTGTGTCATGGTGGATACACAGGTACATGGCCAGATATCAGTGCTCAGCCAACACCTGTGCAACAATACCTGCCACATTCCACACAACATAGTAGCATGCCCCATCGGTCAGCACACACTGACAGGTGCAATGCACAACCTCACTCTGGGGGTTCATCCCAAGGTACTGTATGTGGGACACCGTCCACTACTGTGATGTGGACAGAAGTTACTCGGCCTGGATATACATATCCCACCACCACCACCAGCACAGTAGACTACTTTGATATGTATGTGATTAGACAGTTATTCACTTGCTGGGACTGAGATGGTATCCATGCAGCACACTGGGCCAGTGGAAGCCACAAGCCACACTGCTGACCCCTTTGCAAATGCTTACCACAGACATGCCACCGATTGCATGGAACTTGCACACACATTTCTAACCCAGATCCTATGCACAAAGGTTAGGCATCCTGTCCGGTGGACCCCAGACAGAGGCAGATTGTATAACAATAGCAGGAGGCTACTGCAGGACAGAGCACATTCACATTAAGGGAAGGCATCTGTGGTCAGCACTTGTACTACGCTACGGTACGTCATAACAACAGCCACGGCCTACTCTGGGAGGGAAATGGACACAAACACTATGGATGACCACAAGGCCTTCTTCAGTTATGTTACACATATGGGCCACATGCCTCAGATATGCTCTGTGTTAATACACACCTACTTAACATTCACCAAACACACGGATATTGGCAACAATCTTGCAGACATGTTTGGTGCACGTATCCCCCCTCCTGCTCCCCCACCAGTTGAAATATTTATCACAGCTGGATGTAACCTCCCTATCATCTCACATGTCCAGGTGAGGGCTGCCCTCAGCAGAGAAGAACACACACCATCACTGTGACCTCATGGTATCCCTGGATGTGTGCCACCTGCACTCTGAGAGGACATACAACCGCATATAACACTGATAATTTATCTTGGCTGTACTACAGGATATGCACCTGGACAGTGGCATACAGCAACAGTGGTCCCACACCACTAAGGGGACACCTCGACTGACCCTGGGAACTACCACATCATATGCATAACCGGCCTGGTCTGCTAAGCTATGGAATTATGCAGTATGGGATGCATATGCAGTGATATCGGGTACCTGCAGACACTTGTTCCCAGCCAGTGTGCCTTTGTGATGGGCTGATCCTGCCTTTTGAACCTGGCTGACCTTTCAAAGCAGTCACTACAGCCATTGCTGGGGCAACGCACAGACAACTGCTGCCAGGATCATGGCCTAAGACTGATTGACATGTAATGTATGGTCATCCCCTTTTGGTGGAACTACGTACACACAACATATCACATGGACATACCTATGGATACAGACCTATGACACATTTGGAGGGTTCACAGTATGCACACTATTAACCTGCTACTTTGCATTACCTGTGTTTGTCACAGCTGGTTGCGTTACCACTGCTTCTGCTTGCTGCTGCTACTGTCACTGCTGACAGCTTCGGGTGACAGAGTCACGGTGTATAAGTTTTTTTTTTTTTTTTTGCTCTCTCTCTCTCTCTCACTTCTCGCTCTCCCTCTGTCTGCTTCCAGACAGTGCAATGAATGTATTGCATGTGTGGAGTGTTAGCACTGGATGCTTTTGTAGGTATCTGCATAGGTCCATGTGATGGCCTCTGCACCAATTGTAAGCCAGCATTTGCTAATTGCATACAGCCAGTTGTGTACTGATTGCAGTTCTCACTGTGATTTCAGGTCAGTGCTATAAAAGGGTATGTGGGATAGGCGTTGCCCTTTCAGATTGTAAGGGCGGGGACCATGCTGGTATGCTGTGGACAGTGTTCTGTGAGTGTAAAGGTTAGTATCTCTCTCATGATTCAGGCTGTGTTGTATATTCACATTTCTCCATTCCTCTCTCATGTTCCCTGTAGCAAGTGTGTGTGCACAATGACTCCTACAACTATATATAGATATATATTTATATATATATATATATATATATATATATATATATATGTACATATACATACATTTATATATGTACTTTAACTGACATTATTATCTACAAGCTACCAACTAGCATGGCTGTTTCTGTTCACACACTACTATTATGGAAATCCAGTAGTTTTGACAGTAATTCTAAATGACATGCTTTGTGTACTACACATCCTATATTCCCTTTACATTCATCCCTACTATTACATGTTATATTTATTTTAGCACAATGTTCTTGTATAAGAGTCATGGCTTAGTGGTAGGTCATACAGACTAGTGCGTCCTGGGTTCGGGACTGACAGTGGGATTTTATTTTGCTTTTGAACTGAGTACAGGACCTGTCAATCAAAGTGACTAAGGCACTTTTAAGCAGTTGTAACCGGGTTAGCGCTGGTTTGCGTGGAGCTCACGCATGCGCACTGGCAGTTAGCTCCATGCACACATGCGCACACCCGCTTACAACCGCTTAACAGTGCTTACTCTGGCACACACCCGCACTATTTCCTTTGAAAGAAAAGAAAATGGGGAGACAGGAAACTGGTGAAAAAGGGGTCACAAAGAGGGTAAGACAGTAGGGGAAACAAGCTTGGGATTTGCAGGAGGGATGTAAGTAAGGCCCATAGCTGCCCATTTCTTCATCAGCAACAGCTGTGCATATGTATGTAATTTGGTGTGACATTTGAAACCTTCCACCCCTGAGAGAGGTGTCAGGACAACAATAATACTTGTTGTACAGCCAATTGTAATTGATAGTTTCCATGTCCAGACATGTGTGCAGAATGGGCAGCTATGTATGGGGCGTAATTTTTTTGTGGGTACAGTGTGCCCTTTTTTTTAATTTTTTTTCAGGTGAGAGTGGTATGTCAGGTGAAGGAAGTCGGTACAGCTGGGGAGGTAGGTTGGGTAGGTAAACAGACAAGACAAACAAGACGCATACAGGGGCGGTGTATGACATGTGTGTGGGGGTTACACAATTGACGGGGATGGAGGTTTGGATATCCAGAGCCCATGAGCCCACAGATGGCAACAGTGGAACTGATATCCCCACCCATAGGCAGTTGCCACTGTTCCTTCACTGCCCAGGACGGGGCTGTGCTGGGGGCTGTGTAGGCCGGGCAACAGGCATGCCCATTAGTTGCGCCACCTGTGCCTCAAGCTGGCGTAGGGGCTCGAGAACAGAGTCCCGAATCTCCCTACGCACCACAGTCTGGACGCTACGGAGGGTGAGTGGTGGTTCTCCTCCGGCCACACTTGCAGAGGGGGGGCAAGCCCCATCCCCTGCAGTGCTTCCACCTGCAGGTGGCACAGGGCCACCGGAGGAGGGTCCGGACTTGGCACTAGTGCCAGGTGCACTCGCCAGCTGAGGTGGGAGAGGTGGGTCCGCTGGAACCCGCCTTCCCTGTCGTCCTATGTTTTGCATTATGTCATGACAGTTTGGGTTAGTGACATATAATACCATTCACAATTAGTTGTAACAGCATGCATTAGTATTCCCATTAACCAAACACCCAGATATTCACACCATTGAACAGCGTGCATAACACATGCATAATTTGACCAGAAATACACAGTCCAACAACTTGCAGGGTTAATTGATGGCAACAGGCCATCAGGTTTGGATGTATGAACAGGGCAGATGCATCAACGGACATGCAAATATATATGACCCAACAGGACAAACGTCCAGGGGTGTTAATTGTGATTGCACATACCATTTTCACGTGGAATGGGTTATATGTGGTTATAGGGTGGGGTAAAGAAAATAATATTAACACCTTCAATACCAATACATATGCTGTACATTTCTAATAGCTACAGTTATATACACACTACTGTTCTAACTACAGTTTCCTATATGATAACTATTTCAACTTGGTGATAGGACTGTTACTGCAACATCAATATACATTTTATTGTTCTTCATACACATTCATATCTAGCTTTGTTCAGCTACATCATCCTGCTACATTTGCTTTATATAGCTATAGACAAGTGTGGATGTTTGGTATATCAGACAATCATCCTATCTGCATATTGCAGACTGAGAGCAACATATCCAGATTTTGGGATACACATTCCAGATGCAGCAACACTTTGAACAGATTTCGCTGTTTGGTTTCGATTCTCATGTGCATTTCATTCTGTCTTGACTGCAGTATACTTTATTCAGGGGTTATTACTACTGTATTGCTGGATTCATGACACTTTCTCACACTCTCTCACTTGCTTTCATTTTACTATTTAGGATGGTACTTACTTCTAGGCTTTATTGACATGTTTTACCTGTAGTTATTACAATCCTTTCCAGCAGTCTCACTTCTGTCATGTTTCAGTATTTCAACAGGGATATATTTCACACATGTGATTTCATCATCTTCTGCAGCTATACTTTTCAGCCTGCTGCAGGTTGTGTACTATTTTCTTACAGGTAGGGCATTTTTATTTCAGAATATATGTCAGACAGTTTCATTTTTTCGTTTAACTTACAGGCTGAAACACACTTTTGTAATCAAGCAATACTTGCAGACACTTTCACACTGTTACTTGCACATTTTATTCCTTACTGACTACACTGCACTCTTTTGCTGACTGTCATACGTTTATATTTCTTTACAGTTACTGGTAGTGGATTACTGACCTGCCTGGTGGCGCAACCGCACCAGCCTATCGCCATAGGCTCTGTGGTTCACAGAACGGACACCTGCAGCTGTAATATAAATGAAGTAATATTGGAATACACATCTCCATAATATCAGCTAGTTTAATTTCTAACATACATAATTAAATGTAACTTACTCAGTAGTGGGGCGTTGGGTGTTTGCCGGGCCTCCTGGATCCAAAGGTTCAGTTGGTCCTGCTTGTGTCTCTTCAGGTCCGCATGGTGGTGACAGACCTGCTCATCAGTCCTTGGAATCCCTGTGGCACTGGTGAGATCATGAGCCAACCGGTCCCACGCCTCGGCCCTGTATGCTCCCCAGAGGACCTGGCCCTGCATGAGTTGGGCCTCATGATTGTGGACTAGGAGCCAGACCATGTACCTGGACTCCTCAATGCCCCACCTCTGTGCTCGAAAGCAACTACCCTCTCCTACTCCTGTCATTCTGCCTGCAGGTCAGTTCTACAATCGTTTATGCTGTGTATTCCCGCCTATGGGGCTTATATAGTCCGTTTTCCCACATATCTGTGATTGGCCATTTTGGAATTGTATCAACTTCAGTAAACCTGCATTGTCATGCTCCAGTTTGTATTCATTCCTATATATTAGCTATTATTGCGTTTGTAGGTACTGCTGTCATGGCTTAGTGGTTCAGTACCTTGACTATAGTGTATAGTATCCTGGGTTTGAACCTGGCCACTGCTTTTTATTTTTCATGACTGTCTAGACATGCTGAGGGGTGTGTCTGTGTAAAGGCAGTTTTGATACGGCTTGTTCAACGTTGCCCGTCGGTTAGCTTGTTTGCGCGGTGCGCAGCTCCGTGCAAACGGGGTACGCTGCTTTAAGCCTCATTTGGCTATCGGCATGCATATTATGCTCATCTCAGTTAGGGGCACATAGATTTAGTGTGTTAAACCACTGCTCAGCTATGGGCACTCATTTTGCACCAGTTAAACCACTGCTCATCTACGGGCAGATGCACTCACTCTGTTAAACTGTAGCTCAGCTATGGGCACATCTGGCATTTTTTATTCTTTTGTTACCTCACATTTCTTCAATATAAATGGGCTATTTCATTACATTTTACATACAATGTGGTTTTATGTGTACGTATTTGTCAGGGACTTGTTTCCTGCTTATTTTGCTAAACATAAAACATTGGTGTTGTGGGGGCTCGAACCATGAATGCCTGCTCTTCAGCCCCCATCTCTACCACTACGCTATTGCTTCCTGGCTTATTTTGCATATTTAGTTCTTATATGCTTTCCCACTGACTGCTAACTGTAGCTGCGCTTACGGCACGCCAGCAAAAAGCGCACTCACGGTTAAACATTTTTACAATTTAAAAAATATATATAACATGTTTATTTATATGTTTTCTGTTCATAGTCTGTGGGGGCATGTGTTGTGTTCTGTTTATTCACATTTCCGTGGACTCTGTCGTGGGTGTTTACTTTGGGAACTTTTCCTCTTCTGGGGGCGTGTCCGCTTACAGGGCTCGGCCTACGGACACGCCCCCCTACTGTCTTACATGAACCGTGTTAGCCTTAAGTGTGATTCAGCATGCTCTCATGAATATGCAGAGCATGCTGACATCGCTCCGTTTAACTGCAGCCTCCGTGTATGAGTTATAACTCTTACACGGAGGCTTCGTGAATCCTGCCCAGTATCTATATATATAAAACATGCGCTTTTGTGCGTACACACACACACACACACACACACACACACACACACACACACACACACACACACACTCTCCTATGTGCATATGCTGTGGGTGGATACTGTATGATAAATGAAATATGAAATGTCCTGCACTGTAGGATTATGGAACTCTTAGGTTTCCTAATCCTGCAGTACAAGATGTTTTTTTTTTATTACAGAATTGGCCATCTACATATTCCATTTATCCATTTTTCTTTTATCTTTTTATGTGTTTGAATTACAGTTTATATTAATTTCAGTATTATGGGCTAATTGTGGGCATAGACTACTGCATATGGCTTTTTACTTGATTACACATAATCTTATAAATGGACTGTTTCATGCATGGCTCTCTACTGTAACTCTGAGGTAAGTTTTAGTCTATCTTTAATATATTTCATAACTGTGTTGGACTGTTTCAAAGTCAAGGTTATTTAATATTTAAGTTCATATCAGTTAGTTAGACCCACCCAGTGTCTTTACTACCTTCATCCAACTGACCCATTTGTTCCACTGGGGAGAAACAACAACAAATCTTCTGGCAAGAGTCCTGCAACAAACTCATTCCTTCTCATGGTGCCTTTTATTTCCCCCTGTGGCTTGATTTGGGTGGTAGAGGGAGCAGGCCAACTTACCAGTGCAGTAGGGCTGCCTATACCTAACCTCCAGATCATCCCTTTTCCCATGGGACAGCTCATTGAGCTTTGCTTCTATACTGATAGACACAGGGAGTATGCCTCTGTTTGTTCTCTTGGCTTATGTGCAGGGTCATGAAGTCATGTGGAATGGGTGCAAGAAACAGTGCTCCTTCTAGGAGTCACCCAGTTGCACTGCCTGTATACCCCTAGGATGGGTCTATATTACATCATCAAATGCTTAAATAAGTGAACGATGATTAATCTTGATCTCCCATAACCTCAGCACAATACATCTTCTTTTACAAAAATATATCTATATGTTTTCAGGTATGCACTACTGCAACAAGATATGTTCTTTTGAATGTTTCCAGAATGTGAAATGCCCTACTACCATTTGCTTTAGTAAATATCATTTTACTTGCTGATGCACGTCTCCTATAATTACTACTAAAATATCACCTACTATTGTGCAATATTCCATTATGTTTCTTACCTTATAAACAAGCATTATGCAATGTTCTATTTTGCCTATGTATCTTATGCACATATGCATTCAACCCTGTTTTATATTTGCTGCAATATATAATCTATACTGACAGTTACTTTTTAGAGCATTTCTCCCCAGGCCTCTGCTGAAAATAAGTTTCCAACCTAATCATACATTCCCAGCAAACAATGCAAATAAATACATACATACATACATACATAGTTATGCCTTATTTTTCTGTAACAGTTTCTTAAGTATTGAAGAGGTGGTGGGGCATACTTGACATAGTACACAAACATTACAAGCCTTTAGGGTCCCCATTATCAATCACATTAAAATGCTTAAATTTGGCAAAGCCTAGATGGCCAACTGAGAGCAGTGAATTTTGAGAGCTCCATAAACTAGTATAATAATATAGGAAACATTTATTATTTTCAAGTTTAAAACATCAGAAATCTATAGATAAACTACTAAACTACATAAATATCAATTTTGGTGGAGATATATAAAATTCTCCTGTCAAGTGACTTGGAGATATATTGAGTCACTGAATATGAACAACTCAAGGGATTATCATCCAGATGCTGCTTAGAAAAAAGAACTGCAATTGATTACATCTACCTTACATGAACTATCCTTGAAGATGGATGGCTTTAAAAATGACTTAGAAAACCTCAAATTAAATTCTCAAAACAGACTAATACTGTTAAGGAACTATTACAGCAACACCATACAAAAATAACAAATATAGAGACTTCTCTAAATGACAATGAAGGGAGACTCAAAGAGGAAGAATTCCAAAAAGAATCTCTGCTTAAACAGAGTACATGGCTTCTTAACAAAATAGATGACTTAGAAAACAGGGAAAGGAGAAACAACATAAGGATCTTTGGTCTGCCTGAAAACACTGAAGGAGAAGACATTATTTCATTCTTAACAACCTGGAGTCCTGAATTTTTAGAATTGAAAGAGGGACTTTCATTTGGAATTGAAAGGGTGCATAGAGCAATGAGGAAACCTGTTTCTACCTCAACAAATATTCCACCTAGATCCATAGTTATAACATTTCTCTAATTTCTGGACAAGGAACTAATATTAAAATCTGCTTGGAGAAAATCACCCTTAAAATACAATCAAAGCCTGATAAGGTTTGACAATGATTATTCTTACAGAGTACTACAACAAAGGAAAAAAGTCTGGCCAATAATAGAACTGTTGAAACAAAACAACATTAAAGCACAGCTGGCCTTTCCAGCCAAGATAAAATACTTTTTAACAATGGGATGAGAACCTTTAATGACTTAGAAGAAGCTACTATATTCATCAAAAACAACAATATAGTGCCTATCCCAGAAGAAATGGAATCTATGGCCCCTACTTTTAAAAGAATAAAAGAAACAGATCCTTGGACTGATGCTAGAAAGAAGAAGTAAAAAACTGATTCCAAGATAGCTGTCCCAAAAAAAATAACTCTTACAACTACATGTCTCAAAGTATCAACTGATATGGTACATCACTTGTCATCTGTTTTTATTTTTTAAAAAGGGAGAGTTTCTTAAACAACTGAGAAACAGTAATGATTTATTCAGAATGTTCAAAGAGTCTAATAATTCTTCACAAACAAAGGTAGGTCAAAATGGGTTACTATTTATATTATATATAAGCCATCCAAAGCAACATATAATACAAACATAGACTTTTCTATTCCCCCTACTTGAACTCAGTGAATACTTATATTGTTAATTTTTCATTGTTTTTACTTATAATAATTTAAGTAATTAATTAACTAATTCAACAAGGTACCATTCATTAGAGTTCAGACTCAAATGTAACAAAGTAACATCATATATAACAGCATTAACAGTAGTGTTTTGAAAAAAATATGCTGTCAAGGAGACTAATGCCTTCTTCAGTTAAAGTATAATTTAGAAATGTCATGTATATCCTGGTTAAATAATAGTAGCAAGCTCTTAGTACAAATGTCATCATTATTCTGACTAAATATAGTTAATATCAATTATGGCAGGTATCACAGCTATGAGTGCTGTTTGATCAATCCTGATATAGTGTGCGTAGATGCAGCTGTGTCTGGCAGCGGTTGTATGTTGCCGTTTTCATCACTGGGAAGCTGTGGGTTGTGGCTTGTGATCGAGGTTTACTGATACTTGTGTATTAGGCAGAGACATTTGGTGTTTTAGCTTGGATCCAGGGGAAGGGGGTGGATAAAACTGTGACTTGGGATATTTTGGCAGAGAATAGTTTTATTTATACATCTGCTGAGTTAGAGGTGGGAAGGCGGGAAGAATGTTTTATCTCTTGTTGGGGTGGCTTGTTGGGAGTTTTTTTTTATCTGTTTGCTCTCCATTCTTTTCCTGGCTGCTGCCTTGTTGAAAGGGAGGGAATTTAGGCTTGAAGTTGCAGTGAAGTGAAGCTTTGCTTCAGGTGCATCGCAAGCCTCTGGTATGCAGTACACAGACACACTAACAGAAACAGATGCTTAATGGCTCTGAGGACCCTCTGAGATAATTCTCAGAAAGGAAGTTTTTGGTTTAAAAAAAAAAAAAAATATATATATATATATATATATATATATATATATATATATATATATATAATAAAAGGGCTGTTTTAAACCACATGTACACATATTGATGGTCTCCCAATACTTTGTTTAGCTCATTAAGTTGATTCTTGATAAAAAAAAAAAAAAGCGCAATTTTATATTTAAAATGTATTTTGGTCCAAACACATTAAGGAATTACATAAGAGTGGAAGTCTGAGTTATTGTGAAAGACTAAGAGCACTTGGTCTTGTGCCGTACCCTTTGCAGTGGTCTGGGAGGTGTGTTTGCGTGGACGTGTTGGGCATATGGGGATAGCTGATTCTAGGGGTGTTTGGGGTTGGTAGGAAGTGCTAGAGAGTCATCAGATTTCCTTTGTGGAAATATCTGTGGGGATGGAAGGTGTGTTGACTGGTTCACTGGCAGAGTGGCCAAGTCACTGGCAGAGTGGCCACTGCATGGAGCAGGCTGGTAAAATGGAACAGGATAAATATTGGTTTGGATATTTTTAGAACAGCCTGGAAACAAACCACATAAACTAGTGAATGGTATTCTGGCAAAACTGGATGGGCATTGCTGCCCGTGCTTGAAGTACTGATGTGTGTGTATGTAAGGATGGAAATATAACAAATAAGAAACTGGAAGGGTCTCATAATTTAAAGTCTATGGACTGTATAACCATGCTTGGAAGGAGCTAATAATAAGAATAAGCATTACAGCTTGTGGTCTCTCAAATAACTAAGCAACAACCAAAAAAAGAAAACAAAACACAATAGTTATGTAATGTATGATTTTAGTAAATCTAGACATACAATATATAATTGTAATATAAGATGAAGCAGTCTGCTGAATTTAGATATTAAAGACAGCATTTAATAATATGGGCTTGTGTATAATAACACTACTGTCTTAACTGTTCATAAATGACATACACTACATTGAACATCAAGGGGAAGCATGATGATTTTCTTATGTAAGTAAATATGCATAATAGGTCATGTAATTGCTTTAACTTGAATTGTAGTTTTTGTAATCCATCTTGACCATATATAATACTTAAGTGGTTACCGAGGTAACTAATGTTTTATACATGACATCAAAATGACAAAGTTGTTCAAGAGAAACAATAGAAGCCTGAACTTGAAATGTTACAGAATGTAACAATCATATGCTGAACAAATAGTATTAAATTGACAATAGAAACTCAGTTTAATAACATGGGCTTGAGTATAATAACACTACTGTTTTAACTTGTCATAAATGACATACACTATATTGAACATCAAGGGGAAGCATGATGATTTTCTCATATAAGTAAATGTGCATAACAAGCCATATCATTGATTTAACTTGAATTGTGATTTTGTAACCCATCTTGACCATACATAATACTTAAGCTGTCACCAAGGTAACTAATGTTTTATATATGACATCAAACTGACAATGTTGTTCAAGGGAAACAATAGAACCCTGAACTAGAAATGTCACAGAATGTAACAATCACATTCTGAACAAATAGTATTAAATTGACAATAATCACTCAGTTTAACCTTTGCTTATTATACAAAATAGAATGTTGCCATTTAAATCTAAAAACGTTCAGTATATGCCATAAAATGACAATTTATGAATATGGAAAGGGAACTTGTAATCATTAATCACAATAGCTGAATTTGTTGTTTTTAACCTATAATTTGACTCCTTTTATAATAAGAAATGGCAGATATGAAAATCCTTATGTGTATGAAATGGGGGAAGAGGGATGCACTGATAATTAAAATGCACTAACTTCCATCAATGTTCACATAAAACAAACTTGATGCTTTAAGTAAGTTAGCAACAAACAAAGTGATTACTTAAATGCTGGCAAACAATGAAATATAACTTCTGATATATCCAGTAAAATACATTGTATTATAAACATTAGGTATAAATATTATTACCTTCTATTTATATTAAGTAATACATTTTGAAAGACTTCTTCAATAAGGGTGAATATGTTAAATCTATAATCTTTTACTGATGTTTTATATATGATACATCCTACTTTACTATGATTGAATTGCTTGTCATCTATCTTTCATTTAAATACTAATTGCTTATACAATAAGTAGATATTTATGATGTATTAGAATTCTGTCTAATCTACAATAGCACTATATCTGTTCAAAATAATATAAATATTGCTTATGCCTATTACAAACATTCTCTATGTCATAATTCAATTTATGGAGCTTAGATGTTCTGGATTGTCAAAGTATGAGTGATAATCTGATGGATTTAGGTTTATCCATCAGATTAAGAATGATTTTCATTCCATGGCTAGTGCAGATCTTAGTTTTGCTAACATTAATTTAAATGTGTTATTTCACAAAAACATTTTTAGTATGCTTGACCAAAATATTACTTTATTGGTAAACACTCAAAAGTATAAAACTGATAATTTCCTTTAAAAGTTCAAACATGTGCTTTATAGTTATCAGGGGAAAATGTTTAATAGTCACAATAAAACAAAAAATACATAGTCTAAATAACCTAAGATGGATTTAACTTTATTATCTTTAAATACAATGGCTTAAACAATCCTAGCAAGAGATCAAATCTACTGAAATATTTAAAACTGAAAAAAAGCATAAATTGTCTTCCTTCAAGAAACTCATTTCAAAACAAATGACAATTACAAATGAATCCTAAAGAACATATGATATTGGCGCAATCTACTTATAAGACAAAAAGACAAAAGGGGTAACACTTTTATGGAAAACAAATGTGATTAACCCAGAAATTATTTATATGTATGAAGATAAAGAAGGCCTTATGGCATTAGTAATAGTTAAATATAATAACAGAATATGGACCCTAGGCAATCTATACTGGTTCCCAGGCATTGGAACAAGAACTGTTAAAAAACACTTGGATTTCATTTCCAATAATTATAAAGGCAACTTAATATTAGGGGGAGATTTTAACTGTATATTTGATGGATTCACTTTATATCCTCAAAATACTGAAATGTCGAAATTCAGTATTTCAAAGCTATAAAGTCGAATCTTTAAAACACTGAAAACTCAAAACCACGAAATTCAAAATCTCGCACACCGGAGATTTTGAATTTCATGGTACTACTGCACACACACGCACATACCATCCTTCCCACACACAAACACAAGTTCTCTACTATATAAAAGGGGGGGGGGTTTGCGCCCCCACAGCCCTCCTACTGAAATATTCTAACTCTGAGGTCGCACTACACAAAAACACACACACACCACCACACAAGGTGCATTCTGCTCGCACACACACATCACACCAACAAAACACACTAACACACACCACAGCCCCTACCCAAAACCCTTAACACACACACTTACCTGAATCTCTAACCACAGTGGAACCTCAGATGCGTGAAATTCAAAACCTCCTGTATTCAAGGTTTTGAGTTTCATGCTTCTGAGCTTCCGCTCTTTTCAGGATTCCACTTTATGGGCTCGAAATACTGAATTTCAACATTTCAGTTTTTCGAGCTTCTAAAGTGAATCCATATTTGATATTTCTGAAACTACAAATAAAAGACTGCTGCGTACATCTGCTGTATCAAAAGCTTTAAACAAGTGGGTGGAATCATTTCATCTTGTAGATACTTTCAAATTTAAAAAGATAAATTTGTGTTGTTTTCCCATCAAGATCACAGATTTGAATACCCAAACTAGAATAGATAAAATTATCACAACTACTGTCTAAACATAACATCAATTCTGCTCTCAGTATAATACTCCAAGAAACCAAGTAGAAAAACACAATTCTTTTATTCTAGCGCCTCGGTGTAACATTGTTATAGTGGAACATTTGGAAAATGGGGAAGTTTATGAAAAATGTGCAAAAGACGTATATGAGCAGGCTTTAATTAAATTTGAAATATTGTTGGAAAAGAATGTTAGATTAGGATATTTTACTGCAAAGGATGTAAAAAATAAGTTGTTAGATAAGAATAGTGAAAGAGCTATATTTTTTGCCTATCAAAGGTACATAAAAGCCTTAGTAATCCCTCAGGTAGACCTATAATTTCAGCCTGTAGATATTTTCATCATAATATGGGTATAATATTACATAGTATATTATTGCCATATGTTCAGAAATCACCTGTATATATATACAAGATAGTTTTGATTTTCTTAAAAAATACCCCCCTTGTATGGAATAAAAATAAATACTGGTTGGTACTTGATGTAAAATATTTATACACTTCAATCTTACATGAGAATGAGTTAAAGGCTATCAAATACATTCTAGGTGACACTCCCTTTTCATATTTTGTTATGGAAATGGTAGATTTTTGCTTGAAAAATAATTACTTTTACTTTGATAATCAAATGTATAGACAAAAACAAGGGATGGCAATGGGGGGAGCATTTGCCCCTACGTATGCCAACCTGTTTATGTCATTTTTTGAAGTTACATTTTTATGGAAGTTAAATTTTATAAAAACAAGTTCATTTTTATTTTCATTACATCGATGATTTGATTTTTGTATGTGAAGGTGGCTGGAGTGAGGTAGAGAGTTTTGTAACTGACTTGCATAAAAATCCATTTGGCTTATCTTTCAATGGTCTACAAAAAGGAATGACAGTAGTTTATTTGGATTTGATTTTAGAAGGGAAAGAAAATGGCAGTGTCACAACTAACATACATAGGACGCTTGAAGATGGTAGCCAATACCTTTTTTGCAACTACTTGTCATCCCCCCATGTAATGGATGCCCTGCCTTATGGAGAACTGTTAAGGTTATCTAAGTTATGTAATGATGAAACTAATCTGGCACAAGAAATGGGGCAAACAATACAAATGTTTAGGGAGAGGGGGTATAATTTAAAGTCCATAGAAGCAGCTCAGAAAAAGGTATTAGAAGGAAGGGATATAAGAAAAAGAAAAAAAGTAATGAAAATGGATTGTCAAAATAGTGATTTGAGTAACCAGAATGTGAAGGATTCCATATATTATGTTTCTGTTTATAACATTAAAAGTGGGGCATTGGTTGACATGATTAAATATTATTGAGAATATTTGATACAGGATAAGTTTTTGTCAAGAATTTTACCAAGGAGACCCTTTTATTTCATTAAACAGAAGCAAAAATATAAGGTACATGGTGGTTCATGGTACATTTGTTATGCCAAAAGTAAATGTTGGAAGGCCTTTGTTACAACAAGGAATTTTTGTATGTAATAAGTGTAGTATATGTACACATATTATCAGCACAGTTGATAGTATGAATGGTGTTAAATTTCTATCTAGAGGGACATACACATGTGAAAATAAAGGGGTGATATATGCAATGAAATGTCCTTGTGAGCTGTATTATATAGGGGAGACTAAGGGAAAGTTCCAGGTTAGATTCATGGAATATTTGAGGGAGATAAGAAATCAAAAAGAAGAGAAAATAATATCCTCACATTTTAAAGTATGTCACAACAGTAATGAGAGTTTGTTGCATGGCACTATTTTAGACAAAATCAAATGTATTGAGAATAATGAAAATGTATTAAAACAAAAACTGATGTATAAAGAAAGTATATATATATATATATATATATATATATATATATATATATATATATATATATATATATATATATATATATATAAATATGTTAAAGTACAAAACTTTGATTCTTAAGGGTTTAAATAATGAGCGAAATTGGAAATGTTTACTTTAACTGAATGGTTTTAATTAATTATTTGAGTGATTAATTGAATGTAATTTAAGATTATATAAAAAGGGTATGTTTTTTTGTATGTGAGTTATTCCTTGAAGGTGGTTACACCGAGGCACTAGAACAAAATAATTGTGTTTTACTACTTGGTTTCTTGGAGTATTATACTGAGAGCAGAATTGCTATTTCATTTGGACAGTAGTTGTAATAATTTGTGGAGAGATAAGGAGTGTGGTTGTGTAGAATAGATAAAATGTTTGAATTTTGTACTTGGTGTATTATTGCTTATATTTCTTACATTTTCCAATTTTCTTAAATGAAACCTGTGAGTAGTTTCCTTTATATAACATGTAATCTGAGAATATGGGCATACTACACAATAAATAAATACAACAGCAAAACTATTACAGTTGCCATAATATACAAATTAATTTCCACATACCTTAAACTATCACCTGCAAAATGTACCTGCAAGTGGAACAACCCACTCATGGGTCAGAGTAGAACCTTCTCTATCAGAGCAGACTCTTTTAACCCAATAGAAATAAAGGTGTCTGAAAAAAACTTTTCTGCATTTTTGAAAAACACCTTCAAACAGTGACTCAAAATCTGAGCAAGCTGGCCAATACTTGGCTCAATAAAGTGACTACATGGTTTATGTAAGACATATATTGTATCAGGAAATAAATGACAACAACAGTGCCATTTATTCTTTTAGCCTGAAAGAACCTGTTTTGTAATCTGTTCCTGTTACCTTCTGACATGATTAACAAACCTCTTGGCTCTAGCCTTGTCCTTGTTTCTAACATGTAATGAGCAGTTTTGAAAAGCACCTCTGCATTACTTTGCATGTATACTATAAGGAATTCTTCAAAGGGCAGTGACCATCTCAGATGAGTGGAAACAGGTGGCAATAAAATGTTCTCTACCACAAATTTCTACTCATCCCTAAACCAAAGCAACATTTATGAGGCTAAGTTTTAAAACCAATCTAATTACATTTATTGTAGTACTGTGCATATCAGTGTCAAATTATACAATTAATTTGTGTTCTTCTAGGCAAATAATTATAAAAATCTACAAAACAACACTAAAATGCTACCTTATTTTTTAAAAAGACTGCAAAGCAAAATACATTATTTATGAAAAAATAGCATTACAATGGGGCAAAAAGCACCTCCCATTGCTGTGTATTTAAACTGCAAATAAAGCTCCCTGTTAAACTCAAAATGTTATATATTAATGAAAGTCCTGTCAATGTCAACACAGAAAATTAGTGTGACACCATAAGGTAAAAATGGGAAACAGCCTATAAACCTAATGCATACTGATAGATGTGCAGAGACTATTCACATCTACACTTATATAAAAATAGTCATCCTACCAGTGAACCATCTTATTTATCTCCTGAAAAGAAAATATTCTTGCATGTATGATTTATTTTTTTCATATGGTTGGCAATTAAAGTTCAATAAATCTGGCCACATTCTCTAGATAACTCCTATCCAGAAGATTTAAATTAAATGTATGTATCGCCTGGATAAGATAAAATAAAATAATGGTACATTGGGTTAAATAATGGTTAATAACTCCTGTTTACTGTGATACTATTATTTCCGCTATAACTTATAACAGACAATCACATTTCTAATATGCCAATAAATTCAGATCCTCATTCAATAAGCTGTAATGAGAGTGATCTTGCATCTAATTATGACACATTAACAAATGTTGCTCATTGTCAGATATTATTTTCATTACTAAGGGTTTTGCATCCAGGAAGAAGGAGGTCATTGTCTCCCTCTACTCTTCCCTCATGAGGCCAATCATTGAGTACAATGCCCCATTTAGCATGTACCTTGCTAGACACCTACAACAACTGGAGAGGCCACAAAAGTACATCACAAAGAGGATCCTAGGCCTTAAACACTTGTCCTATATGGACAGACTCAAAAAACACCAACCATTCTCTGTCTCATATCACCTACTTAGAGGCGATCTCTGCTTGACTTACAAAGTCACATCTAACCCAGCTCTGTTAGAAATGCTACATCTAAAGAAATCCCAATCCCTCCACACTACATGCTCCAGAGACCTCAACCTCATTGCCACAATCAACAGAACAAGCTGGAGGGACAGGTTCATAACCCAGAGACTGCCCATGCTATGGAATAGACTTCCCATACATGTCAAGCAGAGCACCTCACTGGCCCTCTTCAAGATAAATCTTGATGTGTGGATGGGAAATAGAAAATTCACCCTGGGAATCACTCCAGTGACTATACTCAACAGAGGCACTGGGAACTAAGGTTGGGCAGCACGATGCCAGGGTAATCCTATGGGCTAGGCTTGTAAAAGCTCCAGGGCCATTAGCCTAGTACACCTATGAACCTATAACCAAATGTCATCCCTAATTGGCAGCTTAAAGGTAATGTGCAACTATTTTTGCACTTCCCTGCAGACTTTCCCTTCCTTCTGGGATGATTGGATGGCTTCCCATTCTACAAATCTAATTTACTGGATACTCTGTTGTTTTATTTTACTGTTATTTCTTGTTGACAAACTTTGGCTCTCCATGGACTTAATTATGAATGCAATATTTCCTGTCTTTGTATTATCATGCTCACCTCTTTGATGATGCAAATTTGTTTTTTTTCCTGCACTTCCTGCACTAGTGGGCTGGATGTCTTTTCTCTGTTTTTTTTTCTTTTTTCTTTTGTAAATAAGTGAATATCACAGTAATTCTGCACACACGCTGACTGCATTATGTCTGTTCATTGATGGAGCAGGTTTTCCATTAGCATGAATTATGAACTATAACATGCTAATATTGAGCATTTGAATCTAACTGTAATCCTCAGTGATTTATTAGAAAATCACTAGTTTTATGAGGGATGGACAGGGTAAAAATATGAAGCAAAATCAGGGGACTCTGCAAAAATCATAGAGCAATGAGAGGTAAAATTCAGTGACATTAGGCAAAATCAGGGACAATTAAGAGTTATGAACTCTGTCCTAACTGTGATGTGCTTGTATGACAGAGAAACAGAAGTAGCCTTCTCATTTGTATCCAAATAATGCAGAATGCATTGGGTTTGAAGATCAGATTAACAAACAATGTGTATCTAACCTTAAATTTTAAAATTAGATGAAGGATACAAGTAAAACTGGCCCAATCAGAAAAATCTCTCTCTGTACACTTTTCTCCTTATTACTGACTCGGTAATGGGTACTGCTGAGCCCAGTGTGATGTCAACATGTCATCCAGGAAGCGGAAATTCCTGTAGAGCTATCAACGAGGGCAGAACATGCTATGACTATGGAGAACACCTTCTGAAAGAAATTATTCTTAAAAAGAAAACAAAGGACAGAAATACAGCGAAGGTAAGTAACTAATGAGGAAACACATTTTGAGAACGGATATTTTGATTTCATCGGTTTGTACATGATCTTTGAGTTGACTTTGCTTGGATGTTGCAGTGTCCCTATTCATCTCTTGAAAGATTATACCAACTAGGTTTCCTAGCAGGTCTATCCAGCAGCCCTTGAAGATCAGCTAGATAGCCTGTTGGTATGTCTGAATTGTGGAATTAATACACATGGCCATAAAATAAACTTTGGAAAACAGCTGTATCTGCGGTATAATGCATCACTAACAGAAGTAGTCACTGCTAACTGACTCCAAAAGGAAATCGTTAAGGTCTAATATTAATTCTTCCAGTATTTTCAGTGGATACAAATTATGCTATAGACATTTAAGACAAAAGAAGACTAACAAAAAATTCCTAAGAAATATAACTCAGTCATTATTTACTCTAGCAACCTCTGTCCTAGGTAATGATACAAAATTTAAACCTCTGGATAATAATGCCACAGTATCTTTGGAAAATACTTTTCCTAGTAAATTGAGCACATCAGGTCCTCATTAACTTCTTTCTTAACCACTTTCTTGAGTTTGACTGCAAGTTTTTTGCTAGAGGTTGAAAAAGATGATTCCATATTTGATGCAATTCACAAAAGGCAGACAATTCAGTTGCTTATGGTATAATAGTAGATGTGTTAGCTATTTCTTCAACTAAGATGCCAAAAACATTGACTACATCACTTCTGGTCACAGGTTAACATGAAGCTGTAGTTATAGTTTATTTAGCAGTTATCTAGTCATAAGTTATGCAAAGAATATAATTATTTAAGTTTCTTTTTTAGCTTTTTCTGTTTGGAAATAATAGGCTCATTGTCAAACATCTCCAAATATTTAGTCAGTCTATTGATTTACAATTTTAACATCTTCTCTTATCAGCCTCAACAAAAAATTGAGATCCCTCATCAAATCCCCTAAAGCTAGCTATGAAAACAGAATTGCAGCAGATAGTAAAGACAACCACAAGGCCTTGTATAGTTATATAACGAATCTCCAAGGCAATACCCAGATTTGCTCTGAGCTACTGCATAATGGCACCTCCTATACCGAGCCAGCAGATATTGCCAATATACTGGCCAACAGATTCATTGCTAACATTACCCATCTCCACCCCTAAAGGACCAATCACAATACCAGTAGATTGCCAGGCACCCAGTATTACTGCTGCACAGGTTAAAACAGCACTGTCCAAGGCCAAGAATACAGCTTCTATGGGACTTGACAATATCCCTGGCTGTGTTCTACATGAACAACAGAGTGAACTGACACCTCACCTGTGTGCCCTGTTCAATCACAGCCTCTCTTCAAGCTTTGTGCCTACCAAATGACGGACTGCTACAGTCATCCCTCTCCACAAAGGAGGAGCGACTACAGATCCTGGGAAATATCACCCAATTAGCCTGATGAGTCTGATATGCAAAGCTATGAAATGCATCATCATGGACCTCATAAACAAGGATATAGGGAATCTCCAAACTATGGATCCTACACAGTTTGGCTTTGTGAAGTGTAGATCATGCCTGCTCAACTTGGTCAACTTCTTTATGTCAGTCACCAGAGCTGTAAATGAAGGCAAGGTGGTTCATACAGCCTACCTTGATCTGGCTAAGGCCTTTGCTACTATTCCCCACTCAGGAATCATAGAAAAACTCACTAAACTAGGCATCAACCCCTATATCACTAGGTGGGTTGTAAACTGGTTCACAGATAGAACCCACAGTGTGAAAGTAGCTGACTCTAAGTCAGACTGCCGACCAGTCATGAGTGGAGTCCCACAGGTTCGGTCCTGGGTCCTCTCCTGTTTGGTATCTACTTCTCTGAAGTCCAGGCCAACACGAAGGGACGCTGGCAGACAAAGTTCACAGATGATTGCAAGTTGGGAGCTATTATTAACTCCCCAAGTGATGTTGACATCCTACAGAAAGGCCTCACTGAGGCCAACTGGTGTCAGAACCATGGCCTTAAGCTCAATGCCAAAAAACGTGTCATCATCCCCTTTGAGGAAAAACCTGGTTCCCATGAATTACCACATCGATGGCAGCCCACTGAACACAGAAGGTGTTATAAGAGATCTGGGAACACAGGTTGACAGCAACCTCTCTTATGAGCGCTACATTGCCACTGTGCTCAGAAAGTCCTTCTATGTGGCCCATCTCATTACTAAGGGTTTTGCATCCAGGAAGAAAGAGGTCATTGTCTCCCTCTACTCTTCCCTCATTAGGCCAGTCATTGAGTACAATACCCCATTTGGCATGTACCTCGCTAAACACCTGCAACAACTGGAGAGGATGCAAAAGTACCTCACAAAGAGGATCCTAGGCCTTAAACATTTATCCTATATGGACCAGACTCAAAAAACTCCAACTATTCTCTGTCTCATATCTCCAACTTAGAGGTGATCTCTACTTGACTTACAAAGCCATGTCTGACCCAGCTCTGTTAGAAATGCTACATCTAAAGAAATCCCAATCCCTCTGCACCACATGCTCCAGAGACCTCAACCTCATTACCACAATCAACAGAACATGCTGGAGGGAAAGGTTCATAACCCAGAGACTTCCCATACATGTCAAGCAGAGCACCTCACTGGCCCTCTTCAAGACAAATCTTGATGAGTGGATGGGAAATAGAAAATTCACCCCAGGGATCACTTGACAGAAGCAGTGGGAACTAAGGTTGGGTGGCACAATGACAGGGTAATCCTATGGGCTAGGGTTGTAAAGGCTCCAGGGCCATTAGCCTAGTACACCTATGAACCTATGAACTTATCTCTTATGGCACTTTCACTTTTAACAAAGTCAGGACCTGTTCTAAATGTGCAGCAAAAGTTCTATCCTGCTGAGAACCATAATGAATACTAAATTTCAGCCACGAAGGTATGCATTCACATTTATACTGCTCACATTTGGACTTCAGATTTGGATCCACATGGGGAAAGGAGAAGAAGGGACTCATCAGAATCCATATGTAGGTACACAATTTCATTAGCTAGGATGTTTAAACACACTGGAAGTGGATGGTGCTTACAATGTCATAATGACATATTCTGCCATGGAAACGAAGGTTTTCAGTAATAAAGAATGAAAGAATAAAGAGATATAGAAGAAAGATTTCAATTAACAGTGGAGTAGAAGTTTTAAATGCTTGCTTTGCAATTAACAGAACTGTTTGTCTAGGTATACTGTGAAACAGACAAACAGGCATATTGATCTGGCATATGTAGACTTTAAGTAAGGTTTTGAAACAGAGCCACTTAAAGGTTAGTGAGAAGTTAAGACTGGCATGCAGTGGGTTATAGGCTGATAGCTCAGACAAAGCATTGGCTTGAAAAGGAGGCACATGGAGTTCTATTAGATGAAAGAATGTCTGCCACTCTAATAACACAGATTACTTTCCAGTCTTTCAACAGACAACATGGCAGAAGGATGCAAAGGAACATATCCTTTTGCTGATAAACGAAAGTATGCAATAGAGATCGGTTTTATGACACAGAGACATAAAGCCCTTACTTCATTAAAGATGGTCCATGTTTCAGTAGTGGCATGGACACAGAAAGTGCCACAGAGGAGGATGGGAGAGAGCAACCAATGTCAGTAAGCTCCCCCCAGAAGGGGGGATAATAGCTTAGGCTCACTCCAACATGTAGCATTAGAGCCTGGCCATTGTGAGGTTCAATGTGTGTGGGAACAAGAGGCAGAAATCATAGAGCTGGTAAGGCTGCCAGAAGGGGCTGGATCTAGGCCATACTCTTTAATAGCAGTGTGATGCTTAACCAGCATCCTTGATCTCCTCACCAGCCAAGGATGTGGATTGGATTGAGCCTGGAGAGGCTAAGGCAGGTGCAATAGATCCAGTCAATAAGAAGTGCTGGTGGCAGCTGGTAGTCAGTTGTGCGGAAGAAAGGAAGTATGCGACAGAGCTGATGCACTTTCTAGTTAACACAGATCCCTTTACAGTCATACTTTGGGGAGAGGTCATAAAGCTTTAAACATCATACAAGTGCACACCCATGGAATCTGGTACCTTAAGAAGAGTAACAAAATGTATGCAATAAAGAAAATCACTCCAGGTTTCATTATAGTAAAATAAAGAAAATTACCATCATGAACTTCTATAACCCATAACAGATCTGCTGCCAAACTATCGCATCTATGTTTCTGTCATCATCAATAAGAATCTTCTTTCACTTGAACTAAAGATATTTTGCCATGCTTGGAAACTAGTGGCAAACTGCAATAATGTATTTTATTGTTTCCATAACTTTCTGAGGTATTTTTCATAGCTTACCATACATGCATAATTTCTTAACACTTTTGAAGCTTTTTCAGCATATCTGCAGCATTCAGCTTTAGTACTGTGCAGTTTGTTCCCTATAAGGTGATTGCACAATAATGTGAAATTACCTTTTAGGACCTGAGCACAGAATGGCAGTGGCATCTTTCATGGGTTACTAAGACTAATACAGATTTATTACTAGGATAAATATAAATAGGAAATATATGAGATGAAAGTGCTTAATTTTACAATAGAAAATCCATAGTCATTATAAGGCACTCACTTTTGGTTTGTATTTTTTATTCTGTTTCTCTGGTTATAAACTCTTTTTGGATTTAAGATATATGAATCAACTTCATTAGCTTGAGTAGATAGATGGATAAATAGATAGATAGGCAGATAGATAGATAGATAGATAGATAGATAGATAGATAGATAGATAGATAGATAGATAGATAGATAGATAGATAATTTTATGCAGCTAATCAACTACACTGTTTTTGGTAGGTTGGAGCAAACTGTTGCACTCAGAAAATCTATAGATACAATGAAAACATGTACTTCATATCCAAGAGTTACAGTATCCCATATTTAAGAGCATAACTCTGAGACATAGTGTTGGATAGTTTGAATGCATGGTCCAAAATCATTGAAAACTATTAGAAGTTGATAGATTTCATTTATTTTTGTGAGTGATACTTTGAAATGCTATTACCAAACAATTTACAGTTTTATCAGGAAATCTGAATTTGTGTAGCATTTGTAGAATTGTTGCACAACAATGTAGAAACTATATTTGTGATGGAACTGCACAGTGGCAATACAATGATTTATAATCTGGCACTCTGAGATATGCTTTAAGTTCAGTAGAAAAAAAATATTTACAGTTAGTGAAATTACAAGGATACATTCAGTTTTGTGAACTCATGCATATCTTTTTGCAGTTTCTGGTATCTTGAATTAAACTAAGAAAAGTTATTTATTTGAATAACATAATAAAACTATAACAGTTCTTAGAATGCAGATGCATCATTTATACTTAAAAAAAAGCATTTTCATTAAGACTTAGACTTTTTCTTCACATCAAGAGGTATGAGAAAAACATAGAGAGCTACATAAATGTTATGATTAGGCTCTCATTTTGGAAGAAGGATTATTAGAAAAATGAGGAAGCAGACAGATAAAATTAGGTACTATGATTAACATGTATTATAAATGGCTTTACTTGGTTGGTGAAGAAGAGGAGGGTTTTGTTTCAGAGGTAGGGTGGTATTAAAGCTTGTGACTGAATTTTAAATAGTGTTTTATGTAAGAGGGATAGTATCTTTGAAGGAAAAAGTTTATATATTTCCATAATTATGCCATCTATACCTGAAGCTTTTTTATTTACCCTCTATTATTGTATCTGTAATTTCTTTGTAGGATATGGGTTCTTGCAGCTCTAGTTTTAATTTTTCTGGTATTTTTTTATATTAGAACATTTTTCATCTAGATTTAATTGATCAATATGTATATTTTCTTTTTGGAAATCTTCCATATAGTGATTTCTATAGACATCAAGAATGTCACCTATATCCGAGACATTTTTTCCTTTCTTTTCATGGAAGATATTTTTAATGTTATTAGCTTTTGATTATATTTTGATTCTTATGGATAAATTATGTAGATATTTGGGAGAATTAGCCAAGGTATTATTTTTTTTAGTTTTTCTAAATCTAAATTACTTTTATGTGTTAGAATTTCTTTGTATTTATTGTTTAATACTTCTACTTTCTTTTTCATCTCCAAATGATTTTGATTTTTTTCAGCTTTTACTGACAAAAATTTGGATTGCAGATCTAATAATTCAGAATCCCATTATCTGATTTTATTTTACACCAAGTTAGGGTTTTACCACATATGTAAGCTTTTAATGAGTCCCATATCATTGTTTAATTTATCTCTGTGATGTAATTAAAATCTAAGAAAAACTGTAATTCAGATAATAACCAGGGTTTGAACTCTTTAATTTTAGTTATATATACTGTAATTCTGGAGTTAAAGATTAATGGTTTGCACCCATTTTGAAGTTTTAGTATCAATGAATTGTGGTCTGAGAAGGGGCAGGGAGTGATTGAGGAATTAATGATTTTATAGTGTAAGTCATGGGCAGCAAATATTTTATCTATTCTAGTTTGGGTACCAACTCTGTGATCTTGATGGGAAAATAACAAAGATTTATCTTAAATTTGAAAGTATCTACAAGATGATACTTGGGTTGGGAGGGTGGCCTAATGGTTAAGGTGTTTGCCTTATAAACACAAGGTGCAGGGTTTGAGTCTCATGAGGGATAATTGGCTAGGCTTAAAATGGCTCACAAGGGCAGTTAGCCTAGTACTAATTATGAACCTACGAACCTATGAAATGATTCTACCCACTTGTTTAAAGCTTTTGATACAGCAGATGTATGCAGCGGTCTTTTATTTGTAGTTTCAGAAATGTCAAATATACAGTTAAAATCTCCCCATAATATTAAATTGCCTTTATAATTACTGGAAATGAAATCCAGGTGTTTTTTAACAGTTCATAATCTAATGCCTGGGAACTAGTATAGATTGGTTAGGGTCCATATTCTGTTATTATATTTAACTATTACTAATACCATAAGGCCTTCTTTACCTTCAAACTTATAAACGATTTCTGGGTTAATCACATTTGTTTTCCATAAAATTGTTACCCCTTTTGTCTTTGTCTTATACGTGGATCGTGCCAATATCATATATTCCTTAGGATTCCATTTGTAATTGTCATTTGTTTTGAAATGAGTGTCTTGAAGGAAGACAATTTATACTTTGTTCAGTTTTAAATATTTCAGTAGCTTCAATCTCTTGCTAGGATTGTTTAAGCCATTGTATTTAAAGATAATAAAGTTAAATCAATTTTAGGTTATTTAGACTATGTATTTTTTGTTTTATTGTGACTATTAAACATTTTCCTCTGATAACTATAAAGTATATGTTTGAGCTTTTAAAGGAAATTATCAGTTTTATACTTTGAGTGTTTACCAATAAAGTAATGCTTTGGTTAAGCATACTAAATTTGTTTTAGTGAAATAACAAATTAAAATTAATAAATGTTAACAAAACTAAGAGCCACACTAACCATGGAATGAAAATCATTCCTAATCTGATCGATAAACCTAAGTCCATCAGATTATCACTCATACCTTGACAATCCAGAACATCTGAGCTCCATAAAATGAATTATCATATGGAGAATATATATAATAGGAATAAGCAATATTTATATTATTTTGAACAGATATAGTACTGTTGTAGATTAGATAAAATTATAATACAATATAAATGTCTACTTATTGCATAAGCAATTATTTACATGAAAGACAGATGACAAGCAATTCAATCATAGTAAAGTAAGCTGTATCATATATAAAACCTCAGCAAAAGGTTATAGCCCACAGTTATTTAACATATTCACCCTTATTGATGAAGTCTTTCAAAACGTATTACTTAATATAAATAGATGGTAATAATATTTATACCTAATGTTTATAATACAATGTATTTTACTGGATATATCAGAAGTTATATTTCATTGTTTGCCAGCATTTAAGTAACTTACTTTTAGCATAAAGTTTGTTTTATGTAAACATTGCTGTAAGTTACTTCATTTTAATTATCAGTGCATCCCTCTTCCCCCCATTTCCTACACATAAGGATTTTCATATCTGTCATTTCTTATTATAAAATGAGTGAAATTGTAGGTTAAAAACAACAAATTCACTTATTGTGATTAATGATTGCAAGTTCCCTTTCCATATTCATAAATTGCCATTTTATGGCATATACTGAAAGTTTTTAGATTTTAATGGCAACATTCTATTTTGTATAATCAGCAAAGGTTAAACTGAGTGATTATTATTAATTTTATACCATTTATTCAGAATGTGATTGTTACATTCTGTGACATTCCTAGTTCAGGCTTCTATTGTTTCCCTTGAACAACTTTGTCAGTTTGATGTCATGTATAAAACATTAGTTATCTTGGTAACAGCTTAAGTATTATGTATGGTCAAGATGTGTTACAAAACCACAATTCAAGTTAAAGCAATTATATGACTTGTTATGCACATTTACTTATATGAGAAAATCATCATGCTTCCCCTTGATGTTCAGTATAGTGCATGTCATTTATGTCATGTTATTATACACAAATCCATGTTATTAAACTGAGTGTCTATTGTCAATTTAATAGAATTTGTTCAGAATATGATTGTTATATTCTGTGACATTTCAAGTTCAGGCTTCTATTGTTTCTCAAGAATAACTTTGTCAGTTTGATGTCATGTATAAAACATTAGTTACCTTGGTAACCACTTAAGTATTTTATATGGTCCAGATGGGTTACAAAAACTACGATTCAAGTTAAAGCAATTACATGACTTGTTATGCATATTTACTTATATAAGAAAATCATCATGCTTCCCCTTGATGTTCAAAGTAGTGTATGTTATTTATGACAAATTAAGACAGTAGTGTTATTATACACAAACCCATGTTATTAAATCCTGTCTTTAATATCTAAATTCAGGAGACTGCTTCATCTGATATGAAAATTATATATTTTATGTCTAGATTTACTAAAATCATACATTACATAACTATTGTGTGTGTGTGATTTTTTTTTGGCTGTTGCTTAGTTATTTGAGAGACCATAAGCTGTAATGTTTATTCTTATTATTAGCTTCTTCCAAGGATGTTTATACAGTCCATAGACTTTAAATATCAGACCCTTCTAGTTTCTTATTTGTTATAAGTATATTACCATCCTTATATACACACATATCAGTACTTCAAGCACAGGCAACAATGCCCATCCAGTTTTGCCAGAATACCATTCACTAATTCATCTGGTGTGAGTCCAGGCTGTTCTTAAAATATCCAGACCAATATTTGTCCTGTTCCATTTTACCAGCCTGTTCCATCCAGTGGCCACTCTGCCAGTGAACCACTCAAAACACCTTCCATTCCTACAGATATTTCCATGAAGGAAATCTGATGACTCTCTAGCACTTCCCACCAACCTCAAACACCCCTAGAATCACCTATCCCCATATGCCCAACACATCCAAGCAAACACATCTCCCAGACCACTGCAAAACATACTGCACAAGACCAAGTGCTCTTCATCTTTCACAATAATTCAGACTTCCACTCTTATGTAAGTCCTTAATGTGTTTCAACCAAAATACATTTTAAATATAAAATTGCGCTTATTATTATTATTATTTTTATTATTTTTTATATCAAGAATCAACTTAATGAGCTAAACAAAATGTTGGGAGACCATCAATATGTGTATATGTGGTTTAAAACAGCCCTTTTATTATATATTTATTTTTTTTTAAAACCAAAATAGTAATTGCCAAAAATCATCTTGAGGGCTCTACAGAGCCATTAGGCAATATCGTCACTCTGTCTCCATTACCATAGCAACTTGGGAGCTTCTGTTTCTGTTAGTGTGTCTGCATACCAGAGTCTCACAATGCACCTGAAGCACTGGAAGCAAAGCAGTAGCCAGGAAATGAACAGGGAGCAAACAGATAAAAAAAAAAAAAAATCTCTCAACAAGCCACCACAACAAGAGACAACACACTCCTCCAGCCCTCCCACCTCTCACTCAGCAGGCATAGAAACAAACCATCGTCTACCAAAATATCCCAAATCATAGTTCAATCCACCCCCTTACCCTAGATCCATGCTAAAACACCAAATGTCTCTTCCTGATACATAAGCATCAGTAAACCTCGAGCACAAGCTGCAACCCACAGCTTTGCAGAGACGAAAATGGCAACATATAACAGCTGCCAGACACAGCTGCATCCACATACACCATATGAGGCTTAATCAAACAGCACTTAAAGCTATGATACCTTTCATAATTGATATTAATTATGTTTAGACAGAATAATAATGACATTTGTACTAGCTGCTAAACATGGCTGCATCCACGCACACCATATCAGGATTGATCAAACAGCACTTGAAGCTATGACACCTGCCATAATTGATATTAACTATGTTTAGACAGAATAATAATGACATTTGTACTAGCTGTCAGACACAGCTGCATCCACACACACCATATCAGGATTGATCAAACAGCACTTGTAGCTGTCATACCTGCCATAATTGATATTAACTATATTTAGACAGAATAATGATGATATTTGTACTAAGAGAGTGCTACTATTATTTAACCAGGATATACATGACATTTCTAAATCATACTTTAACTGAAAAAGGCATTAGTCTCCATGACAGCATTTTTTTCAAAACACTCTACAGTTACTGCTATTATATATGATGTTAATTTGTTATGTTTGAGTCTGAACTCTGATGAATGGTACCTTGTTGAATTAGTTAACTAATTACTTAAATTATTATAAGTAAAATCAATGAAAAATGAACAAGATAAGTATTCATTGAGTTCAAGTAGGGGAATAGAAACTTCTATGTTTGTATTATATGTTGCTTTGTTTGGCTTATATATAATGTAAATAGTAACCCATCTTGACCTACCTTTGTTTGTGAAGAATTATTGGACTCTTTGAACATTCTGAATAAATCATTATTGTTTCTCAGTAGTTTAAGAAACCTCCTTTTTTTAAAATAAAACAGATGACAAATGATATATCATATCAGTTGATACTTTGAGAGATGTAGTTGTAAGAGTTATTTTTCTGGGACAGCTATCTTGGAATCAGGTTTTTGTTTATTCTTTCTAGCATCAGTCCAAGGATTTGTTTCTTTTATTCTTTTAAGAGTAGGGGCAATCATCCCATTTCTTGTGGGATAGACACTATGTTGTTGTTTCTGATGAATATAGTAACTTCTAAGTCATTAAAGGTTCTCATCTCATTGGCAAAAGGCATTTTTATCTTGGCTAGAAAGGCCAGCTGTGCTTTAATGTTGTTTAGTTTCAACAGTTTTATTATTGGCCAGACTTTTTTCCTTTGTTCTAGTATTCTGGAAGCATAATCATTGTCAGACCTTATCAGGCTTTGATTGTATTTTAAGGGTGATTTTCTCCAAGCAGATTTTAATATTAGTTCCTTGTCCAGAAATGAAAGAAATTTTATAACTATGGATTTAAGTGGAGTATTTGTTGAGTTAGAAACAGGTTTCTTCAGTGCTCTATGCACCCTTTCAATTCCAAATGAAAGCCCCTCTTTCAAGTCCAAAAATTCAGGAATCCAGCTTGTTAAGAATGAAATAATGTTTTCTGTTTCTGGAGGTCTCAAAATTCACTGCTCTTATTTGGGCGTCTAGGTTCTGCCCCCCCCCCCCTAAATGATAGCTTCTGATGGGAGCTGGGGACTGAATTCAAGTGCATCAGTCTATAAGAAAACTGACTTTGCCATATTGCCATACAAAAGGACATTTTTATTACCTCAGACAAATAATTTGCCATTTTATTGCATTACAGATTTATCCAGCTATGAAGTGTTATGCTTTTGGTACATTTATTTATTTAACATTTGCTTACTGGGAAAGTCCGTCTTGGAATGAAGCCAATTTTCAGCAGAGGCCCGGGTAGAAATACTCCAGATGCATGTATTTGTAATGTGGGAGGAAACCAGAGTACCCGGAGAAAACCCACATGAACGCAAGGAGAACATGCAGACACCGCACAGAAGACACTCCAGCCAAGAATTGAACTGGAGACCGTCTTGCTGTGAGCAACAATGCCACTGCTGCACCACTGTGCTGCCGTTATTATGGTAGTAATAAATGTTCAAATATTATGAAATATCACCTTAATCAAGAATGACTTGTTAAATTGTACAAGTGAAGAAATTGGTATCTTGTTATAACTAGAGAAGAATATTTGCATAATTTAAACACCATGTATGCAGTTTTACGAGTAGCACTGAAGGTCTGCTCAGCAGCATGCTGAAACAGTTACTGGATAGATTCAAAAAGAGATCATGAAGTTGGTCTGTAGATAAGTAGGAAAATTCTGATTTTCTAGAAATTGCTCACTAGCCCAGATTAAATTGAGCAAGAACTATCTATAATTTCAACCCCCTCATTTCTTTATCCAGTAAGTACTATTTTGTGTAGTCCCTATTTCCATATCAGAGTAATACTTTATTTTCTAGGTATTTCCAGTTTGATGTCTGGTCTGGAACAGATAAAAATGATTTCTAGCTAGAAGTAAGTGAAGGTGGGGAGTGTTGACCCCAGTATTTAAAGTTCAAGTTTCAGTTTACCTATGTGCTTATATTGTAAGCACTTTACAAAACAACAGTTAGATGTGTTAATGCTGAACAGTAAATAAATAATACAGGAATGAAAAAGAAACGTGCTATTCAAATATACCATTTGCTAAAACAAAAACATGTAGGCTGTAAAAGGGAGTTAAGCTGTTCAAAAATCAAATCTGTTTTTCAAATATGTAAAACATCATATAATCGATCGCTCATTGACGAATACTGTATAAAATGCAACATGACAAGGAGTGGAAAATTATACAATTATTTAGCAGACTAATTATCTTAATTCAGTCTGGTGAATGTCTTACTTAAGTCTCTCATCAAGCACTCTATAATACAAAAGCCCCACTATGGCCTAAGTTATAATGCATTAAAAAAATGAAAATCGCCAGCAGTGTGACAACAAGTCATGATCTCTGGCAGTAACTATAAGGCAGTCTCAATTACAAACTCACCCTCTACAAGCAGATAAATAGAATAGCTCCTGCTTCCCAGCAACACAAACAAGAACGCTGGCAACAGGTAATGAACAAATGACTTCAGGTATTTGCTCAAGTAGTAAAATATAAAACACAGTAAGAATACCTCTTTTTTCAGTGGTACCAGTACCTAGTTACTGTAACAGAACTGGTAACAAAAGGCAAAGAATAAACCAGAACCTATAAACATTAACTGTAACACTATAGCAAAACATTGTAAAATAATTCCACCACAGATTACAGCTGTACCACAAACTCAAGCAGAATAGATGAGTATAAAATCAGAGAATAAAGGTGTTCTGATATCAGCCCAATCCCAGACTATCCTGCTTAAAGTGTTACCAATAGCCCATCAGTATAACAAGAGTCACATCAAAAGTATTTAACTGAACCCCAAACAGAAATCTAATTGGAAATCCTTCTAACAGGCCAAAGCAGAGATGGATCAAACAAAAACATCATCTTTATTTATTGTGTAACAGGTCAAAGTCTGTTTTCCAGCAATTTCACTAAAATCTAACAATAGAAGTAAATGAAACATTGCTATAAAATAAGACAGCATTATGTCACAGTGAATTTAAAAACAAATACATGACTGACTGCAAAATGAAGATAGGAAGGTTTTTGAAGCAAAGAACTCATAGATCCCCACAACTGGTTTCTCTAAGTAACTGAGTAAAAAAAACTGAAAAATAGTGTTTGTATATGGTTGAGAAAGGAATACTAATGGAATTGGTTGCATTTTACATTCAACGACAGAAAATGCTGTGATTGCAAACAGTACTTTACAATCTCAGAAGGCGCAGACACAGTAATGGTTAAGGCTGCACTGATATTTCAAAACATAGGATTTAAATATTTTTAGTAGCAGCTGGGTATCTAAATGGGTAGCTACATAAAGATTTAGTTAACAGCTTTGGAAAAAATTCAGTCATCTTGGGTAAAGACTCTACAGGTTAAGGCTGGTGTACCTGACTTGTCTTTCAGATTCTAGCCTTTTAGTCAGGTACAATGTAAAACATAACCTGGCAGCCTGATGTCATAATCATTTCTTTATTTATTTATTCATGCAGACATTTGTATTTGATGTAAATATCTTTGCTAAATACTTCGATCAATGAATCGAACACTACCAATAAATTATTTTTAAAGATCTGCAAGGCTGATTGGGAATTTAGGGATATGGGATATCAATAAAGATAGATTACAATGATGTTTGTTGCCAATAGTCAGTTTCTATTGACGTGAAAATTCAGTTTACCAAAACAGAAAACAGCATTATACAGGTAGAATACTGAATATATTACATTCTAGCACTGTTTTTAAGAGCAATTTTACAAATGCTTGACTGAAGGATTACATAAACTGGGAATCTTATGTTTATTTTTACTGGAAGAAACTTGTCACAAATTATTTAGCCAGAAGTCTGCAAGATCAAGAGGTCTTTCCTTGTTATAAATTTACAGGAAATGTCTCTGACTGCAGAAAGCTTATTGTCTTCAAATCCTCTGATTGGTACTTTCCAAGGACAGGAAGTGTAATTTCTGAAGCCACTATCTACAATTATTAATGAGACAACATCAGGGAATAGAATCAGCAGACTGAAAATGACAGGAACATAAAATAGATAACTGCTGCTTTACTTCTAATGTGCATTTTGAATGTTTGTTCTCTTCCTAACATTACTGGATATGAAGTAAAAATAGTGTATTATCATAAATAACCCACATTTAACTTTGTTTCCCACTAGAATATGAAAATGAGACCTAACAGATTGGCATAGGTTTTTTTGTATCATTTTTCTTAAGCCTATGCCTGCCAGCAATCTGGCCAGCACATTTACAGCCCACTCACTTTTTCATCACCAGGACTAGAGACATTTTGGAACTCTCATCATCTAAGCAGACTTGATTTTTTTTTCATTTTTTTAAGCTAATGTCTACACTTGGAGCTGATGTGAGGACTTGCTACAACTTCTCCTGTGGGAGTATATTTCCACCTTTGCCCCATGAAGGCTGTTGTCTAGACACAGTTTGGTAGATCCAATGACAACATATGACAGTGATGCATGTGATAACCTTTCTCTCCGGTAGGGGCCAGTAGTGCAGTAGGCTGAACACCTCCCTTAATTTAGGATGGACAGGCCAGCACTGGCCTTTTAGGCCCATCTTCCTCAGCCTGGTTCCTCCAGGGCATGAGCTGTTAATTGGTGTCAGATTATCTGCATGCAGTGAGGGTTTCATCTAGCACATGATATCCTTTCCAGCTATTTCAGTGTATATAAAAACATAGGCTGATCCATTCAGATAACATGCTTTTCTTCATAACAACAGGAACTATATTATGTGATATTGACATGGATCAGTAGTTCAGGCTAATCTGTATTACTAAAAGAAATGAACAGTTACTTCCATTTCCCCTGTAGGTTAATCTCCATGATATATTCCTTCTGTGGAATGCTGCATTGTTATAGAATACAAATGAAATGTGACTGAGGTGGTTAGAAGTAAGAAAATCCACAAAGGTCTGGAAACAATCAGGCATTAAGTAGAAAAGCAATTGTAGTATATAGCTAGTTGCTAGGCATGTGGTCCAGGAGAACACTGATGATCCTAGTCCAAGTTCTCAGTTACTACAAAGCAATGTCTGGTTAAACGACTCGCTCGAGGTCACATAGTATGAAGGCTGTGGGAATCAAACCATATATCACTCTGTTTAAGAGTTTCCGCAGTGTTTCAAAGCTGAGTTATTAGTAGTTTTAGTCCCTATCCCGCAAACTATATAGAAAAGTTGGTTCAAAGTATTTGGATTTTGTTAAGTATGGATTCCCCATCTGATAATGTTGGTTCAGGTAAGTTACATATAAGAGTGTTGCATACTGGAATGTATAAGGTGTGGCTCATGGACTATTACTTCTACTGCTGCTTACCATACACTTACAGAGTACTTTTTTAAAATAATTTGTCTAAATTCACAGGCATTTTGTATGCATCTTGTTGTGAAATAAGGGTTATTCCAATGGTGTGAAAATATAATGCATGGTGATTTACCTTCTGTCTTGGAAGAATATTGTATTATGCTGAAAAGCTCTCATTATGTTATATTGATGCCATGCTAGTATATTTTTATGGAATGTCATATATGAGTTGATGATATATAATTCTACTTTAGTTTCTTGGACTCTAATTTGCCTAAAACCTCAGACTGGTGTATGACCAGGGGTAAATTTGCAGTGACTCATGCTGTTTTATCATTGGACATATCTAGGTTCCAAACATGTTCTGAAGAGTCTTGCATAACTCTCATCCTCTGAAGATTAAAACTCATAGCAAGAGGTCCAAATGAGGAGCAGTTTCTCATGTTTCACAGTAGAAGGTCTTTATATACTAGATTCTCTATAGTTAGTGGTAGTGTGTCTTTGTAGGCTTGCATCAGGTAGCTAATAAAGCATGTACCCATAAACAGGTTTGACTTTATGAGAAACACTGTACATCTAGGAGGAATCATGCCAAATCGGAGGAGCAAAATCTTAGTGCTATACCTAAATTATTGCATTTGAGAGGTATGTAGTCACCTTTTATCAGAGTTCCATTTAGTAGTTTGGACAAGAGGACTACTTGTGCCAGAAAATCTCTTACTACCTGTCTTAAAGGTATGGCATACAGGCAAAATATTCTAATTGATTCAATAGCTACCAATTACAGTACACTCAAGATCTCACCTGACAAAATACAGTCTTTGGAAACAGACAAGAAAATAATTCCCAGCAATTATCCACTTTTAAATGGTTTATAATTTTCCATTAGAACCGTTAATACCATAGCACTCCTGCCTTCAAGGGGTAACCAGGTTAGCACAAGGACAGTCTTCTGCAATCACTTAATTATAGCAGTACAACAGATTAAATTAACAATTTAACTATCTATTTGAATACTCATTGAATAAATGCTACTAGTTTAAATGAAAAAACACAATTAGAGAGGTAATTCTCCATATATAGTCCAAAAGGCATCCGTGCCATACAATTGAAAATGCAGTTATAGTCTGAACATGATTCTGTCACATCACATTAAGTTATCAAAATTGCCAGTTAATGTCTGAATTTAAAGTCTTTAAAACATAAAGTTTGATATTTAAAAGTCATCCAAACTTCCAGTTTGCTTAATTCAACTCTTATATCTCTCCTCTTTTTGCGAAGAGTCTTCCACGATGAAAAAACTGAAAAGCACTAACACTTGAGCTGTGATTTTCTAAACATGCAAATAATGTAAGTTGTTTAAATGCTTAGTAGAAATGCTACTGAAATATTCTTGTATCCTTGTTTTTACTATTCTAATTGTTGATTCAACACACCATTTTTGTATGATGTAGTTAAAAACAAAGCATATACTACTTTTTTAGATTGCAGAGACCACATTTGCTCAAATTTAACCTTCTTCCTATGATTATAATGTCCAAACTTTTCAAACTGACCTACAACATGAACAATATGTAGATGAAACACTACTCTTCCTAAATGAAGTTGATAGATGGTTATAAATCTTAAAAGGAAAAAAAAACAGGATTATGAGATTTCCTTTAAAAAAGCATTGTTTGCATTGATTCTTACTAGGCATTCATCTGGCATTAATGTGAATCAATTATCTAATATAATTCACTTGACCTAATCCAAAAGCTGTAAAAATATATTAGGTTAGGAACTTGTCCCTGGCTCTTAGGCAAATTCAACCCTGTGACTCCTCTGATTTCCCTTAGAAAATTGATAATCGTCATCTCTCCTTAAATGTCACAATTGTTCACTTGTAATATTTTCAAAAATATCCATATTATGCCTGCTATTAACCAAGCACTGGAATACTTTTTTTTTTTTAGTTTTGATATATTCATAATCCAGAGAAGTTTTCCTGTTTGCCCTTAAATGTTCCCCATAGGCAAGAGTATGTATTAAATGTAGGAGATGTGCACATTCAGTGTGCAGAACAGTATTACACAAGGTAAATTTTCTCTGTAACCCACTTGTGATATGTTAATCTTGTATCCCATTTGATTTAAAATTTAAAAAATCAACTGTGCTTTCATAAATTTTACTCATGAAGTGACTGCCTCAATTGTTATCATTAACAACCTTAAACAATTCAGACAGACTTTTTTATCTCATTTATTAGAAAAAAAAACTAAGTCATTAAAGTAACATACATATTTAAAAATAGGGAATGTGTTAAAATTCATCTTCAAAAGCTGCCATGAAACCCTTGCCATTAAACTTAAAGATGTTATGAGTAATGCAAAAATGTAATAAAGACAGGAAAAATTAGGGCCTTTATTCACTGCCTTGCCAATAGTACTCAACCAAACTGGTATGAAATGGACAGATATAAGCTGAATACATCTATGAGCACCCTAAGGTAAACAAAACTCCACTTCAGTTTAATTACTTTGGTTAAGAACCATTTTCTCCACAAATTTCTTTAATTCTGAGTCTAAGAATAGACCTATAGGATGCTGGTAAGACCCAATGCAAGAACCTATTATTTACCATGGGGGGTTAAAGTAATCCTTATGAACTGTGATAAAGACACAACTTAAAACACAAAATAAGAACTTGTTAAAATGATTAGAAACAACTGGAAGGTGATACCTATTACATAAATCCAAACCCAACAATTCTGCTGGCAAATCAGTACTCTCCCACCACCTCACTAAATCCTAGAACTCCATCCTGTTAGCAAAATGTCAAGAACACTCCCTGAAATCATTTTAAATTTCAATTAAAGTCCTACCATCTCAGTTGCCAGCTCTGTACATGTGATGTTCCTGGATAATTTCTTACTGTTGCCACACTTTCATGTAACAGGCTATAATACAGCTACTTCTTCACAATCCCTAACTATCCGACTATCATCTATCTCTCTCCGCTACTATCTCTAGCTCCCTTTTACTTGGACCTCCTGAATTCTCCTTCATAATCTGTAACCATCTTCAACTTATAATTACTTATTTGTCTCCTACTCAGTTTCTATTTTAGTTGATTCCATTTGAAAGGAACTGGACTCTTATAAGCTTGCTATATTAGTTAACATTTTACTATATTCATCATTTAACTGTCATGTTTTTCATTAACTGTTATATCATTACGATTCTATGTATGCTCATTTACTATTCTGTGTATGTACATTTACTGTTTGATGTATATACATTTATTATTTTTTTAATTAACTGTCATATCATTGCTAGTTCATGTATGTATGTATGTACATTTACTATGTAAATCTTGTAGAACTGCCTTCTGTTCATGTGAAATTGAACATTTCTCCCCTGGCTTCCACTAAAAATGGGACTTGTGCCCAGATGGACTTTCACACTAAGCAGAAGTAATACGTAAATAAATACATTTAGGTAATCCTGACCTTGCCAGTAAATTAGGAGATAGACAATTGTTCATTGGCAAGATTATAATTTAAAAACTAAACTAGAATTCATGCATTTATTTATTTATATTTGTTTCCTAATGTAACTAATGACAAATGACCAATACTATAGTGGAGAGACAAACCAGTGTTTCATTTGCATGCCTTCTGAATACCCATTACAGGTTCAAGTCAGATTGCATGCTACAACAAGAATAAACACAATGAGTATGCAATAACAAATGAGGACAGACATGAAGGTATCTCTGTCTTTTTTTTTCTCTCTCACTATATGCATGTCACTGCAGTATAGATTTGGCATTGCTTAATATACTGAATCAAGGTTAAGCTAGTTATATTATATATCTATATGCACAAGAGATCAATCAGTTGTTAGAGTGTAGTCAGAACAAAGAGGGGTAGAACAGAGGGGCAATATTACACTTAAATTTGGGTAAGTGATGGGTCCTATATCATGGCATTTGCATCTGCCTTCTTTAAACATAAATGTTATGAATACAGGTATAGACCTACAGTAATTGACTATTTCCTTTATATTTAAAGGGAGGTATTGCCATAGTTGAGGTGCAAGCATACAGAAGCTGTGATCAGACTAGTTGTGTAAGTTTAGACTGTTGGACCTGAATTGGATTATCTCCTGAGGTTATGTATCTCATGGTGAGTGGTGATCGAGTGTCCTGATGGAGAAGTTTAAAAAGCAGTGATCCTAGAGTAATGATTGTCATGCCTAATACTTTGACTTTAGAGAGCAGTATGGAGAGTTAGTTATGATGTGATGTTTTTTGTTAGAGATGGTTTGCAATGGTGAAGTGCTTTTTGTTTGAGGCTGTGGCAACTTTTGGTAAGCCATATGCCAGCTAGGCAAACAGAATGCCTTTGCCTGTAAATACCTTCAGGTCAGTCTTATAATGGTCATGGTGGTTTACTAAAGAACAAACAAAAGGTACATTTAAATGTTTTTGTAAGTATTGTAGATTTATGCAGGAAAAGCCTGTATTAAGCTTGAAGCATTTTAATAAAACTATAAAAATAGAAGGAATGTTTAATTGTTTGAGTTCCAAGATTTTATATTGTGCTATATGTGTCAGTGGAAGATAAAATTAACACATATGTCAATATTTGTATGCTATTAAGTTTAAAATAGTAACAATGATCTTTTAAGAATTACATTGTTTGTAATGATTTTAACAAGGGTAAATCTCCATAAAAGACCCAGTTAAAATTGACTCTTCACTGTGTAATACCTTAAACTTTCTGTTGTGGAGGGGCAAAGCAGTGTTTCATCTTCATGCCTTCTGAATACCCAATACTTTCCACTTTTTAAATGTTAAGTCTTTGCTAGTGCTTTCAAGCCAATAAAGTCAAGCCCATACTAGCTGTATTTTTAACAAGCTCCTATATTGTTTTTAAGTTTCTTTTCAATAGACAGAGTGTTATCTTGAGGAACCTGTCAGATGTTTTAGAATTAATCTAGTTACTAACAGGGCTCTGAACTTTAATGAATCCACCAATATAACATATTTAAAAATAATTTTGTGTATATTATGTGATAATATTTTTGTATATTTTTATACTTGTTTTATGATCGGCTGGCTTATTTTTGATAAGTTGAGTCTGATTTGGTCAAGTGATTTTAACTGTATATAAATTGCCAAGTTGTACCACTTGACACACAGTCCTGATGAAGTCCCTTCAGATGAAAGCATTAAACTAAAATTTTTTTATTGGAATATAAAATGAAGATTTGCCATCATTTTGCATTTTTGTTTCATGGTTTTTCATCTTTAACTCTGGCCAACAATTTAGCTTCCTATATTAAAACTTTTCCCTGGATATTTCTTCCTCAGATGACACATTATTTGGCTTATCCTTGCACTCTGTGCTAAACTCTTATAGCCATACCATAACAACTCTGAAAAAGATAGCTACCGTGTATAGTAAAGCAGAAAAAGGACCCTCTGGTTTGTTAGGATTAAAAGACATCAACATTTTACCTACCCCCCCCCCCCATCTCTTTGGGCGAAGTACAAGTGATAGTAATAGGTCAAATATCAAATGTTTGCAGTTTTTATCAGACCATGTAAAAGAACAAGATAAAAAGATAGATACATATAAATTTCTTTGCTTGAATAATTTGTATTTTCACTGCTGTATTCAACAGAAATTAGTAGCTACAGGCTTAAGAATGTTAGGTTTCCCAATACCATTATAGATATCTCTTTATAGAAGGAACATATTGCTTCACTTGACTATGCTAGCATTGAGATGATGAAGATTTTTGACTAAGCAGAAGGAGTCTATTCCTGTCTACCATGACAAAGAAATCAAACAGCTTAATACCAAAATCATCAAGCTTCCTTTCCTTCTTTGCAGGTCAGAATATGATAGTATATTCCCACAAGCAGAATGGTTAGGTAACACTATCAAACAAAGAAAAAAAATTAAAGGGATGTGTTTGTGTTTTATGAAAGCAACGCCAATTTCATTTGATCTTCTAATCCATTAAAACAAGATGCAAATAATTTAGTTACTCGACAACAAATAGTCAATTATGTGAATTCCAACACATAGGAAGATTTTTCAGATTCCATCCAAGCACATAACAAAGCATTTGAGCAGATTGACAGAAAAAAATCAGAAACTTACACATGTTCAAACACTTCTGGTCTTCACAAGTGAACAATCACAATAGACTCAACTTTTTTTTTTTTTTTTTAGCCCTACTCATGGGAGAGCTTTCCTTTGAGGAAGAAATACAAACAGGGAACAAAATATTCATTCTGCAATAGGACCTTTTGCACCAAGAGTTGTTCATGCAAATAGAACTGGCTGTCAGCAGCAAATTTAAGATAATTAACTTCAGTAGTTATTTCTTTCCTAGCATTGCAATAACTGTATCAGACAAAGTTTTTTTTTCTTTTACTCCTTCACATAGCTGATCTGCCAAAACATTAATAGATTTAAAACTCTATGTTTGCAAATTTAACAGTGCTACGTTTTTATGAACCCTCTAAAAAGTGATGAATCTCGTCCATTCTGCAAATAGTAGCTTTAACCATGCCTAGGTTTTAACACTGGAAGTCTTTGAGAGCCTTTGTGAATTTGATAATCAAGCTGTTTTAGATAAGTATTCGTAAAAATTATTTTTTTTCAATTGAATCAATCTGAACAACAAATACACACATATGATTTAAATCTCATTTTGTTAACTGTAGGATCCATTACATGAAGGATGATAAAAAAGATAGTATGGTTATTATGATAAAATACTTTTATAAAGAAGGTTAGTAATTTACTTCATAACTTGAACTTTTATGAACACGTCACAATAATAGACAGTAGTTTGGCTTATCAGTATGCTGATTTTGTTTTACTTGAGTTATTTCATCCAGGGTGTCTTTTTTCCTCAAGATGTGTTTAATAATTTTTCTGTGATGAAAACCAAAGTGGGGATATTTTTAGTATTCCTAAAAGTCCACAAAATGATTCCCAGTCATGACTTAGACATAAATCAGTTAGATGAAGCAAAATGAAACCAACTTCTAGTCATTTGGATATAATTTTGAATTGTGCAGTTAAAGGTACATTGTTTTTCACACGTGACTCTTGAAACTTTTGTCAATAAATTGAATAAAATCTAAGTAAA
The DNA here is from genome assembly GCF_019279795.1 of Protopterus annectens. Lineage (NCBI taxonomy): Eukaryota > Metazoa > Chordata > Ceratodontiformes > Protopteridae > Protopterus > Protopterus annectens. The sequence continues at coordinate 1,856,250,874 of NC_056725.1, forward strand.
TTGCAAAACAACTACATTTGATGACTGCAGATACACACACACACACACACACACACACACACACACACACGTGTGTGTGTGTGTGTGTGTGTGTGTGTGTGTGTGTGTGTATTTATATATAAATATATTATATATATATAAAATGTGTGTGTGTGTGTGTGTGTGTGTGTGTGTGTGTGTGTGTCTGTATTTATATATAAATATATAGTATAATTCCATAAAGTGAGAGTGTTGACATGGTTAAAGTTTTTGTTCAACACCAGTAGCTTTGATAATGGAAATATTAATATAATCTATTGCCTATTGGCATTTATTTTGGAGAGTAATTACTTTGTTTTTCAGTATAAGTACTATAAACAGGTTTGTGGGGTCAATATAGGGAACAGCAATGTTGCCCCACGTGCAATTCTAGCTTTGCATGAATAAGATTAGGAAATTGTTTTTAACAGTGAATACTTTAAAATGTTATAATGCATAGCTGATTTATAGACAGTTTATTATTTTTCATAACTGGTGATTTACAGGATGTCAGTGCTGTAAAAATACCCTTAATAATGGTTGTGGATCTTTGCATTTTACTTTTAACATAATTAGCTAGTCAGTGAATTTCTTGGGTTTAAGGATTAGCTATAATGTTTGCAGATGTACATTTCTGTTACATTTGATAGAAAGACATGTTTTGGTAGTAACTGCATTCATTCTCCTCTTGCCCACTCCGCTAGGGACGGCTTGCACCTGTCACCACTAGGCTTTCGGATATTGGCAAAGGCTCTTGCCACCCCCATAGTGCCTTTTTTAGGCAAGGTTCAAAAGTCAAACCCACCCCCATAGACAGCACAAGGAACAAGAAACTAAGGGTAATGCTGCTAAACGCCAGAAGTCTTAACCTCAAGATGCACGCACTCGAAGCTCTCCTCAGTATGGAGAACATCGATATCTGTGCAGTGACAGAAACCTGTTTCAAGGCTCCAGAGAGCACCCCAGCACTACCAGGCTATACCTCATATCATGCTTTTCGGCCCCAAAACCGGTCCGAACCACAAAAGGAGGGGGAGTTTCCATATTTATCAAGGATCTCCACACCTCCAGGTTAGTGGCATTGCACGAAGTATTGGAGACCATCCATGTGCAACTAACAGTGGGCAAGACTGCTTTTCAGTTTATAGCATCCTACAGACCACCCTCTCAAAGTCAGGAATCCCACTCGGCTTTCCTGAAAACATTGGAGAACATGAAGATCTCTCCGAACACCATTATATTGGGCGACTTCAACTACCCAAACATTGACTGGGAGCACTACTCAAGCCCCAGCACCTTAGCCCAAAGGTTCCTGGAAATTATAAACTCAAATGCTATGGAACAACTAGTCACCACTCCCACAAGAGGGGACAACATACTAGACCTGATCATTATCAACATGGGGACTCTATGCTCCACACCAGAAGTATATCCCTCATTGGTAAGATCAGACCATAAATTAATTTCACTGGATGTCCACATCCCGACCCCACCCTCAGCCCAGAAAACCACAGTGAAAAACTTCTCAAAAGCGAATGTCTCACTTCTCAAAACCGAAGTGGAATCCTTCAAGGCCCCAGGGCCAGTGGAAACTACGGCCCAAACTGCAGAATCCTATATAAATGCATTCTATGGACATCTCCAGGAATGCATGGATCATGCTATCCCAAACAAAATCAAGACCCAATCATCCAAAGGCAGGTGTCCAGTCTGGTGGACCCCTGCCATAAATAAACTGTACAACAGAAGGAGGAAGCTACTACATGATAGAGCAAAATCCCTAATAGGGAAGGCATCTCTGATCAGTATTAGCAAAAAATTACGATCCCTCATAAAATCCTCCAAGGCCAGCTTCGAGAGAAAAATTGCACAGGACACCAAAGACAATAATAAGGCTTTTGTCAGTTATGTTAGAAACCTGGGATGCAACTCCCAGACTTGTTCTGAGTTGATTCTAAATGACAAAAAATACACTGAACCCACAGACATCGCCAATATCCTGGCAGACAGGTTCAGTGCAAACTTCTCCCCTCCCCCCCCAAAAGAGCAAGTATCTATCCCGGCAGAGGGCTGCCTCCCAAACATCTCTGATGCTCAGGTGAAGGCTGCCCTCTCCAAAGCAAAAAACACTGCTTCCATGGGACCAGATGGCGTCCCAGGTTGCGTCCTACATGAACTCAAAGAGGAACTAATCCCTCAAATAAAACAGCTATACAATCTCAGCCTCACTACAGGATATGTGCCCACAGAATGGCGTACAGCAACAGTGGTCCCACTCCACAAAGGTGGAGCCTCTACGGACCCTGGAAACTATCGCCCCATAAGCCTGACTAGCTTAGTCTGCAAGGCTATGGAGAGGATCATCATGGAGCTCATAAACAAAGACATTGGGGACCTACAGACACTAGATCCTACCCAGTTCGGCTTTGTCAAGGGCAGATCCTGCCTTTTGAACCTGGTTGATTTCTTCAAAACAGTCACCAAAGCCATAGATGAAGGAAAGGTAGTCCACACAGCCTATCTGGACCTTGCAAAGGCATTTGACACAATACCCCACTTGGGCATCATAGATAAGCTATCCAGCTTAAATATAAACCCCTATGTCACAAGATGGGTCGCAAACTGGCTCAAAGACAGAACCCACAGAGTGAGAGTTGCTAGAGCCATGTCAGACTTGAAACCGGTCACAAGTGGCATCCCACAGGGTTCTGTCCTGGGACCACTCTTGTTCGGTATGTGTTTTCCGAGGTACAGGCAAACGTGGGAGGACTATGGCTCACCAAGTTCGCAGACGACTGCAAACTGGGCGCCATAATCAACTCTCCAGCTGACACAAACATCCTTCAAAAAGGTCTCACAGAGACAGATAACTGGTGCCAGCACCATGGTTTAAAGCTAAATGCCAAAAAATGTATAGTCATACCCTTTGGAAAAAACAATGTGCCCACAAATTACCACATAGGAGGAAACCCATTAAGTACAGAGAAAGTTATTAGGGACCTGGGGACCCAAGTTGATAGCAATCTCTCCTTTGAAAACCACATTGCCAAAGTGGTTAGAAAGGCTTTCTACATAGCCCACCTCATCACGAAGGGTTTCACATCTAGATCAAGAGAGGTAATCGTGCCCCTTTATTCATCTCTCATCAGGCCCATCATAGTATACAATGCCCCTTTTGGGATGTACCTTACCCGACACCTGCAGCAATTAGAAAGACCCCAAAACTATCTCACCAAGAGGATCAAGGGTCTCAAACAGATGCCATATGCTGCTCGGTTAAAAAAACTCCAGCTCTACTCAGTTGCATACCGTCTACTTCGAGGCGATCTATGCCTGACATACAAAGCTATGTCAAATCCAGAATTAATGGACATGCTCCACCTCAGTAAATCTAAATCCCTTAGAGCCACACGCTCGAGGGACTTGAACCTCAGCACAGAAATAAATAGAACTTGCTGGAGGGACAGGTTCATAACCCAGAGGCTCCCTTCGCTCTGGAATAGAATTCCAGTTCATGTGAGGCAGAGCACCTCACTGAATCTCTTCAAGAAGAATCTCGATAGGTGGATGGGGGATCGTAGGTTTGTCCCAGGGATTACTCCCGTGTCACTATTAGACAGAGGCACAGTAAACTAAACCTTAAAAAGGGCACAGTATACTCAAATCAAGGGGTGGCGTAAGCCATACAGATTCGGGCTAGGCTTATAATTGCCCCAGGGCAGATAGCCTAGTATGAACCTATGAACCCATGAACCTAAGAAAACAGATTATAAAAACCCAGGCTTGCAGATTAGCAAAGTTAACTTCTGACTTTGATGAATTTAACAAAGAATTGAATAATTTAAAGTGTTTTTTTACCGAGTGGATACAGAGAACTTTTTGTTGATTATAGACAGGAAAAGATACAGATAAGGCATTTAGAACTATTTTATACAGAGATTTACAACAACCTTTCCATGTCTCTCCATGACCCACATAATAATTCTAGTTCTGATACTGATTACCCCAAAGCCTTTCCAGATGATTATAGTAGTACCAGTATCAAAAAGGCTATGAATAATAACTGGAAGGTCATTTTAGGTAGTCCTGACCTAACCAGCAACCGGGCAGATAGCCTAGTATGAACCTATGAACCTATGAAGGAGATAAATCATTGCTCATTGTCAAGAAAGATATAATTTAAAACTTTATGTCAGGCTTATAACTGGTGATTCAATAAACAACAGATAAAAGGGTACAGTAAAAAATAAAATGACAAATTTATTTAAATTCAAATATTGCAAATTTATTCATGAAAGACATCTTAAATTTGTAACATTTGAATAAAACTACACATATACAAAGGAGATGTAATTGTTTAAGTTCCAAGATTGTACATTGTGCTGTATGTGCCACTTGTTTCTCTTTTTTACTTAGGTAGAACCAAGCGATGAGGAAATCAAGATAACTTAACATTTATATGCCATTAAGTTTAACAGCGGTAACAATGCTCTTTTTAAGCATGTCATGCTTGTAATTTTAATAATTTCCTGTTTTGTGTTCTTAAGTCTTGTTTCAACAGACACTAGGTGGCAACTTGGAGACTCTTTTAGATATTTTGCAATTAAAGTAGCAGATTAAACTTGCTCCCCAGGATTCAACAAACTCTCTGTAGGTTTTGTACACATTCTAAATGGAGTGTTTTCATGTATGCAATATTGCTTGTTGTGTGGCATTGCGTCATGCATATTAATAATGCAAGGTGCACATAAGTAAGGTTTTGTGGCTTGCACCAGTGTTGCTGGCTGCAAAACCTCTAATATGAATGCGGATCATACCTACCATCCTTTTAGTGCAAGAAATCTGGACAAAGACTAAAATAATGGGGGGACAAAGGCCCAAAAATAGGGGCAGATTTACACTATTGTTATAAATGTAGAAAGTAACTAAAATAATAGGATTTGTGGTAGCATGCATTTTCTAACGGATTATGTATTGCTTTCAATCTTCAGTGATTTTCTAGGAAAGCACACATTTTACAAGGAACAGCTCAAAAATATGATGCAAACATCTGGACATTCTGCAAAATTCTTGATCGTTGGGAGGTATGATGTGGACATCATTTCTGTGTAAGGTTGCTGGCCACAAAAGTGGATTGTAGGACAGCCTGGCAACTGGTTTTCCCTTACTTGAGTTTTCTTCATTAAAATTTATTTGGGGTACTGCCGTAGATTGTTTTTCCTCATTTCAACTATGTCTCCATTTTTTTGAGGCCAGTTGCATGATGCATCACTTAGCACAAACATGTTTGGCTGTGCTCATCTGGATTGTGTGAAGTGCAGCAGTGCACAAACTGGAGGAATGGACCACCCAGGTTGCAGACTGTTCCCAGACAGCCACAAACATAAACCGGATGCTGCAATTAACAGCAAGAACTATACAAGGAATACTAAGATAGGGAACATCATGTCACTAATCCTGTGGCAGCAGGTGTTAAGTGTAGGTGTGGAGTGCAGATGGTCAGTGGTTCCACTACAAGGTGTGCAAATTTTGTTTTACTATTGTGACATTGCAGACTATAGCAATGAAGTGCATTATACACAACTGTTTTCTCAACCTTCTTGTGACAAAAGCTGTAAGAGTAGGACAACCGAAGACACGGTCCATTTGAGTAGCACATTTAGACAAGTGCTGCTATACCAAATAACTTTGAAATTGCATTACTTGCCACTGTTTAACATCACTCACCATTGAGCAATCATATTGCCTGGAAATGAGTGCCCTCGACTACAGTGTTTGTGCAATGGTAAGTGATGTGCAAAGTTTTCAAATGTTGCAAAACCAAAATGTGCACACTCTCAGTAAGCACAAGATGTGCAATTGAAGAGAAAACATCAGGATACAAAATGCAATTGGCAGGAAATGCTCATTCTACATTGAGCTTGAGCTATAGTAGACATATCTGTTGTTGCTGGTAAGACAGTGCACTTCTGAGCACAGAGGTGGGGTGTTCAGCAGTCCAAAGTCTTTACTGGACAACTAGTTAAAGAGCATGGGCCTCAGTTGCTGCAGTGGGATTATTCATGCTCAGAATACAAGTCTGAAGCATGGAATAGTATTGCCAGGGCTTTGACCAGTGCTACAGGTATCCCTCACACTGGTTAACAATGCAGATATCATTTTGATGACCTCCAGAGGAGAAAGTGGGATATCCTTGATCATTGCATCAGGGAATTTTGTATGGGGGTCACCCCACAGATGTGTACATATCAATTTCAGTGAGTATTTGTAAGAGTTAAAAGCTGAATATAGTCAAGGCTGATATTCATAATGGTATTCTGTTCTGTTCTGTTTTTTTCCACAGCTGCCACAGAGTGTGCCTCAAATATGTGGTCCAATGCCACACATTTAAGCATGCGAGAAGCATGTAGCATGCATGCATCAGAACAGTATTGTTCTAAATAGCAATTTATTATTATTATTATTAATAATAATAATAATAATAATAATAATAATAATTTTAATAGTAATTTAGGAGAATTACAAGTTAAGGACAGCTTAGTTGGTATTTATTAAAGTTGTATCAAACTGAGCATGCATATTTCAAAATGTCAAAGAAAGTATGCCTGCCTTAGTCTGTAGAACAAAGCAACAGTTCCATATTCTTAAATAACAGTGAGCATGCATCTTTAAAAAGTAAAAGGAAAGTATGCATGCATTAGTCTGAGAGGACAAAATGACAGTACAATATTAGAGAGCATTCAGTGGTTGTGGGTTCAAAAAACACACTTCCCAAATATACAATTCTGTTAGGTTTTCATCATTATTGCAATGTAACGTTAGACCTCTGTATCAGTGGCATAAATGGCCTGCTGTAATCTGTAATCAGTATAAATGGAACATGCATATGTGCAATATATGCACACATCAAGGACTACTGGCTGCAATCTGTAATATAGTGTGCCTCTGTTATGAAATGATTAGTCTTAAAAGTAATGAAGAAATATGTTAGGAGTTTGTAGTCTTAAAAGTAAAGGTAGCAGAAGGGAGTCAAATAAATGTTTGTTGTTTTTTCCCCCCACAGCACAGCAGGGCAGGTCTGTCCCATGGTATCCTCCTGCCCCCACTCCACTAGCTACAGCACCACTGACCAGCACGTCTGGTGTGCAACCTAGCAGAACCACCTTTGCTGCCCCTGCACTGACGTCTGCGTCTCCTCATGTTATTCAGTACAGTGATGGAGAACAGTGTCTCCATCTGGTATAGATAGCTGTGCGCCCACAGTGCAGTGCACAATCCTTCGCACCATCCCTGGCAGTACTTCTTGGGTGATAAAGTCATCATCTCCACCATGGATCCCAGAGAGAGCCACAGGCCTACCCTCCAGGGCAGAACTACCTGAGGGGCCAGGTAGTGCAGGGGAAGCAGAAGGACTGCTATCAAGTTGCATCCCAGATGTGCTGGGCCTTGGTGCCATAGCTGGTGGAGTGGAGGCAGGTGGATCCTGTGGGGAAGGCCTACCCCATTGTGCTGTGGGAAAAAAACAACAGCAAAAAAAAAAAAAGATAAGGGTTGGGGTGAGAAAAACAAGGGAAAACATTAGCAACTTCAAATGTGACATACCACACATTGATACAATTATTTGACTCTATTCTGTTAGCTTTACTTTTAAGACTACCAACTCCTAACAAATACCTTTTTTACTGTTAAGACTACCCAGCTCATAAGAGATGCACACTATACTACAGACTGCAGCAAACAATCCTTGATGCATGCGTATATTGCACATATGCATGTTCCAATTATACTGATTACAGTTTACAGTAGGCCATTGGTGCCACTGCTTTAGTTCTCTGACGTTACAATGCAATATCAATGAAAACTTAACAGTATTGTATATTTGAGAAGTGTTTTTTTTGAACCCACAACCTCCAACTACTCTCCAATACTGAACTGTTGTTTTGGCCTACAGACTTATGCATGCATACTTTCCTGTTAAAGTTGAGAGGTGATTGCTCAATTTGATATAATTGTATAATAAACCAGTTCAGGTGTCTTTACATTTAATGCTAAAATAACAGTACTGTTCAGATCCATACATACCACCTGCTTCTCGCATCCATGCCAATCTAGCAGCATGGGCTCACTCATTCAGTTCTTGGTCTGTGATGGCTGTGGAAAAAACAGAACAAAATATCATTATGTATACCAATCCTGACTATATCCAGGTTTTAGCTCTTACAGATAGTTTCTGTAAGTGACACTTACATTTTGTGGGGTGCCCCAGTCATACATTCCTCAATCCAATGTTCAAGAGTATCCCTCTTCCTCATCCAGAGGCCTTTGTAGTGATTCCTACATTGTTCATCAGTGCGAAGGATACCGGTAGCATTGGTCAAAGCCTGGGCAAGACTATTCCATGCCTCTGACTTGTAATCTGAGCCACGGTACTCCCTCTGCAAAAGCCTGGGCCCGTGTTCATTCACTAGGAGTCCAAGAAACACTTTGGACTCCTGGACACCCCATCTTTGAGAACAATATCTCAAAACCTCTCCATGAATTCCTGCCATGCCTACCATTGATCAAGACCAATGTAGAATGATGTTTTCCCACCTAGTGCATGTATTGCGCTTACTGAGAGTGCACTTTTAGCGTTTTCAGCAATTGAAAGTGTTGCACATCACTTCACATCAGACAAGCAAGGTGCTTGAGGGTGCCCGCTGCTGGACAATGTTTTTATGTGATGGCCAACATAATGCATCTGGTTTATGTTTGTGGATATCTGGGTCCAGTCTGCTACCAGGGTGAGCCATTTGACCAGTTTGTGCACTGATGTTCTAAGTGCAAACCAGATGCACATAGCTAAACACATTTGTGCTAAGCAGCACATCACACAAACAGTGGTCCTAAAATAAAAATAAATAAATAAATAAATAAATAAATAAATGAGAAACAGTTGAAATGAGGAAGAGCAATATATGACATACAGAGTAGAAAATGTTTGTACAGTTGAGATATATCTACATAGGTCTGCATCCCAACTCTCACTGCAATGCACCTTCAGAAAACAGGATGGGTCCCTTATCCATCCTTGCAACACAAACAGCTTTGTAGTAAAGAAATGAAGTAATTACTCACACAACCAAGTGCAACTGAATGTACACTATCAAGGCATAATATGTTATTTGTACATTTATTATATTTAATATATTTTGATGGAGTGCACTTAGTGATCATACAACCTGTTATGATTATTCCTTGCAAATAAAGAGCTCTGTCTTACCTTTCTGTGTTTCATGATCATTCATCAGTTATCTGACCAGAACTCAGAGACATATATAGTATGTAAGCCAGTCTATATCATGTACCATAAAATGTGTGGGGATATTAAAATGGAATACTATGATATGCAGTTGCCATGAAATGAAGGGCAGGTTGGATGGCACAAACAAGCATAGACTGCGTTTTTGTGGGGGAAGCTCCTGTTATGGCACATGCAAGGGTACACTGTTCTTTTGAAGGGGGGGCAGGCTGAGCTACTGTTCTGGTACAAACAATGTTATTTTTGTTCCTCTCCTTGTTTTGCATCCTGCCTGTTTGATCTTGTGAGGGTTGTGAAGTCAGAAACTGCAATGTGTCTCATTACTTTCTAACATATCTCTGTTATGATTTCCCATTACAAATGTATGGTGCTAAACCGAGGGCATGCAGTGATCATAAGTACTTTGGAGAGGTATGAATGTGTGAATCTTTAATGCCTGACATCTACTACTTGCTAATGGACACATACAAGTCATATAACTCTCTGCTGTCACATGTTACATTAATTAATTAATTAATTAATTAATTAATTAATTAATTAATTAATGTAACAATCTCCCACCTTTTACTTGCTTACTGTACCAAGTCATGAAATACAAGGACATGCCATAGTATTATTATTCAATACAGTACATTTTCAGGACTTACCTTGTAAATGCAGCAGTGACCACAGTGTTAATTCAGGGTTGACTGTGATGCAAGCAGTACATACCAATACATGGGGAGGTAAAGGCTCTGACTCTGAGTTGAGGCTGACAGAGGTTGCAGAGTTCCTGCATTTTGTCCTTGTCCACCCTGTAGCACTCTACACTGTCCATGTCATGTATGTTGTGATAAGTTAAATGTGGCCTGAAAACTCTTCTCCTTCTTGGCCTAGGCCTATTGGCAACAGCAGCAGCATTGCCTGCAACATGTAACACATGCAAATGGAGTTAATCAGCAGCAGCTCCTAACATTCTTTCTGTGTAGACTTTCTGTGTCTGTACTCCACTACTTTTGAAATCCACAGGGAAAAACCAGCATGGAGTCTACATGGTTGATTTATAACTTGTTGAATAGCTCCACTAGATTGGGTGATTAGCATGCGATTCAGCTGCTTATGTGTAATTATCATCTCTGAAACACAGGCAGCTAAGGCAGATGCAATCCACAAATAACCTACTCCATTATAAAAAGGCAAATGTCTGGCAGTGGCTAGCCAAACTGATGGTGAGGACACTTGTTACATGTTTGCATGACTTCACAAAAGTGAATTTTTTCCAAGAGTATCTTTACAGAGGAGTATTGAACTCCAGGAGGTATACTCCCATTTTGTTACCTCCATAATACACATGCTGAAATATATTAATGAATAATGTGAAGCAAAGGCTTTTACAATTTTATTTGTATGCATTAGTTAGAAGTGTACTTATGGCATGGCCATGTTTGTCAAGCCATTTCAGAGTTGCACATGATTGACAATACATGAAAATAGAATGCTGTGTGATAAATATGTACAAATGTTTAAGGGACAGGTCCTTTGAAAGCACTTTTAGCATTTCAAATATGTTTTATTAGCAAAACAGTTCATTTGCCTGTTCTTTTGTGGGTGGGGGAGCAAAGAAGAGTGTTACTGCTATGGCACATACAAGGATATGTTGCTCTTGCTACTCTCCTTGTTTTGCATCCTTCCTGTTAGTATTTCACATCTCTAGACTGTTTTCTGTTTTTCCAGTGGGTGCTACTTACTACCTGCCTTTACTGTTTTATCTGGAAACAGTTACTGTGTAGTTACGTGATACTTATGTGTATTATCATTCTGTTGTCTTTTGGACATAAACAATGTCAGTGAGGCAGAGACTCCCATTCAGTGAAGCAGAAAACAATATCATTGTTGATTCTTTCTGTCAACGTGAGGCATTTCTGCTGAGAAGGGGTCAGGCCAATATGCAACAAGGCTACAATTTTGGCAGCAAATTGTTGACAACATCAATTCTGTGGTGGCCACAGCCAGACATATGAACAGGTCTGCCACACGGCCACTGACATGATTACCTCTGCATGGAGGCAAGCAGCTGCAGTTGCCTGAGACTAAATGGTAAGTGGGGGCGGATTTGCTACAGAACCACATCTTACTCACAGTGAAGAGTTCTTGACAAATATCCTCCAACATGAGAGCTCACAGCAGAGTGGGCCACAGCATGTGCTTGACATAAGTGTCACTCCTTCTGAGTCCAAACAGGAGCTTTCAGGTAGGCTTTGTTATATGACTAGTTGAATACTGTTGTATAGTAAAACAATTGAAATAAAAGTTACTTCTGTGTCACATGTCTTTTTTTTAAGGGGGATTGAAGATTGCTGCAGTTATAAACTTAGTTTGGAGTTGTCAGACACATTCTTGTTGAAAGTACAGTTAATGCACATATAGAAAAGTACATGTAGTACCCCCTGTCTTACTGTTAAATGTGATGATGTTGCCTTTACCTCTTGTTTAACTTATTTCAGGACCCTCAGGAATCCAGTAACATATGCTTCCTGCAGATGGTAAAGCAAATAAAGTTATGTCAGTACTGCAGATCAATTTAAAGAAATATCATAATGTGTAGTTTTAGGCCTGTTGTGTATATTGCTGTACTGTCTATAATACTGGCAGCACTGATGTCTGCTGGACATGCTTCCTTCATGGGAAAGCCCAGGACCACAACCCCATGGCCTGCCACATCTGGATGTGGACAGCACACTTACTGAAGGACAAGTGGAACTACTGATACTACAGGAGCATGATCGGGCATGGCCACATTGGCTATCAATAGGTGTTATGGCTACTTATGCCCATGAGGATGATGTTCCCCTCCCAGCAGATGTCACATCACAGACACTGCTTGTTCCATGGCAAACATTCCTCACTCCATCACAAACACCACTCTTTTCAATGTGTCATTCATCAGATCCACTGAATGGACAACACAGTGGAGGCAGTCACGCATGAGATTGAGGTGGTAACTGCAGGATACACACTTGCACTTCTGGCTAGATACACACACAAACACACACACACACACACACACATACACACACGCACACACACACACACACACACACACACACACACACACACACACACACACACACACACACACACACACAGTTGACTGCAGTGAGAACAGAGCCCCCTACTCATCTAAGTATACAGACAAAAGAACTCAGTACTTTACAGAAGCACCACAGCAGAAGTCTGACTTTTACATGGCTGCAGGTGAAATTGTAGTCGATAACATCAGCAGGCCATGTGTGAGAAAACAGGTTGTGAGGTTTGCATAGGCACATAAATTCATAGGTTTGTATGAGGGCAGTAGTCTAACAGCACTAAGGTGTGTAGAAGCCTAGCTGTGTAAAAACACAAGTACCCTAATTGAGCATAGTTGGATGTTTGAGTTTAGCAGACCAAGTTTGTCACTACACTGCCTGGACCTGTCCATGAGGGAACACACAACATTACATATTACACTTTGCAGTATGGTTGATAAATGTGTGAAAAAATACTGAGGCCCCAGGGCTGTACTGCTTGGTGGGGGGCAACACATGTATGTAATGTGAATATGTGACATATACTTAGAATATAGCCTCAGTTTGCAATGTTTCCACATGTACTTTTATATCACGCAAAGGAAATGGACAATAAATAACAATAAGATAGCATCATATATACAGTTCAATAGTGCAGTGAGCAGTGGATTTGCGCAATGGTTGACAAAGTGTACATGCATGTGAGTTACACCTATTTGTGTGTAGTTAAGCAGTGCACAAACATAAGCCACACTGCTAATGTCTGACAGGCAGAAGGCAATGATGGCAAGCAGTTGCATGTATAGGCAGCTGTGTATATACATTTTGCAAAAATTAAAGCCATGCTGGTTCAGCTAACAGGAATACATTTACAAGACTATAGTACACAGTATAACTGCAGTCATACATTGGATGATAAATGTGATAATACTTAGATTACTCCATCAGGAAAAGTAATACTGTATGGGATATTCTGTATTCAAAGCCAAGACCATGTGTATGGTAGTTCTACACTTACACCTGTTGCCACAAGAATGTTGAGCAAGCAGTTGTCTATGTTGCACTTCATTGTTGTAAACTACGATGTCACAACAATAAAATAAAACTTGCACACTCTGTACTAGAATCCAGTACCATCTGTACTCCAGGCCATTTTTTCATAATGCTCAAGGGCATTCATTGAATGTATCCAGTTTTTATTCTGGGCTACGTGCTTCCTAGGTGTCCATCTCACTTTGCTTAAAACAGATAAACACAGGCAATTCCCTAATTCCACTGTTTGTGCTATGTGGCACATCATGCAAAACGTGCAATTAAAAGTGGGCAGAATAAGACATAAAAAACTTAGTAATGGATCGATATAAGTAAAATAAATGTCTGTTGTAACATGCTAAGGTACTGTCTGTACAAATCACCACTATTGATTACTGTACCAAGTTAAGAAATACAAAGATATAGCATAATATTATTAAAGAATATATTCTAGGTTCAGGACTTAGCTTGCAAATGCAGCAGCTGACACAATTTTATTTTAGGGCTAAAATTTCCTTGCCTCTACTCCCATGGTATTGAAGTATTCAGGAAAAAACAAAATGGAGGCTACATGGATGCTTTATAGCTTGTTGAATAGCTCTACCTTACTGAAAATCACTTGCTTATGCTTTAATCAGCACCTATGAAAACAATCAGCTTTTTTACTGAATATATCAACTCTGTTGTTGCTCATTAGTGCAAGACGTGCACCTACTGGCTGCTGCACATACCAATGCTTAAATAAGGTAAACACAAGCAATTGTGTTATTACTTTTCTCCTTTCACATGATACTGCGCAAACATGCAGCTCAAAAAGTGAAGGAAAGGTTGCAGACCCTGTACTAAAAACCAGGACCTTCTATACTCTAGCCCTACACATATACATGCTGCCACAGGAATAGTTGTGTGCCAAGCACCGAGAAACCTGCAATAAATTCTTCCTTTTCATGTGGTTGCACTGAGTGCTGCATTGCGCAAACAATGAGAAAAATTAAACAAAGAAATTTTAACTTAAAGCAGACAGAAATTATGCATTTTAACAAACAATAAAGAGGCGAAACAGAGCTTATGAATTGTGCACTGCTTACATGCACTTTTATACTTCACAGACCTACAACCTGACACCCCCTCAATATCATCATTCACTGTTGCCATCTATTGAGCACAAGCACTGTGGAAGTGCCTAAATGACGTGAACATCCCTACATGGTTACAATTTTTTTTTGGATTCAGCAATTCTAATGAGTTTTGACCACATTTGCATCTTCACTGTGCTGACAGCACTGAATCTACTTTGTTGGTAACCATGTATGCAGGGAAACTGAAGGGGAGCCCAATGTTGTACGCTGAAGGGAAGGTATTACTTTGTTATATATCTGCATAGAGGAATGCAGATTTTGATAAAATTTGACTGTATTCTGTCAGGTACATACTGCATATGCTTACATGACAGCATGAATGGTATGTTTCATGGGGTTTGCACTTTTAGCTGTCTACATTGATTACAAGTACATTCTTCATTTGGGGGTGGGGGAGCAAAGATTCATTTATGTCATGATACTTAAAAAGGAATTGTTGCTATTGTTAATCGAATTTTCCAACAACCACCATGTTTAATAATGTCATAATGTGTGTGGGGTTACATGTTGTGGTCAGTTCTGTATAAATCTACAGACTTTCACTTGGCCTTGTTTCCATGTAGACTCTTTTCTCTGGCTAAATTTGAAAAACTTTTAAGTACATGGGCAACATGAGCACAGATTCTACAAGGTTGATTTACAGATTGTTGAATCACTCCACTGTGTTGGTTTGGTTCATTAGCATACAATTCAGCTACTTATATTACAATTTTCTTGCCATGGAAATTGCCATGTTTGTGTGAGAGTGTGTGCTGCTCTGCAGAGTTTACTAAATCTAAACCTCTTTGCAGCTGTGTGTGCATCACACCATAGTGTGCACATGGTGCAAAATGACTATGTAGCCTTACTGAATCCCCCACGGCCTTTTTGTATACATGACACAATTGTTTTTATGATTTGATGTATTACTTTTGATTAGTTATGTAGAGCTTAGTAATATGATTTTAATTGCATATACATTGACACTTGACACTCAGGTCTGATAAAGTCCCTCTGGTCAAAATTGCTAAAATTATAATGGTTACCTAAAAATAAACAAAATATCTGTAACCATTTTGATAGAGAGAGAGAGAGAGAGAGACTTTTAACAATGGCTATGTGAAGTTATTTTCATTATTACTACATACCACAGTTCTTTCCACAAGGGACAATTGAAACATTTCTAGTGATGGTATTCCTTTCTTGTCTTTACAGTAACATTCTATCAGTTTGGTATATCAGGAGCACTATTACTGCATAGTCTTTAATTAGCCAGCCATTATATAATCATTTGGTGTGGTCTGTCTTTGAAAGATAGATGCTAAAAGATAATAATTCACCAATGTTGTGCCAATATTTATATACTAATGAATAAACCACTGGACACAAACATTTAAAACTGAATAATGAATACAATGAAGTCATGCAATTTGAAAAATTAATTATGCAGACAACTATAAGTTTGTATAATGAAAAAAAAACATTAGCCAGTCTGTATATAGTCCTTTTACTAACACTAGTGGAAGGTTTACTGAAAGCCATCTACCTCTGACTATTAAGAGCATTTAGTAATTATAGAAGATTCACAGGAAATTAAATCAAGACATGAGTTGCCATTCCAAAAAGTCTACCATATGCTTTAGAAATAAGGTGAAGACTGACTTAACTCTTCACAGAATTCTTGTATGTTCAAAGGAATGTCCTAGAATAAGGAATCATCAGAAATATATCTAGGTTTGACACTCCAACACTGAAGTCTGACATCATTTATTCTGTGCCGGAATCAGAACTGAAATGTAATTTATTTATTTATTTGTTTGTCTTTGTTGACCAGGTAAAGTCTGACTGGGCAAAACCCATTTTAAGCAGAAACCTGGAGAGTAAAGCTTCAAATTTAAGCTCCACACGATGTACATTTATAATTACAGATTAAAAACATGTATACATGAGCGTATTTACATGATTTTTAAATGTTTTTAAATATTTTTAGATGAACATAATAGTTTAACACAAAAAGAGAGAATTTAACATAAACTGAATAATTATTGAATAGAGACATAACATACTGTAGGAATTAATGTATTTATAGCTTGATGTTTACAGGGAAAAGATCAAAATGGCGTATTTTTGAGCTTAGTAATAATTTGTAGACTGAAAAGTAGAATGTAGCTTAAAAATGATGAGAGAGATATGAAAGGAGATGTTCAGAGGTTCATAGGTGTTGAGTAGGCTTATGACCACAACGGATTTTTTAAGTTTATCTGTGCATCCCACATCTCTGGCAAGTTCTGGTACCCTTGATAAGTGTAAGCAGGGGCTTGGGAGACAAAACATTTACAAGCAGGGGCCTGGAAGATAAGCCATTTACAGGTTGCTTGTGCCCATTACAGACATAGATGTCAACCCAGGGGTGAATGTTCCTGTTCCCTACCAATTGACCAAGTTACACTTGAATTGGGTTAGGGAGGAACTCTGCTTCACATGGATAGGGAGCCTGTTCCAGAGACAGGGTAGTCTCTGTGATACATACCTGTCTCTCTAGCAGGTCTTATTTATATCACAGGCAAGGGTAATTCTGGTGCTGTTTGTTTTGCTGATATGCAGGACGTCCATCAGAGTGGGGTCTGACAATGCCCTGTATGACAGGCATAGATCTCTCCTTAACAACCTGTAGGAGACAGACTACAGGTATAGTGCCTTGAGGCAGCCTGCATAGGGCATTTTAATTATGCACTGTATTCTTTAAGTGAGGAACCTCTATGGATTTTCCATTTGTTGAATATGCTTGGTTATGTACATACCAAAGGGGACATTGTACTCAGTGATAGGTCTGATGAATGGGGAATACAGTGGAACAATGATTCCTTTGACCTAGATGCCATATATCTGTTTATCAGTTGCTCAACATAGAATGATTTCCTCGCTACTGTAGACACATGATGGTTAAAGGCTAGACTACTATCCATGTGTGTAATCAAGTCTCTGACTACTAGATTAACTCTAAGGGGTGTGTTGACAATATGATAGTTACCAGGGATGGATGACTTCCCAAAGGATACTATTATGCATTTCTTGGCATTTAGTTTTAGTCCATGGGTCTGACACCAGTTGTTTGTCTGTATCACCCCTTCCTGGAGAATATTTGTGACAGTGCGGGATTCAATGACAGCTCCTACTTTGCAATCATCTGCCAATTTAGTCAGCCAGAGACCATTGACATAGGGCTAGACTTCAGGGAAGTAAATGCCAAAAAGGAGTGGTTGAAGGACTGATTCCTGAGGGACTCCACTTCTGACTGGCTTCTTTGTAGAGGTGGACTCACCAATTTTAAATTCCTTGATCCTGTCTGTGAGCCAGTTGGCTATCCACTGGGTGACATACAGGTTGGTACCTAACCTCTTGAGTTTGTCAACAATGCCTGAGTGGGGCATTGTGTCAAATGCCTTGGCCAGGTCAAGGTAGGCAGTGGGAACCATTTTGCCTCATCCATTGTTTTGGTGACCTTCCCAAAGCAGTCAACGAAGTTAAGTAGGCATGACCTGCCCTTGATGAAACCAAACTGAGATGAGTACAGTGTCTGGAGGTTTCATTTCAATAATAATTCTTTCCATGGGTTTGTGTATAAGACTAGTGTGATGTATGTGTCTGTAGTTTTCAGGGTGTGCAGTTGTCTCACCTTTTTGCACAGGAATGGCTATTGCTGTTCTCCATTCAAGAGGCATGAAGCCTGTTTGGAGGATACAGTTTAATAGCAATTCCAGAGAGCATGATAAGTCTTTCATGCTAATTAGAAGGTATCCTGGGTATTGTTATAGAAATGAGTAGGAAGATACAGGGACAGAAGAAACATTGTAGTTAGTAGTGGGATGTAAGAGAAGGAGGAAAAATAAGAGTTTATCAAATAAGTGCAGTATGAAGAGGACAAGCTGCAAAAGATTAAAAAGCAAGTGGCTATAAGAGTTTGAGAAAAGTAATTTGAGTAAAGCATGCCAGGTAAGCAGGAAGAACACAACCATCTTTGGCATAGGTGCTGTTTAAGTAAAGTTCTGAAACGATTTAAGTTTTCTATCTGTTTTAAATGTGTAAGGCTTTCATTCCAGAGTTTTGAGACCAGAAAGAGTCTCCAACAGTGTTGAGTGTCTTACTGATACATAGTAAAAGTTTATTGCTAGAGTGAAGGTCTCTTATGGGTGAATATTGCAGTAGAGTAGTTTGTCATGCTGGGCATTTGTCTGGAGAGTATGTCATCTAATTTGGGAGTTCTAGCCAGTTTGACTATTTTAATGCAAGCCAGTACTATGTTTTATATTGTTGGTTGGTTGCAAACGTAGCTATTTTGTGGTATCATGAGGCTAGTTTAGTTTTATATGCAGTGTTGATACTTGTAAGAATAGGAAAAACATATAATAGGGAAGGAAGGGTGTATGTTGCTGCTTAGGTAATCCTTGTTTGATTTAATGTTTAGCTCTATAGACTGATCTATGTTTAGCCTTGTTATTACTTGAGGTTATATGAAATGTGTGTTTCTGCTTAAGGAATTAGCTTAAATTTTTTTTTTGTTTGTGTTAAGGAATAAGCTAGATCTTTTAGCCATATTTCAATGTCAGTGAATGATTTCTGAGTGATTTTCTGTAATTTTATTATGGATGGGGTAGAGCAGATAAGGACTGAATCACTAGCATATTGTACGAGAGTGGCTAGTGTTGTAGCATTCTGAACTATATTTATGAAAATATTATGTAGAAGGGGGTTGAGTATTGACCCTTGGGAAATGCCAAAAGAGACTGGTTGAAATGCTGAAAGGTATTGTTGCTATTTAGTTACCTGCTGACGATTGCATACATAACTGTGAAACAAGGAGAGGGAGGAGTAAGTGATATCTAGTGTTGCAAGTTCAGAGAGGAACTTTTGGTGGGACATTGAGTCAAATGCTTTGGAAAGGTCAAGGAAAAGTGAATAAAGAAGGTTGCTCTCATTTCTGTATTGATTTACTATGTTGGTGAGTTAAGGAGGGCAGTAGAAGTACTGTGGATGAGCCTGAAACCGTGATGGGTGTTGGACAGGAGGTTGTGTTTGGTTAAATGTTTCATAAGCTGAGAGTGAATACATTCCTCAAGGATTTTAGAGAGGGGTGCTAGGATAGCTATAGTCTATAGTTTGTTAACTTTGCTGAAATACCTCCCTTGTGAAGGGATATAATAATGGATTTTTTCCAGATGAATGGGACATAATTTTTACTTATTGACCAGTTGATGAGAATTTAGACAGGAAAGGCTAGTGCTTCTGCACCTATTTTGAAGAACTCATTGGGAAGGTTATTGGCAGCTGAGGTTGTTGATTTTAACTTGGGTAGTAGTTTTTTATGGTTGATGTTGGGATGAGATGAAAACTAAAACACAGTCCCCTGGATTCAATAAACTCCAAGGAAGAATATTTATTTATTTCCAGTTTGGTTACCGGGGAAGTCCACTGGGTCAACATGACCCATTTTCAGTGGAGGCCCGGGGAGAAAAGCTCCAAGAAAGCATTGTACAAGTTGAAATTACAATAAAATGCAGGAGTATACAAGTTAACATTGTATTGGGAAACACATATAAGAATTTACAACAAGCATAGTTGGAAGAATCTGTTAAGAGAGAAGTTAAGGGTGATTCAGTTACTTTTGATGCAAGGGAAAATGAGTGTTGAGAGTGAGTGTCAGTTAAATTACATTTCTTGAGGAATCAGATTATGCTTGCTTTATATACATAATTAAAGTAGAAAGTAGAAAATTATTCACAATATTTACATTAATTACAGGTTTAGTCAAGTGAGTACAGCTCTAGGAATTTTAAGTTGGTTAAAGATAGTGAAGCTAAAGAAGTTAAAGAGAGCTTGTAAATGATTATAGGTATGAGACTGTGGGAGATTTATAGAGCTGTGTACCAGGGGAAAGGACCCCTAGGGCATAGAGATAGCAAGGATTAAGTAGGGTGGAGGCAGGTGCATTTCCATTTCGTGAACAAGTGTTTGAAAAGTTGGCTTTTGAAGTTGTCAGAGTTAGATGTGGTTCTTAGTGTGGAGGGAAGGGAATTCCATTTTTTGCCTAGAGCATAAGAGAGGAGCAGTTGGCCAGCAGGGCGCTTAGGTTTGTGGATAGCAATTAGATTCTGGTGCTCAGATCTAAGTGTTCTGTTAGAAATATAAGGGGGAGCAGGGCATTTTGCGGGATGAAATATAAGTCTATGTGCTGTGGATAGTTGCAGGTAGTCCAGGTGGTTAGACATTTCTAGCCATTTCAAGGATTGATGGGTGAGGCAATGATGGGTGGAATGTTTGGAATTGGTGGCAAATTTAGAGATTTTATTGTAGCAGTTTTCAAGTCTGGAGGTTGTAGAGGCAGACAGGTTGGTTAGGAGAGGAGCACCATATAATAAGGAAGGAAGAAGATAAGTATTGGCCAGAGTATGCCTAGTGGAATTAGAGAGAAAGCGATTGTTCCTATACAACATACCTAGTTTTTGGTGTTTTTTTTTAATGTTTTGTTGAATGTTAATGTCGAACTTGAGGTGTTCATCAACAATTATGCCTAGGAGTTTAGCAGAAGGTACCACTTCTATGGGTGAGTTGGATTGGCTAAGGACTTTGAATTCATTTTTGTTATAGGAGTAGGTCTTAGAGGGGGGGAATAGTAGGATTTTAGATTTATTTGCATTGAGAGAGAGGTGGTTTTGGTGCATCCAGTTTTCTGTTGTGGAGAATGCAGTTTGAATTTTTGTCAGCAGTTCATAGAAGTTAGTAGCAGAGCAGATTAAGGTAGAATTGTCGGCATATTGAATGATTTTTGCATCTGGAATAGCAGTGTGGAAGTTACTGATGAAAATGTTGAAAAGCATGGGCCTGAGGATGGATCCCTGTGGTACGCCTGTAGGGATAGGTAAGAAGGAAGAGATGGAGTTATTCCATTTGACTGCCAGAGATCTGTCTGACAGATAACTAGAGAACCAGGATAGTATTTTTGTTGAGAGGTGAAGGTTTGAGAGATGGTTGAGTAAGTGGTTGTGGGAAACTGTGTCAAATGCCTTAGACAGATCTAGTAAAACAGTAGACACTAGGTGTCCAGGGTCTCTGGCTTGATTGACAGTTTCAAGAAAAGAGTGAAGGGTGGTTATGGTGCTGTGGGCTGGGCAGAAACCATGCTGGGTGGGTGTGAGAAGATTGTTTTGGGTTAGGAATGGCATAAGTTGGTGGCGAATGCATTTTTCAAGGATTTTAGAGATTGGGGAGAGGGAGCAATGGGGCAGAAATTAGAGATACTTGTATTTTGCCTCCTTTATGGAGAGGGATGATATAAGCTGAGCACCAGAGTTTGGGGATGTAGGATTTATTTATGGATCTGTTTATAATGATGCTGATTGGGAGATCAATACCATCTGCAGCATATTTTAGGTAGGAGGGGGGAATATTGTCAGGAGCGTTACTTAATGGTTTGAGTTTGGAAAGGAATTTTTTTATAAAGTTTGTGGAGACGGGTTTAAGCTCAAACAGAAGAGGAGGGTTGTTAGGAATGTTTGGAGCCTGAGAGTGAGGGGCAGTTGGGTTATTGTTAGGAAAAGATTTGGTAAGGGCAGAGATGCTTTCTATGAAAAATGAATTGACTTCAGTGCCTAGTTCCAGGTCAGATTTGCTTGGGTCAGGACAGGGATTATTCTTTGAGCCTGGATGGAGGAGAGAGTTTATAGAATTCCAGAATTTCTTTGGGTTTTTATTGTTATTGGACTGGAGCTTGATATAGTAGGATTTTTTGTCCTTGGTGATTAGCTGTTTTACTGGGTTGCGGAGCTGTTTATATTGAAGCAGGGTAGTGTGCAGTTTATTATTTTGGTAGAGCTTGCAATATTTGTCTCTTTGGTGCATAGCCTTTTTTGTTTGTTTGGAAAGCCATGGAGCTGTATTAGCTTTTATTCATTTATATCTTAGGGGGGCTAGGGAGTTTAGAGTGTCAAGGAAGATGGAGTTGAAGTAGTCTATGGCTTTGTCAAGGGGAAGGGTTTTTAGAGTTTGCCAGTTCATTTGTTTGAGAAAGTGGTGGGGTTAAAGTTGGTGAGGTTATGAGTGTGAATGTATTGATGTTGGTATGGGGAAGAACTAGTGGAGCAATGGATGAAGGCTGGGAGGTGGTCACTAATGGTATCTGGAATTGTGCCTGAGTTGGTTATTTTGTTAGGATTTGAGACTAGGATCCAATCTAAAGTGGAACCAGGGGGATTTGTTTTATTAGGTCGAGTGATAGAGTGGATTATTTGAGTAAAGTTGTAGAGATTGATGGAAAGGGATGGAGAGAGGCTAATTATTTTGTTCCACTCAATATTTACATCTCCTAAGATATAAGTTTCGTAGTTAATTTTTGTGGATGCCCATAAGAGAATCTCCTCGAGAGTTGAGCTATTATTACCAGGAGAGATATAGAGGGCAATGAAGCAAATCTTTTTGTGCTTGTTTAGCTTAAGTAGTCCAGCAGTTAGTTCGGTGTTTTGGAATTGTGGGATTGGAATTTGGAGGGGAATTAAGGTGAGGAGTTTAGAGTAGACTAGGGCAGTGCCACCTTTTTTTTCCTAGTCAGTCGTTTCTGAGAATATTGTATTCTTGGGGCAGGATCTCTGAGTCAGAGATGAAGGGTTTAAGCCAAGTTTCAGCTATGGCTAGGATGTCAGGTTGGTTGTGGTTTAGCCAAGTATGGAAGTGGTGAGCTTTGGTACAAAGACTCTGTGCATTGATAGTAATGATCTTTAGGTGATTAATGTAGGAGAAAGAAGTTGAGGGGTTGGTGTTATTACAGTGAGTAGGACCGGGGTTGGGATGGATATCACTTGCTTGGATTATGTTGTTGAAGGGAACGTCTTTTAGACATTTTGGTTTGCTAGGAATGTGTTCACGGAGTTTTGAGATTAGATTAGGTGACAGTATCTTAGCTTTGCAGGTGAAGAGGAAGAATTTAGGGTGGAATAGGTGGAGAGGGTTGGGCTGAATGAGAAAGGGGGAGATAGAGTGGAAATGTGAGTAATAGTGAGGATGAGGATGGAATTGTATGGAGGTTACTTTTGTGGGTAGTAATGGACAAGTAAGGGAGGAATATGAGCTAGCATAGCATAAGATAATTAGGAAGAGAGAATTTAAGGAGGTCATGTTAGATGAGAGAGAGAGATAAGTGTAGATTTGAAGGGGAGAGAAAGGCTGATAATGAGAGAGGGTTTATAGTGGGATTGAGGTTTTCTAGGAATTAAGGGAGAGAGGAGGAGAGTATGGGTGAATAGGTGGAGTATGACTGGAAGAGTGTGGGAGGGAGGGATTTTGGTGGGAGGAGTTGAAAGGTGTGTAGTAATTGGGTAATAGGACTAAGAGGGAGGGGCAAATGATGAATAAGGGTAGGAGTACTGGGGGTGTGTGGGAATTGGGGGCAGGGTAGGGGAGCGGAGTGAACCCGCAGGGTGAACGGAGCGGGAAGAGCAAAAGAGGAGAGTGCAGCAGAAAAAAGTAACAGCAAGAAGCAGTTGAAATAACTAAAGAGAGGAGGTTTGTACTAGATTATATGATTCTTTCTTGTTTTACTTTTCAGGCAAGGTATTTTAGTCAGCTCTTACTGAGGGAGGCTGAGTAAGGAGGGAGGGGATATTACCAGGTGTGAATTTTAGATCACAGCTTTGTCTCATGGCTAGAGATCTAGTGTGAGGATTAAACCTATTGGGTATATAAAGAGTGACTTGCGGGGTTGCGTAGGCAAGTGCTGCCACCTAGAGGTGGAGGGAGATAGTGAGCAGCAGGAATGAATCAAAAAAAATTCTAAGATAGGGCTAACAGGAGGGGGGAGAAGGACTATTCTTGAATGGAGTGGTTCATGTCCATAGAGCACAGCAGCGCACCTTGCATATTCATGAAGGTGAGCTGCTGTTCTACCTATACGGATACGGACCATTAATGACTGCAGGGGGGCATGTCCAAGTAATGCAGGAAATTGAACATGTCCTCTGCACTCAGAAAGTGCTCTACGGCACTTTCTAAATTGATCTGGCATAATATTAGAGATTTGCTCTAATATTATGCCAGTATTTCAGTGTCCATGGACATTGAAATTAAATAAATAATCATTTCAGTGTCCAAGGACAATAAAATAAACATGGCAGCAAGAATGCAATGCAGGGAGTGTGTGACAGGTTCTGTGACACACACCCTGCATTGCCAAAGTGCCATACGCCACCTCCACAACCTGCTAAAGCAGGAAATGTGTGCAAATGCACAAATAATGGGGGATAAATCTCTAAAAAGGGACACAACACACATATTCCCCACTAAACTTAGAAAGTTGGTAGTAAACAGGTCATGCATTAGCATGAATTACCAAAGAGTAGAAGTCTGAAAGCAAATGTATGCCAATATTTCCTGACAGCAGTGCATGTGGACAAAGGCACAAATAATGGGAGGAAAAAACAATAAAATAGGGACACCTCTGAAAAATTGCCTTCACACACTTAGAAAGTTAATAGAAAACAGGATATGTAGTAGCAGGAGTCCCTGAAGGTTAGAAGCCTGAAAGCCAAATGAATACCATTATTTTACAACTGCAGTCCTCAATGAGTTGTCAGAACACCACAAGACTCACTTATAGAACATAATAACATAATAATAATATATACTTTTTTTCTAGGCTAAGGAATGTTTAAGCATAGCTAAGCGGGCCTGTGCGTTATGGCCCTCCGCTTGCCATCGCTTAAACATTCCATAGGAGATAAATGCAAATATAGAGGTGAAATTTACAAGCTGAGGTAGTGTAGTGGTTGGAGTCCTGGTTTTACATGCAGGTGTTCCTGGTTCAAGTACCAAAACAGGCAATTTATTTTTCTATGGGAAAGTAGTGCTAAAATTATTTGTGTAAACTTAAATTATGTAGCAACTGTTTTTTGTCAACCATGGTAGTGTAGCAGGTCCAAAAGTGAGGTGTTATTCTAGAAAAGATGTGAGACCCCCATATAAACACAAGTGCCCCATACATTAGAGTCACAAAAGAATATAATGTAATTAAAGCTCACAGGAGGATATCATGGAAGGTAAACCTAAAATTATAATATGTCAGTAATGATGAATCAATCCCACAATCCTGATACTCTATAAAATGAAATCTGAGCAATGCTAAGTAGTGCTCAGCTATGCTAAGCTGGTGTAAGCATTGCTTAAATGTAAATGCTAAGCAATAAGTAGGCCAGCTAAGCAGATTTGTGCATTGGTAAGCAGTGCTCAACATCTAACCCTTTAAGCACTGCCAACCTTGGCTAACCGGGTTTGCCTGTTGCTTAGCTTAGCTCAGCATATTCAAAATGGTCCAATGATGGCAAAGGGTGGGAATCTGGCCCTATTTAAACCTTGCAGGCTGGAATACAGCCATAACCACTGTTAGCTCATCTTTGCAGGCACTATGGCTGGTGTAGGAGAGGGATCACCCTTTTGGGCGCAGCGCTGGGGCATTCAGGAGTCCAGGGTCATTGTTGGATTCCTAGTGAAAGACCATGAGGAGAGACTGCTGCAGCGCCAGTTCCAGGGCTCACAATACAAAGCGGAGGCCTGGGACCATCCTGCATGTGATCTCACCAGTGCTACTGGCATCCCCTCAAACTGCTAAACAGGTCCAGCACCATTTCGCTGACCTCAAGTGTAGGAAGAGGGAGCTCTTGGTCAAGTAGACCCAAGACGCATGGGCACAAAATGTCCCAGAAGTGTGTAAGTATCAGTATCAATTAGTGTTTATCAAAGTCCAGCCTGTGTATATGATTGATAGGTATGAAAAATGTTTATTTAGCTCCTGTATAGCTGCAGATGAGAGGGCTGTGATCACAGATGCCCATGCCAGCAATTTGCTAAGGCTGCACTAGGAGGCTGGTGAGTACAAATCTAGCTTGTAATATTCAATGCAAATAAATATGAAGGAGTAGAATGTCAACTGCCAGTAGGTTAAAAATGTGTATTGTGTGCAATGAATAAATGAGATGTTAGCAGAGTAATAGTGATGTACAGGATATCTATCAATAAAAGTGTCAGTACCCTTCAATAAAACTAAAAACCCCAGAGTGTTGTGTTTACTTTGGTATTTGGTGGTATGAATCTAAATGTGTACAGGCTCTGACAGCATGACTTAATTGAGGCTCATCTGACAAGGATTGTGGAGCTGTAAAACAGGAGAGCAACTATATGAAATGTTCCATGCACCAAGATCTGATCCCTGAATAGTAATGTGTAAAGTATTAAATTGCATCCCCTACAGCAGTGCTTTGTGTTAACCATTGCTTTCCAGATTGTAATATGTCAAAGTATTAATACACAGTACAAGAACTATCTGCCATGCATGAATGTCAGAATTACAAGGTCAGAGTGTCCAACCAAGAGAGTATTAGACAGAAAACAGTCAAGTAAGAAACAGCAGTTCCTCAATAGCTGATTGTGATGAAACATAGCCGTGTTGTACCTTTTTGCACAAAAATGCACGGTTTGAATCCTAGGAGTGGTAGTAAGCTGTATGCATAATTTGACCCATGAATGGAACATTTCATATAGTTGCTCTCCTGTTTTACTGCTCAGACAAGCTCCTCGTGGTCCTGCAGAGTGGTCCTAGCTACAGGGAACTCAGAAAAGCGACTACTTTCTGGATTTAAGTATCTTTGCTTTTTTTTCACTTGGAATAGCTTCTGTAGCTTACCCTGAACTAGCTTGAACTGTTTTTTAACTGTTTGCTGCATTATTTTAAAATCTGCACTTAAAGTTACATTTTAGTCGAATTTGATTGAAAGTTTGTTTGTTTGTTTGTTTAATTTAACTGTTGAGGCCGCCCACTAAAGTGTGCTAGCCTGTGTAACTGATTTATCACTGTTTCTACATTTTCTGTGTGTTTCTATCAAAAATACAAAAAAACAAAAAAATAATCCTTGTTTTCCCACCTCTCCTCGACTAGTTTAGACCAGTTTACAGGCATTGCTGTATTCTGGGCTGTGGTGTAGTTCCTGTGTTGTCCATTACCTTACTTGGATAGAAGGAAGTTTCTTTGCTCACCAGTGGGAGTGGGGAGCCTTGAGCAGCCTACCTGTCCCTGTAGGAAGTGACCTCAGCACAAGAAGCTGTAGTAATTGGTTGTTTTGGACCATTTCTAGCTCTTTTGTAGTTCACTGTTTAAAATCCACCTCTGGGCATTTTTTTCTGGCTATACTGCTCAGACAAGCTCCTCGTGGTCCTGCAGAGTGGTCCTAGCTACAGGGAACTCAGAAAAGCGACTACTTTCTGGATTTAAGTATCTTTGCTTTTTTTACTTGGAATAGCTTCTGTAGCTTACCCTGAACTAGCTTGAACTGTTTTTAACTGTTTGCTGCATTATTTTAAAATCTGCACTTAAAGTTACATTTTAGTCGAATTTGATCGAAAGTTTGTTTGTTTGTTTGTTTAATTTAACTGTTGAGGCTGCCCACTAAAGTGTGCTAGCCTGTGTAACTGATTTATCACTGTTTCTGCATTTTCTGTGTGTTTCTATCAAAAATACAAAAAAAAAAAATAATCCTTGTTTTCCCGCCTCTCCTCAACTAGTTTAGACCAGTTTACAGGCATTGCTGTATTCTGGGCTGTGGTGTAGTTCCTGTGTTGTCCATTACCTTACTTGAATAGAAGGAAGTTTCTTTGCTCACCAGTGGGAGTGGGGAGCCTTGAGCAGCCTACCTGTCCCTGTAGGAAGTGACCTCAGCACAAGAAGCTGTAGTAATTGGTTGTTTTGGACCATTTCTAGCTCTTTTGTAGTTCACTGTTTAAAATCCACCTCTGGGCATTTTTTCTGGCTATACTGCTCAGACAAGCTCCTCGTGGTCCTGCAGAGTGGTCCTAGCTACAGGGAACTCAGAAAAGCGACTACTTTCTGGATTTAAGTATCTTTGCTTCTTTTTCACTTGGAATAGCTTCTGTATCTTACCCTGAACTAGCTTGAACTGTTTTTAACTGTTTGCTGCATTATTTTAAAATCTGCACTTAAAGTTACATTTTAGTCGAATTTGATCGAAAGTTTGTTTGTTTGTTTAATTTAACTGTTGAGGCTGCCCACTAAAGTGTGCTAGCCTGTGTAACTGATTTATCACTGTTTCTGCATTTTCTGTGTGTTTCTATCAAAAAAACAAAAAAATAATCCTTGTTTTCCCGCCTCTCCTCGACTAGTTTAGACCAATTTACAGGCATTGCTTTATTCTGGGCTGTGGTGTAGTTCCAGTGTTGTCCATTACCTTACTTGGATAGAAGGAAGTTTCTTTGCTCACCAGTGGGAGTGGGGAGCCTTGAGCAGCCTACCTGTCCCTGTAGGAAGTGACCTCAGCACAAGAAGCTGTAGTAATTGGTTGTTTTGGACCATTTCTAGCTCTTTTGAAGTTCACTGTTTAAAATCCGCGTTTGCACGGCTTTATGAGTTGTGCGCATAAGCAGCACCTGTTAAACTTCTTCTGGTGCCGCCAGGTCTGCTCTTCAAATTTTCCCTTAAGGAAGCTCTACTCTTAGTATAATCAGACTACTCACTATATTATAAGCCTAGCACTTGTTCTCAATACTTCTCTACTAAGTAAGCACTCTCGTACTAAGTAAAGCACTACATCTACTTACCACACCTGTGAATATCCACTTCCCTTAAAGGTACAGCACTCCCTTATACTGTTCTAGCATGTCGAGTGGTAGATTACTGGCGTCCTCTCCAGTTCAGCTGGTCAATCTGGGTATCTTGAGACAATGCTACAATTGTCTCATGTACACAGACAACCCTCTCCTCCTCCCAACAAACACAAATACATGTGAGAGATGCAACTATATAGCCAAACTGGAGGCTGAACTCTCTCAACTCAGGGCTGGCATGACCAGACAGAGGGAGATAGTAACCACACACACAACAATCCCAGTCCCACATAGACCTACCACAACTGCAAACCAAACACATAAAAACACAAAGACATACTTGGAGGCTCTAATAAAAAGCTTACCAAAACAACAGAGGCTCCCAAAGCAGACATCCAAAAATCCACCACCTCAAAACAAAACACATGCAACACATACTTCAATAAATCAGTGTGTCAACCAATCACAGCCCTTAAGGCCAAACACCATGCCTGATACACTAGTAATAGGTGACTCTATAATCAGACACACTGATGTCCCGCTGACCAGGCTGAACAAGGAGAGGGTGACTGTGAGCTGTCTATCAGGAGCTAGGATCCGCCACATAACACACGCACTCAAGTCCCTCCAAAGCAAGTACAAATATGACTCCGTCATTGTCCATGCTGGTGTGAATGACCTGAGACGTACCTCCCTGGACTACATGAAAAGAGACATAGAGGAGCTCTCTGATTATGTAGCCCAGGCTGGTATGACCCTGACCCTGAGCAGCATCTTGCCCTCACCAAGAATGATACAACAATACAAAGACAAGATGATCAGCTTTAATAATTGGCTCAAGTACTGGTGTCATTCTAAGGGGATCCAATGTCTGTCTGCCTGGGATGACATGTTGGACAAGCCACGCTGCATCGCAAGGGATGGCTTACACCTGTCACCTCTGGGCTTCTGGATATTGGCTAAGGCTCTTGCCACCCCCATAGTGCCTTTTTTAGGCAAGGCTCAAAAGACAAACCCACCTCCTTAGAAAACAAAAATGGAAAAAAACTAAGGGTAATGCTGCTCAACGCCAGAAGTCTAAATCTCAAGATGCAGGCACTTGATGCAGTCCTCAGCATGGAGAACATCGACGTCTGTGCAGTAACTGAAACCTGGTTCAAGGCTCCTGAGAGCACACCAGCGCTACCAGGCTATACCTCGTATCATGCTTTTCGGCCCCAAAACCCAGGCCGAACCACAAAGGGAAGGGGAGTGTCCATATTCATCAAGGACACCCACACCTCCAGGTTAGTAGCAACACATGAAGCATCAGAGACCATACAGGTGCAACTAACCATAGGCAAAACTGCTATACAACTGGTAGCATGTTACAGACCACCCTCCCAATCTTAAGAACCCCACTCAGCCTTCCTGAAGACATTGGAGGATATGAATGTATCACAAAATACCATCATACTGGGAGACTTCAACTACCCAAACATAGATTGGGTACATTATTCTAGCCCTAATACCCTAGCCCAAAGGTTCATGGAATTCATAAATTCAAATGCACTGGAACAACTAGTCACCTCTCCCACTAGGGGAGATAATATACTAGACCTGATCATCACAAACATGGGGACAAAATGCTCCACACCGGAAGTATACCCCTCACTAGTGAGATCTGACTACAAACTAGTCACCCTGGATATACATATCCCACCTCCACCCCCAGCACAAAAGACTACAGTGAAAAACTTCTCAAAAGCAGACTTCACTCTTCTTAAGACTGAGATGGTATCCTTTAAGCCCACTGTGCCAGTGAATACCACATCCCACAATGCCGAATCCTTCACAAATGCTTTCTATGGACATCTCCAAGAATGCATGGATCATGCAATCCCAAATAAATCCAAGTCCCTCTCCACCAAAGGCAAGCGTCCTGTCTGGTGGACCTCAGCCATTAACAAATTGTATAACAAAAGAAGGAAGCTACTGCACGTCAGAGCAAAATCCCATGAAGGGAAGACATCAAAATCGCTAAGGACACTAAAGATAACCACAAAGCCTTCTTCAGCTATGTTAGAAACCTGGGCGGAAACCCTCAGATATGCTCAGAGTTGGTTCACAACAACAATAAATACACTGAACCCACAGATATTGCCAATATTCTGGCTGACAGGTTCAGTGCAAATTTCTCCCCTCCCTCACTCCCAAAAGAAGAAATACTTATCCCAGCTGAATGTAATCTCCCTGTGATCTCAGATGTCCAAGTGAAAACCGCCCTAAACAAAGCTAAAAACACAGCATCAATGGGACCGGACGGTATCCCGGGTTGCGTGTTACGTGAACTCCAAGAGGAGCTAAACCCACACATAAAAATGCTATTTAACCTTAGCCTTACTTTGGGATATGTACCTGAACACTGGCGTACAGCAACAGTGGTCCCACTCCACAAAGTGGGTGCCTCTACAGACCCTGGAAACTACCGCCCCATAAGCTTAACCAGCCTGGTCTGCAAAGCTATGGAAAGAATCATTATGGAACTCATAAACAGAGACATAGGGGACCTACAGACACTTGACCCCACCCAGTTTGGCTTTGTAAAGGGCAGATCCTGCCTTTTGAACCTGGTTGACTTTTTCGAAACAGTCACTAGAGCCATTGATGAGGGCAAAGCAGTCCATACAGCCTACCTGGACTTGGCTAAGGCCTTCGACACAATACCCCACTCAGGCATCATAGATAAGCTCAACAGCTTTAACGTAAACCCTTATGTCACTAGATGGGTTGCAAACTGGCTAAAGGACAGCACCCATAAAGTTAAAATCACTGGAGCAATGTCAGACTCAAAGCCAGTCACAAGTGGTGTCCCACAGGGATCTGTCCTGGGACCCCTTTTGTTCGGCATTTATTTCTCAGATGTTAAAGCAAACATGGGAGGGCTGTGGCTGACAAAGTTCGCAGACGACTGCAAACTAGGCGCCGTAGTCGATACACCAGAGGACACATACATCCTACAAAAAGGCCTCACAGAAACGGACAACTGGTGCCGGAGTCACGGCCTTAAACTAAATGCCAAAAAATGTATAGTCATCCCCTTTGGGAAAAACAAAGTACCCACAAATTATCACACAGACAGCAACCCACTGAGTACAGAAAAAGTAATCAGAGACCTAGGTACCCAAGTCGACAGCGACCTCTCATTTGACACCCATGTTGCGAAAGTGGTTAGAAAAAGATTCTACCTTGCACACCTCATCATGAAGGGATTCACATCCAGATCCAAGGATGTCATTGTACCCCTATACTCCTCCCTCATCAGACCCATGATTGAGTACAATGCCCCATTTGGTATGTACCTCACCCGGCATTTGCAACAGCTGGAGAGACCACAAAAGTACCTCACCAAGAAGATCAAGGGTCTCCAACATATGTCTTATTCTGCCAGACTAAAGAAACTTCAGCTCTATTCAGTAGCATACCGCCTGCTCAGAGGTGATCTCTGCCTAACGTACAAGGCCATGTCCAATCAGGATCTGATGGACATGCTCCACCTCAAAAATCCAAATCCATCAGGACCACGAGAGCTAAAGACTTAAACCTTGGCACAAGTATGAATAGGACATGCTGGAGGGATAGATTCATAACCCAGAGGCTTCCCATGCTTTGGAACAAGATCCCAGTTCATATTAGGCAGAGCCCCTCGCTGACTCTCTTCAAGAGAAATCTTGATGAGTGGATGGGAGATCGTAAGTTTACCCCAGGGGTCACATCTGTGTCACTGCTAGACAGGGGCACAGTAAACTACTTCTATTATATAAGGGGACCTTCATTGTGTCACTACTAGACAGAGGCACAGTATTCTAAATCTATTCTGTACATTTTTTGTACCATGTCATGGGGTGGCAAAAGCCACATCACTCTGGCTAGGCTTACAAATGCCCCAGGGCAGATAGCCTAGTACTATACTATGAAACTATGAAACTATGAATATGTGAATATGTGTAGAAACAGTCAGGTAGTGTTAACAGAAATTTCCTCCACATGTCTGCCAGGTAAGGAAATGTTTCTGTTAGCTGTAAGAAGGCTGTACTAATACACTATGTACAACACTTCCACTGTCCAACCCCAAGGCTGCAAATGACAGCAAGATAAGTACATACACCAAGTGGTTTCTTTTGATAAATGTCCCTCAATTGTCACACTGTCATGGCTAGTGGTCACCGCTACCAATACCCAGGGTAACAGATAGAAATCCAGGCAGAGTATTGCAGTAGCACACACATACACAGCATGAGTGCAGGGCACCCCTGTCAGTGTCAAATATGTACCCTTGAATATTTGAGTATGTGTAGAAACAGTCAGGTAGTGTTAACAGATATTTCTTCCACAGGTGTGCCAGATAAGGAAATGTATGTATTAGCTTGAAGTAGGCTTTTGTAATACAGTGTGTACAAACATTCCACTGTCCACCCCCAGGCCATAGGTAGATGTAAAGTGAGGTCATACCTGGAGAGTAATGAGTAGAGCAATGATCAGTACAGTTGTGAACAATTGAAGTCTATACAATTCTTAATTGACATCTCTCTCTCTCTCTCTCTCTCTCTCCCCCACCCTAGCTGCACCAATAATTCAAACACATAATCAATGGGTATGTTTTTCTGCAAACCTACTGTTGGGACAGGTGTCCTATTGTTCTACAAATATTGAATTGTTTGAGATTATTAATGTTCCCCATTCAAATGCTGTCATTGGTGGCTTGTTGCTATCAGTGTAACTTGCATGCCATTATAATGCCTACTGTGGTTCCATATAGGCATGTGTTCTGTTTGCTATGCAACTGTTTCAAATCTGTTTTATGGGGTAAGTTGGAACACCCATGCATGCTGTTATAACAAATCTCAAAATGTGTTGTTCATGACTAACCAACATATTTTGCAAAACCTCAACACCACAGCATGTCTGGGAAGCCAGATCCAGGTGGATCCACTTGTCCCACCTCATCTGGTCGTGGCACTGGACCCCAGTCCGAGACCTCCTCGTCCGCTAGTCCTGCACCACCTTTGGGTGGAACCACCTTAGGGGACAGGGCCTGTCCCCCCGGGAGCAGGCACGGACCAAGAACTCATCACCCGGAGCCAGGTCAGATGGCACAGTGATGCAGTGGTAGCATTGTCACCTCACAGCAAGAGGTTCTCCGGTTTGATTCTCGGCTGGGGTGCCTTCTGTGTGGAGTCTGTATGTCCTCCTTGCATTTGTGTGGGTTTCCTCTGGGTGCTTTGGTTTCCTCCCATGTTACCAAGACATGCATCTAGAGCTGTTCTTCCCAGGCCTCTGTTAAAAATTGGCTTAGTTCAAAGTCGCACTTTACCGGTTAACAAATGTAAAATAAAAAAATAAATATTTTTATTTATTTTATTTATTTATTTTACATTTCTTGACCGGGCTAGACTAGCTGGATATATGTCCATTTTCAGTAGAGGCCCGGGGAGAAAAGCTCCAATATAGGCAATAGTAACATAAGAATATATTATATGCAATTTGTTGTTGTGTCTTTCAGCTTTTCCTGGTTAGGGGTTGCCACAGCGGAACTCCGGTCCGCTAATGATTGGCAGCAGATTTTTACGTGCCGAGTTGCCAGCCCTGATGCACAAACTTCAACGAAGGTACGCCCATTAACGCATGTCTCCACACAGAAGACGCTCTAGCTGAGAATCGAACAGGACAACGTCTTACTGTGAGGCGACAATGCTACCACAGCACCACCACCGCATAATACATTATATGCAATAGTAACATAAAATACAGTGCACTATTTTAGATTAGAAGATACTAACTTATACAGAGTAGCTTAGTAAAACTTGTGATAACATTTGATACAATACATTATTTTAGATCAGACATACAAACTAATACTTAGAAGTTTAAATAAATAAAAAAGGTCCGGGGTTTGGTGTAGATCTATCCAACAGGAATTTGGTGGAGAGCTGTGCCAGATTGAGGACCGCCTGGTGCATTTTGAGGGTCAGCATGCCCCTCCTGTCCAGCCCTAGCACAGCCACCTTTGGGGACGTGAAGGTGCAGTGGTGACTGCCCATGGGTGGGAACTTCAGTCCCATGGTATCCATTTGGGGGCCCATGGCCGTCTGATTCCCAACCATCCTCCCTGTCCAAGGTGTTTACCCCCACATGTATCATATACCACTCCTGTCTGCTGTCTTGTCTGTCTTGTCTGTCTTCCTACCCAACTTACCTCCCGAAATATACCTACAATCCTTCCCAAAAATCCCACTCTCACCTTAAAAAAAAAGGGCATCTGTCCCCCCCCCAAAAATTACACCCCATATATAGCTGTTCATTTCACACACATGTCCACTGGACACATGTAATCTGGTCCAACTGGCTTGACAACACATTAGTGTTGTCCTCACCCCTCTCTTATGGGTTTGAGTGTCCAAATTCACCTCCAAATTCTGTAGAAATTCACAGCTGTTGCTGTAGAAGAAATGGACAGCTATGGACCTTTCCTACACCCCATCCTACACATCCCTAGCTACCTTTCATACTGTACTTCCCTCTGACTGCCCCTTTTTTCACCACTTTCCTATCACCCCTTTTTCTTTTCTTTTAAAGAAATTATCATGGGGGTAAGCAGGAATAAGTGGTGCTAAGTGAAGCTAAATCTGATTAACCATAGCTTGGCATCACTTTGCGTCACACAAATCCGCACAAACCCACTTACAACTGCTTAAAACTGCCTTAATCACTCTGTCTGCATCTGCCTCTGTTTTGAACAGCAACAAAATAAACAGCCCTTGCAGATCTTGAACCCAGAACCCTGTACACCATATCCAGAGTAATTTACCACTAAGCCACCTGAGCTGTATGGCTTTCTGCTGTTTTCAAACATATCAATAGGGAAGAAACATTGTGGAATTAGTAATGATTGGTATTTACAAATATATGTACAATAAAACATATACATATATAGCTAGATATAGATGTATGGAGATACATATATATATATGTATAACAATATAGAGATATATTACCGTTAAAGACTGAGGTCTATATATATATATATATATATATATATATATATATATATATATATATATATGTATATGCACATACACATACATGTATGGGGATACAGATATATGCAAGGGAATGTATGAAAAAGAACAAAAGAATTATACATATATTCATTTTTTCATAACATGCAGTGCTTTCATACCTCAGAATACCTTAGTACAAGGGGGTCTGGACCAAGCCAAACAAAGTGAGTGGACAAGGGTATGGAAATAGGGACACATTGGAACTAATTGGGTAGATAAACCGGGGAAGTTTCTGCAGTAACACTGTTTGTCCTAACATATGTTGAATGCAATATCAGATGTCTGAGAAATTGATTGCCTGTCATTATGTAGTGAGTCCATTCCACACATCATCCCACTGAATTGTCAGAAATACACACCTGTCATGGGGACCAGATCAAATATATGAGCCAGACAACTTTACATCCTATGAACACCTGGAGAGTTGAGAGCTAGTAGTGCAGCTATGTAACATTAAGGAAACTACACTAAGCTGACAAGTATGTCACCAAGCACCATCCAAAATAGTCAGGACAACACCATGCTACCCCAAAGCAGCTCTGCGGAATTACATATGCATTAGCTAATACAGCATGCACTACAGGGATGTAAGTGTACTGAAAAAAGATACTGGTGTGGAAGTGCATACACACACCCAACTGCACCACAGTCACAGCAACATACTAGTAAGCCTACCAAACACTACAGTATAACGACTGTGCAGACAGATATATCTTGATTGACAGTCACACAATACCCCTACATATACTGTCCCAGGTCACAGTGTAGCCAGACTTGTATGGTGGTAGTATTGGACATGTCTCAGAATGCCCATACAAACATGTACTGCTGATAGACCACCGGTAACTGGAGCAATGCGCACAGTTGGATACAAAAGGGTACATGTCACTCACATCTGCCTCTACCCTACACAGGCCAAATAATAAGTAAACAGAATGCTGCTGCAAATTCTTGATAGGCCATGCACAATGGTCAGACATACACTGAACTCCTGACTGTACAGAGTTCCACAGGTTGTCCAGCCTTTGCCCTCATATTTATGGCAATTACCCCAAAACATGTGTGGGATTCCACAACATCACTGGGACAATATCAGGAATGACAGCATTAAATAATGACAGACCATACCTATTCACCTCACAGTGCATGACATAAGGACAAAGCCTGAAACAATAGGGGTACAGTAGCCCAGTAACAGGGTCATATGTATAGTAGTGCTGTTAAAGACTGCAAAAGTCATTTGGAATGAGGGGTATGGCAGTGTGGTAACATAGCAAGTGTGTCATAGCCGAGGTACAGCTATACACAATTACCATGTCTGTATAACAGTTATTGCATGTGCCACAGAGTTTATAGGGCTGAGGGGTGTATACAGATAAGTGTATGGTAGTAGACATCAGCAGCTCTTGTAAAGTGGACAATGGGAAGTGTATTGGATGTAACACACCTCAGATTGTTGAAATCCATACCCCCAGAGGATATTGTTTTGACCAAATACACAGAGAATACCATACACACACACACACACACACACATACACACACACACACACACACACACACACACACACACGCGCGCGCGCACACAGGATCACAATTGCTAGCGTTGGTTTTAAAACCCCTATCCATCTAGTTAGTGGTACTACAGTGTTAGGCAGTTATCTCAGGTGGCACAGAGCTTAAAGTATGCAGAGTGTTCCACAGTCATGTAAAGTGAATTACATCATGTGCCCTTGTAAGGTATGGCATTAGGGGGTGTACTGGGTGTGAATGGATTCATAATACTGTCACGCATGAATCTACACACTCCCAAACACTGCTATACATGCCAATGCACACACACAAATGTGCCAGTACTGTGATTAGCAGCCCTGCATCTCTAGCTATTCATTCCATACTGTTACATAGCTGTTGCACACAGCATGGGGCTTATAGGTCTTCAGAGTGTCTACAGATACCTCTACTGCTGATGTAAGAAGCAGCCCCCATAGAGTGGAACATAGGATGTGTGCTGGGAGTACCATGGCCTAAAATTGTAAATCATGGCTACCCACTGGATATAGTCCTCACTCAAACACACTCAGGATACTGGTCTTGCACACACAGACACACATTTGCCAGAACTGAGACTAGAACCCCTACTTATCTAGTCAGTGCTACTAAACTGTTATGCATTTATTGCACACACCACAGAGCTTGTAGGGTGAAGTGTGTTCTATGGTTCCTCTAAGGTGAATAACATCACCAGGCCTTGTGAATTATGGCAATTGGAGATGTACTGGGTGATAATGGACTCAAAATACTCTAATCTGCAGAAATATGCACAATGGCAAACACAGATTCAGTCATACACACATTTGCCAGAACTGAGGTTAGCAGCCCTGCCTATCTTGTCAGTCAGTCCAAACTGTTACATAGTTCCTACACATAGCACGTCCCTTATTGGGCTGAATAGTGTCATTAGATACCTCTATGGTTGATGGCAACAGCGGGCCTCATACAGTGGACCTTGTGACATGTACTGGGAGTATCATGGTATAAAAATGTAAAACCCACCCCCAATTGGATATAGTACTCCCTCAAACACAGAATGCTGTTGTCACACACACAGTCATGACTGAGATTAGAACCCCTACTTATCTAGTTATTGGTACTACAGTGATATACATTTATCACATGCACCATGGATCTTGTAGGGTACAGACTGTTTCATGGCTCTTCTAAAGTGAGCAACATCACTAGCCCTTGTAAAGTATGGCAATGTGCAGTGTACTGGGAGAGTGAGGCCTCAAAATACTGTCTCCTACAAATATACCCATGTACATACACTTGCACACACATACACACACACACACACACACACACACACACACACACACACACACACACACACACACACACACACACACACACACACACACACATATACTCACATTTGCCAGGACTCAGATTTGAACCCCAACCTATGTAGTTATTGGTACTATAGTGTTATCCAGTTACCGCAAGCACCAGGGAGCCTATAGGGTGAAAAGTGTCACAAGGTACCTTTAAAGTGTATAACATCACAAGCCCTTGCAAATTATCACAATGGGGGTGTAGTGGGTGAGAAGGGTGTCAAAGTACTTTCACCTACAACTTTACATGCTCACAAACACTTTTATACACAGTCATGCACACACACATGTTTGTCAGTACTGAGATTCATAGGTTCATGTGTTTATAGGTGTGTACCAGGGTAAAGGTCATGGAGCCATTACAAGCCTAGCCCATGGGAGTACCCTGGCATCACGCCACCTGACATTTGTCCTTAGTGCGTCTATCGATTATTGCCACTTGAATGATCCCCATGGTGACAGTTAAATTCCCTATCCACTCATCCAGATTTCTCTTGAAGAGGGCCA